>NW_008355275.1:3348949-3371152 GCF_000622305.1 Nannospalax galili
AAATGGAGTTATAGACAGTTGTTAGCTGCCATGTGGGTGCTGGGATTCGAACCCAGGTCTTCTGCAATAACAACCAGTGTTCTTAACTGCTGAGCCATCTTTCCAGCCCAAATTTACTGAATTCTTTTCTCATGTTTATAAATGTTCTTTTGAGTTCCATGTCCTGTGTTATCCCTAGGGGCTTCTCATTGTGAATCGCCTAGAACTGGAGTTATGGACAGATGTTAACTGCCATGTGGGTGCTGGGATTCGAACCCAGGTCTTCTGCAAGAACAACCAGTGTTCTTAACTGCTGAGCCATCTTTCCAGCCCAAATTTACTGAATTCTTTTCTCATGTTTATAAATGTTCTTTTGAGTTCCATGTCCTGTGTTATCCCTAGGGGCTTCTCATTGTATTTCTCTAGAGAACTATTGGTACTTGGTGGCGATATATTATTTTGGTTATCATTTTTTCTTTGTGACTTTGACATGTGAATTTCTTTTGTAGTTTCTGATTCTTGTGGGAGACTCAAGCCTTCCTTTGCTGAGTTTAGGCCTGCTTCTTTTTATAAACTTTATGTGCCTTTCTGGTTTACTTGTTGGGCATGAAAAGCTGGTTTGTTTCAGCTTCAGGTTCTGTCTTTTGATTTTATATTGGAGTGGCCAAATTGCTTTCATTTTCAAGTGTTCCCACAGAGGCCCAAATCAGATGAGGATCAGATTCTCTCAGGCTTTCTTCCAAGGTCTGGAACCCTCCAGGAATGATGCTGCCCTCAGGAGTTTTGGGGCTGGGCTAGCCTGGGAGCAGGGCCCAGGAAAGATGCTGGTCTCAGGAAGCTGATGGCTGTACCACCCAAGGATGTAAATAGAGGTGGGGGTGGGAAGAGGCCGTGAGGGTTCCTGGGGCTTACTGGGAGGTACTGGGTTGGTCTGGATGCAAAGTACAGGAAGCAGTGGGGATTCTGGGTCAAGAGGTTGGTCCAGGGTTCTGGGGTGCCAAGGTAAGAAATGGGCCACTTGGAAGGTCAATGAGGCTGGGGAGTCAAGGCACAGTGGGGGCTACTGGAATTACCCAGGAAAGGTGCTGTCAACAGGACTTCAGAGTTTGTGCAGCCCAGGGAAACAAAGGGAGGTGAGGGCAGGACTAGGTCCAGAGGGATCCTGGGGACTGCAGGGAGGGATTCGGTTGGTATAGATTCTGCGGTTCCAAGACAAGAAATGGGCCAGTACCCAGGCTAGGAGGGGAGCTGGGAGGGTGAATGAGGCTGGAGGAATCAAGTATTCTGTCACAACAATGGGACAAATAACTAATCAAGCAAATATTTGGCATTCCAAGTTACCTACATTTCCAAATCTGTGGTTAGAGCTACATGTCTATTCAGTACTATTTCTTAGCTTTGAACCTTATTGTTGTTTGTGGGAAGAAATAGTCTGATTTGTGTGCTTTGCTAATTGTTTATGGGAATTGTAGATAAGACTTCAAATCCTAGATCTAGCTTGCTATTATCTTTCAGAGTGATTGTATAGTGAATTAATTCATGTAAATAATTCAATGTAAAGCTTGTTCCATAATATACATTAAAATATCTGCTTTAAAAATAAAGTAAAAAAACAAACAAAAACAAAACAAAACAAAACTTACCCTAGGACATCAAGTGCTGATTACTATTATTACTATTACTTGTCTTTATCAGGTGATACCTAGGTAGCTGGTACATTGTTATTTTGCCCATGTCCCTGAGAGTTTTCAGAGGATTCCAGCCTGGGAGCTGTTGAGTGGGTGAGGAAGATCTGCTCTCAATGTGGATGGTGCCAGATTATGAGTTGAGAATTAATGGAATAACAGCTCAGAAGCAAGGCATAAATAACTGCTTTTTCCTCTTGTCTTCCTGAGTTTAGATAGCAAACCTCCAGAATTTCCAGTCTCCGGATTCTGAGATTTATACTAGTGGCCCACCTGGAATTCTCTGGATTTCAACTGCCTAGGTTCTTAGACTTTCACACATGGGCTGAAGCATCCATCCAGTATTCTAGATAATGCAGAACTCCTGTTGGGGAATTTCTCAGCCTGTGAAATTGAATGTAGACATTCTCCCAGTTAATCAATCCCCTTCCTCTCTCTCCCTTCAACCAAGCTGCCAACCATCAATGCACTTACCTTGTAGAGTCTGTCTCTCTGGAAAAACTTAACACACATTCTTATACACACACCGTACAAAAATTTCTTAGGCAATTTGAAAAATAAATGCTTTCCCTTCTAAAAAGGAAATAGAAAATAAAAAGTTAAAAATTTGAACAGACAGTAGAAATCAAATCAAAGAAAATATCAGTCAAGAAAATATAAAAGCCACCAGTGAGAACAATTCCTGTTTCACAATATAGAGAGGTAATTGCACATGCATTCAAATTTATTTGGTGAAAATGGTGATAAATCTCTAAAAAAAGACTTCCATTATTGAATATAAAGCTAATCTCTTCAGATTGTTAAATTCGGTGGGTTATTCCAATTGTAAAGTCTTTCTGTAGTCAATTACTTTGTAGAATTCTAATCTGTATATACAGCATACAGTGGACCAATTTGAAGTGTTTATTAGGTTTTCTCATTCTTCGAAGCAATCTACATTTCTCAGTTATACTTTTCTGTCTTAGTTTATTTCAAGATAGGGTCTCTCTGTGAAGCCTACGCTGGCCTGGAACTTATTATGCACCCTACCAAACTTGTACCTCCATCCCAGATTCTTCAACTTTCATCTAATTTCTCTGGCAATTTTATTATTTATTACATGTTATTTAAGTATCAAGAACAGCATACTTATGATAGTAAATAGAAGTCATTACCTGTATTATGGAACCAAAAAATTCATTTAATATGGATCAGATATATGTATTGAGTGTTGGAAATACAAATATGAAAAACAAAGAAACCCAAAACAAAATCAAATGCAGAGAGAGAGAGAGAGAGAGAGAGAGAGAGAGAGAGAGAGAGCAGATTATGGGCTGTAGCCTTTAACTAGCTCATTCATTCCATAAACTCTATACTGCTTCATAAGGATTAGTCTGTATTATGGGGATGTGTCTGACCACTTAATTGTTTTTGTTTTTTTTTTTCCTCTGAGTTTATGGTCAACTTCCGATCAGCCAAGGAAGTCTTTACATTTCCATTGAGTGTTGTTCATAAGCTTATTAGTTCACACAGATATCTAACACCTAACCTGAAGATAATCTTGGAGTTTAGGGACTTTTAGGTGTTTATTTAAATAAAGTACATGAATGACTGTTTCCATTTGAACCCTCTTGGTCTTCCTGCATGAACCTGCTGGGTACTATTGTCTTGAAGGAACATCCCCCAGCACTGGGAAAAAATAGCCAGGTCAGAGTCTCTTGGTAAGAACAATCATGTACCAACACTGTGTTTATTGATTTCCCTTTATGATCTGTGCTAAAAGGCCAGAAGCTAAAAAACAGATTTTTGTTTTATTTGCCTTATTGCTGTGTTGCTGAACAACTGGAAGTTGTACGACTGGCATCCATGGAAACCAAAGTTCTATTCAATTCAAAGAAATGTCAGAAGATATTTGTTGTATATTGAAAGGCACTGACATATTTTCATTTTGGCAAGTGATAGTATGGCTGAATGAAAGGAATTAGAAAAGCCTAATGACCAAAATATAAATTCTTTCTTTTTTAATTCTGAATATTGCTTAGGCAAGACAAATAATCCTTCAAATATTTCAGGCATTGCTGATGTCATTATTAAAGTTATTTATGATTGCTACCCAGCAATGAAAATGAAGCCAGCTTTAAATTAAGTTTCTTGGTTGCTAAATGGAGTTCTTTATGATTTGCATGAAATTCAGCATGAAATATAATGCATAAAGTTAGAAATGCTGAATTACTCTAACTACAGTTAGATAGTAAGAAAAAGCACAATGAAGTAGAATTATCTAGTTAAATTTACAAATGACTTCAAAACTATGTCATGGCATTAGAGAAAGATTTGTGCTGGGTCATGATTCCATATCATGAATCATGATAAAAGGTTAGCCTTTTCCCCTAAATGTCATTACCATAACTTTCCTTTACATGATATTTAGCACTCAAAATCCTTATTTTTTAATGTTGAGTCTTGAGAATTTGGGGGTAGGGCAGTAATTGCTAGTTAAAGAGATGTGATCACAAAGGCATGTGCTCGTTTATATTTTCTTGTGTTATTGAATTGATGCCTATTTCATTTATGTAGTACTACTTGAGCTAAGTAGTTCAGTTATGATCTATTAATAATCTCTGTTTTGCTTGAAAATACAGATTTTCTTAACAATTGTGAGTATTACAAGCATAAAACTAATGGAAACTTTTTTTTTAATAGAAGCAAGAGTTTATTTGAGCTTATGATTCCAGGTGAATAATAGTCCATCATGGCAGGAGGCATGGCAACAAGAGGTGGCTGGAGTAGAAGTAGATGGCAGAGAGCTCACATCTTCAAGAAGGCACAGGAAGCAAGAAAGCAACTAGAGACCCAGCAAGGCTTAAGAACTCTCCAAACCCACCCCCCATGTCATGCTTCATCCAGGATAGCCACACCTTCTAAGACCTCCCAAAACAGAGCCACCCACTGGGGACAAAATGTCCAAATACTTGGAGCCTATGGGTGACATTCTCATTCAAACCACCACATTCCACCCCTTGGCCCCCATAGTCTCATGACCATATAAAATGCAAAATGCATTCAACCCAACCTTGAAAATCTCCATAATGATTACCAGTCTCAATACTATTCAAAAGTCTACAGTCCAAAGTCTCTTCTGAGACTTAGAGAAATTGCTTAATTGTAAGCCCTGTAAAATCAAAAGACAAATTACATGCTCCCAACCTACACATTGCCATTCCAAAAGGGAGGAATACAGGCATAGTGATGAAATACCAGAGAAAAACAATACCAAAAACCAGCAAGACAAACACCAAATCCAGTAGCTCCATGTCTGACTTCTGGGACTTTACTTCCAAACAGCTTAAATGGCTCAGCCTCTCCAACTTTGCTGCATGCAACATACATCTTTCTCTTTGGTTGGTACCACTCCCTGAATGCAGGTCTTGGCAGATGCCTCACAGCTCTGTCATCATGAACATCTTCTTGGGGTCTCCATTGCCAATCAGGTTTCACCTGCAATGGCCTATCAGGCCCTGCTTTATCCAGGGGAATCCCTGCTACATGTTGCCTGGCCTCAGCGGCTCTCTGAAACTGTGGAGGAAGAACTGATGACCCCTTTACTCTTGCGTCTTTCATGCCTCTAAAGCCAGAACCAGGTGAACTACACTGCCAAGTTTGGCTGCAAGTTTGGGATGGACTCCAGCTTGCTTTATCCATTTTAGAAGCTTTTCTCTTCTGTGGCCCTTGTAATATTTTCTTTTCACAAGTTGGAGGTTTAACTGGGTGTGGTCTTGCCCTGGAGGCACTCTCTCCATTGTTTAAGTTCAAATCTCTGGATCTCTCTTTAATCACTTTAATCTCTTTATCAAAGGAATCCTCTCTAGCACATGTCTGGGCTCCACCATTTACTTTCCTAGTACAGTTTTTCAGTCCAAACTGTACATTCTGTATTTCTTTCTGCCCCATTTTCTCTTTTTCACTGTAGATCTGCATAATATTCACCATTAATAGCATTGCCACCATTTCTAGGTTAGGCTGCCTTGAAATTTCTTCCACCAGAGACTTCAGTCCATGCCTTTTCAATTTAGCCTCAGGCAAGGTTTTTGGCTCTGGGCAGACTCCAGCCAGACTCTTTGCCAAAATATTCCAATTGCTGCTTAAGTATTTTCCTCTGGAATTACATTGTTCTCAGCATTACTTTCCTGCAGGCACCTACTAGAATGGCCTTTTAAACTCTGCTTATACAATTAACTGCTTTTCTCACCCAAGCTTCCAAAGTTGTCCACATTCTTCCAAAACCCTACATGGTAGGTTCTTCATAGCCAGCAGCCCACTTTCTGGTACCAATTACTATATTGTTATTTTTCTGTTGCTGTGATGGAAACACTGACCAAAGCAATTTAAAGAATGAAGAGTTTATTTGAGCTTATGGCTCCAAAGGGGTAAGAGTCTTATGGCATGGAGGCATGGTGGCAAAGGTGGCTGGAGTAGGAGTGGAAGCTAGGATCTACATCTTCAAGCAGGCACAGGAAGCAAGAACTGTTTAAGAAATAGTTTTAAAAGAACAAATGTTAGGATATTTAAGTAAACTCTGAATTTTAATTTAGCCTAAATAGTTTATTTATCAGAAGTTAATAATAAAAAAATCTGATGAGTTGTACAAAAATTCATCTAGTATAAGACTTATATGACATCCCATTGGGTGTTGCCTGACTAGTAACTTTCTTCTAGTCAACAGAATAGGTCGTGTTCTCTAATCAAGTTAACAAAAACTCACTGCAGTCTTGGTCAACTTTCTTCCTATTGATGCTCTGGTGCAGAAAATTATTTTGAAGAGGTTCACATGGCAAAAACCTGAGGGTAGATTCCAGCCAGTATTCATCAAGGAACTGAGGCACTCAGCCCAATTCTCTTAAGGAACTGAATCTTTCAAAACAACCATGTAAGCAAACTTTGAAGAGAATATTTCCCTATTTGAACATTCAGAGGAGACTTTAGTCCTTTCCAGAACCATAAATTTGCCTCATAAGAGATCTTGAATCAGAGGAGATGGTGAAGTCAGACTATAGCTACATGTATGATCTCAGGATAAGATTTTATTTTATTTTAAGACAGGGTCTCATGTAGCTCATGTTTGCCTTAATTCTCTATGTAGCTGAGGCTGTTCCTCCTGCTTCTACTTTCTGAGTGCTAGGATTACAGTCATTAAGCACTATATCTACTTCATATGGTGCAGGGGATTGAACTGAGGACTTCATGCATCCTAGGCCAGTGTTCTATCACTGAACTACATCCCTAGTCCCATAACTTGGTACTGTAATTCATTTATTTTGTGGTCATACAAATGTATCCCTAGATAAAAAATGCACAAATTTTAAGCAGGGATTCTTGTATAACGTGAACTCTTTGCCAATAAATTAGTAAGAGAAATGTGATTCAGTTAATATTTTCTATGAATTTTCCATGAAAATAAACTTCAAAAAAGTTGACTTTAACTCACAAAGTCTTTAAAAATCAAGGGACAGTAAGTATTCAACATGAAGGTAACACAAAGGATATAATCTCCTGAGACAATGCAATACAATGATGGGCCTGGCAGAACCTAGCAGAGTGAACAGCTATTATGTCCTTTAGGTTGGCGCTCTCAAAACCAGATATGTCAAATGAGCTCTTTGCAAGTGCTTGGCAGTGGTGAATTCTTGGCTGGCTCCTCCCAGGAGTGCTGCAGTGCAGAAATTTTGTGCTGTCAGTTAGGGTCTATCCATATGCTTTTATGTGTGATGTGCAGGAGAGAGGCTGGTTTCTATCAAGTGAAAATCCATAAACCTGGCTCATGCTCTGATCTTTACAGAGGGCCATTCAATTCCCATTTGGAAGGAGTACTGCCACAATGATTTTATCCAAAAAAGAAAAGGAATTTTGAATTTGCTAAAGTGTTTGGCTAAGCACTCTGAGATTCTCAATATTCATCACAATTGGCTAAGAAGTTTTCACCTGAGTAAGATATTAAGAGACGTTTCAAACAACTGAATCCAAGTACCCTGATAGTATCTCAGTGTATGTTATAATGGCATCTATTTAGAATGGAGGTTTCTGCCTGATGCACATCTTAGGATGTATAGCCATAAATAATGACCTTGGCAAACTGAATGTCAAGGCTTTTTGGATATGTGTGTAGGACTCAGAGTATCTAATTTGAAGAGAATTGCTGAAGCTTTCCTAACATTTAATTTTTATATCCAGCTGGCCTTTGGTATTCCCAGGGCACCCCAACAAATAACAAAATCTTCAGATGCTCATGACCTTGCACTAAATGGAAATGTATTTGAGAGTGGACTACTCAGGTCCTCCTGTATGCTTTAAATCATCTCAAGATTATAGTACCCAGGACAACTAAATGCTATGTAAACTGTATTTTTTTTTAGAATAATGACAAGAAAATACATAGGTGCATGTTCAATAGAGACACATTTTCCAAAAAATACTTTTGATCCATATTTGGTTGGATCCAAGGTGCAACAGATGCAGAAGCTATGTATAGAAAGACAGTCTTTGGCTTTTTCTTATCTTTCTTGGAAACAGGCCATATAACTAACTCAATACTAAAATACTAAATAACTAAATAACTAAATACTAAATAACTAAAATACTTGTTAAGTTGGTATCATTGAAGCAGTAAGTTTTCCTTTTCAAAAGGGCTGTCTCTGGAACTGAACTTCCTGGGCTTGATACCTGCTTTGATGTACGCGTTTTTTGTGAAACAGAGCAAGTTATTTGACTCCTCTGTGCCTTTATTTTCCTTTGCATAGAATATTGATAAGAATATTTGTTCATGATTTATTGTGGGTACTAAGTTAATATATGCACACCTTTTCTCTTCCATCTCTATAATCTATAACAGGTTCTATATAAACCGTTCAACACTTAGCTAATTGATAGTGATAGTCTTTCTGGTCATCCATTTATTTGAAGTTTCCATGTTTATTCGTTGTAATAAAGTTATAACAGCAGAATAGCAAAAGAGGTTTTCTTTTTCATCACACCTAACTGCAAGCCAAACTCTTTGATTGCCAGCTCTCTGGCAGTTGTCAGTACTGTCAACTGATGCTCTGGATTCACTTGGTGTGTGACTATACTTTGGTGCCTGGAGCTCTTGCAGTTAAATGTGATGAAGGGATTTGTTCTTATATAGGTCCCTTGCTTTTCTCTGTTCCACTCTTCTGCCTTCTAGCATTGTTGATGAATCCTCCATCAGCCTGATTCGCTGAGCAAAGATGGATTGAATAAAGCTAAGATTTGTGTGCTGAATGTGCAACCCTTGAAACACAAGTGTACCATAAGGACAAAAAAAAAAAAAAAATAGGAAAACCAGAGAAAGAATTAGCTATTATAATATTTAAAGGAGTACTCAAAAAGTTCTAAAAGATGATAGAGAAAGTGGATGAAATAAGAGATAAATCCAAAAGATATTGAAAAGTTAAGATAGAATCAAAAATAATCTGGCAATCGATTGTAGTTTAGGCAACCTCTAAGTACAATCAATAAATATAAAACAAATTCTTGGCTATCTATCAGAGTTCCCCACCAACAGAATAGCACAGGTGGTGCAGAAAAGGACACAGTACTAGATACACTGACTTAAGAAGCATCCAGACTGAGGTGATTGGTCATGTGGAAAACCAGAGAATGAATGATTTGTGTGCAGGATGGGATTGTGAGAGACAGCATATTACAGATGTGAAGACATGAGATATTTTGTAGAAGGATGTGACAAAATGATAAAGAAGGAGATGAGGAGGGAAGAGGAATGATGAAGTCTATGAATAAGGGCCTTTGATTTGGGTTGTCCAGGCTCATAATGTGATATGGGATATTGGACTATATGTGTACTGATCTCCATTCTACACCAAAGAGTTTTGCCGCCACTCAAATTTATAAAGCAAATTTCTCCAGATATGTTAGTATGGTTCTGTAGAATTTACTTCTAAAAGTTACTGATTAATCAGAATATTCACTGCTTTAGATTCTTGGGTTATTATTATTATTATTATTAATGTTCTCTGGAAATATTTTGTGATGTATTTTTACCTATTTTGATAGCTACAAAGTAATATCAGCAATTTTATATTACATTATTTTTCAACTTAAATTATTTTTATTTCCAATATGCACAATGATATCAAGACATCAATGCATCTTAGAAATAAACATTTTTCTCAGGCTTGAGAATAGCTGTGCCTTTCCTCAGGGACAATTTCACTTCAGCAGAAGTTCATCCTTTTGGTAAGATCTGGCATTGCTTCCCTAGATTCTGCTGTTTGATGTATGTAAAAGGGCAGCTGACCCTTCACATTCAGAAATGTCTGAGTTTTGACTGGATATGTGTTGATACTGTTTTAATCTAAAATTTCAGGAGGTAATATGTTTAGAAGTCTTCTAGGAACTATGATACATTTATTGATGATCATACATGTTTGTACATCAGACCCTTATAACTAAAACATATTTAAAAATCACATTCCAAGAAACAGCTAAAATTATTTTTCCATGTCTTATTCTGAGGTTGAAATCTGTTGAATATACTTGAGTTAATTTTCCTACTAATATTCTTATTCTCCACTGAGAGAACTACAAACTGCTAATTATATCTTACCACCTGAAGCAAGTCCCAGTCCAGTTTATCACTCCATTTGAAGAAAATTATTCACAAATAAAACAATAAAGGGAAAAAAAGTAAAGAACAGTGAATTAGTTTTAAAATGGACTGTTATGTTTAAGGAGATGGATGGTAAATAGGGGGTCACAAAGGAAAATCAAAACAAAAAGTTTCTTGGTCTTTGTCAACAATGTTAATCTAAGCTCATTCTATTTAGAGTAATTTATCTTCTTCTTCTTCTTCTTCTTCTTCTTCTTCTTCTTCTTCTTCTTCTTTCTTCTTCTTCTTCTTCTTCTTCTTCTTCTTCTTCTATCATTAGTATTATTATTATCATTGGTCTTTTTGAGACAGGGTCTCCCTGTAGTCCCAGCTGTCCTGGAACTCACTATGTAGACCAGGCTGGCCTTGAACTCACAGAGATCGCCTGCTTCTGCCTCCTGAGTGCTGGGATTAAAGGCGTGCGCCACCATGCCCGGCTAGAGTAATTTATTTTAATAGAAGAATTTTCAATGGAAATGAACTAAGTGATCTCACAGGAAATACAATAAGCCTAGTGAAGAAACACAGTCAGATCAACTCAACATAACTCAATGACGTTTTCTTTCTTGGGCTACAAGTCTATAGAACTAGGGAAGAAACTGCTGATAAAGAAATGCCTTATCAATGACATTGTATCTTTTGGAAAGAAATTTCAATTGTTAAAAGGGAAGGCTCTTCACTTACACATTTAAAAATGATGAGGATGTTTAATTAAAAAACTTCAGCATTATCATTTAACATTCAAATAGCCAGTATTCTATTCCTCAAATTGAGATTTATCTGATAAAGTCAAACTACATGCTTATTCAAGAATCCTGTAATTTTTCAAAATTTTGATTTTTTTTCAAAGGAAAAGGGATAATATAATTATAGATAATATTTGAGAATAATTTTCTCTTTTTTCTAATTTTTTTAGTTATGCTCTTGATAAGATCTCTCATAATGAGTTATTGTGGAATTAAGTAACTGTGGGTGAAGGAGCAATAGCTTGTCATAGATTAAAAACTGGTTAAGCTTCCAGTAAGGAGAGTTTTCTGCCTGAATGAAAGAAGGTTAATGGGAAGATGCCCTGGGGTCGAGGCAGGAAGCAGTGCCTCTTGATGTATGTATTAATAACTTTACTGAAGAAGATGCTGTAAAGACTTGAGGTCTGGGCTCTTGGAAATTCAATGTACAGTTCTGTGCAGTAGATCATCAGCTTGTCTATATTTTCCTCTGCTTCGAAGGAAAAATTCCCGTCATATCTTCTTGCTTCAATTTTAATTGCTGAGCACTGTTGCTCTTAGAGGATTGTTATCTATCTCCCTTTGACACAGAGGGCCCTGAAGTATCAGATAAAATGTAACATCTGTTATCAGGTGGAAACTCTGAGTTACTACTTTCCTGTGATAGAGTTTGGAAACAAGCTCTATACATAGATGATATGTTGCTGTGTGAGAGGGGTGGACAGGAATGAGGTATAAGATTTCTTCTTCCTAATCAAACATACCTATGTACCACTCATACCTCCCACATCTCCTTAGTTATCTTTGGTTATCATGGGAAATGGGTTTATTTAATAAGGAAAAAATAAGAATATTGAGGAAAAATATCTTTCTGTTGTCAAAAATGTCACAATAACATTTTCCAAATGATGTCTGAACTCACTGAATTCAAATATTGTGATGGGTCACAGAAAAAAATCAACTCTTGTGATTTAGGCCATATCTACAAGGTTGCAGTTAATATTTGTCCATTGAGTGTTTGAAATTACCATGATAGGCTTTTCATCGCAGCCATTTGGTACATTCATGGCAGGTAGTGTGTGCATGTGTGTAGGTAGTGTGTGCATGTGTGTAAGAAGTAGTGTGTGGTACGGGAAACACCAGCAGGTGGACAAGTTTTCAGGACTAAGGCAAGTGAAGAATAGGAGAGATGAATATGAAACTCTCAGGGTTGTGTTTGTAACCCTTAGAGTCTAAAAGGATCTTCAAAGACAGAAGTATCAAAGCTGGTGGAATTTATGGGTTACAGATGCAGAAGCTGAATTGTTAGGTGGGAAGTTTGACTAAATGCTGTCTGACCAGCAGGGAATGCAGATTTTTCTAAGGTTATGACAGAATGCATAGGAGCTGGGGGGGACAAGACTTCATGTGCAGGAGAGCTGAAAATATTGTTTTTTCCTCAAAATGATGGCCTTAGTAAATACTCTCTTTTTTTAGAATTTTATTATGTTTTTATGTGTCTGAGTGTATTTTCTGTATGTTTGTAAGTGCACCCATGTTATGCAATACCCATGGAAGCCAAGAGTGTGTCAAATCCCCTGGAACTGGAGTTATGGATGATTGATAGCCACCATGTGGGTGCTGGGAATCGACCCTGGGTCCTCTGCAAGAACAGCCAGTGATCCACTGAGCCATCTCTCCAGCCTCCTTAGTAGATACTTTCATATGCTCTATTGACTTCCATACTCCAAAATTGCAATTAGAGAGAAGACACCCTACTTCTGTGTTTTGTGGTGGTCTGGTCATCCTCATCCTCATTTCTTCTCACTCTTGCTTCTGAACAGACTGTTTTAGTCTCTCATTATTCCTCAGTAGGCTGCTGGCATACAGCTTTGAAATGGCTTCCCTTTACCCAGAAACACTCACTCCACAGTAAATCACTCAGCTAACTACTTCACTTTGTTATGGTTTCTTGCTTAAATATCTTCTTTGATCATCCTTTCAAAAATAGTATCTATCATTCTTCATGTTAGGACTTTTTTCCTAGGAGTGTACTATAATTTGAACTCAAGAAAAGGAGAGACTTCATATGTTCCCTCAGTGTATTTCCAGCACCTCAGACAATATTCAGAATATACAAGTCCCTCAGAAATGCATAGATCAATGAAAATTGTCACATACAGTAATTCTTCTTTGTGTGAGAATGTGCTGCAAGACCCCTAGTAGATGTGTGAAACCAAAGGTAATGACCACCTCTGTATCTACAATGTTATTTCCTAGACCTACACATCTCTAAAAAAATCCAATTCGCTTGATGGATATATAAGAGATTAACAACTCAATTGATTAGTAGATTAATAACTAATAAAATGGAACAAATGTAACTATACTGTGGCAAAGGTTCTATGAATTTACTCTCTCCCTACTGAAAGACTTCAGATTACTATTCATATTTTTAGATAGCTATTTTCCTTGGGTGACTGAGAAGGCAGGGAGTGGAACCATGGATGAGGGAGGCACTGTTGTATTTCAGCTGTCTCTCCTTGGGGCCGTGGATTAAAGTCAAGAGGCCTCCTTCAGCAAATACTTAGTGAGATGCAGACTTTCAGAAAGGCTCTTATTGAGGAAATAGCAAGGGAAGACCAATATTTGCTCTTTTTCTCTTTTGTCGCTCCTCCATGCCTCATGTCTTGCTCGACATTCCCGCTTTCAGGTGAGCTGCACAAGCACCGCAGTTTGCTTAGGCACTAGACTTTCATACAAAGCAGCACTTACTCACAGACTTGCTATTTTCACTCTCATAAACCCACTTAAACAAATTCTAGCAGTGGCACAGTTTCAACAAATCTTTGGAATACACTTTCTTCTTCGGTGTCTTTGATATTTGCCAGCCATTTCTCCTTCAGCATTCTGCCAGTCCCTGACCTTGAAATCATTATTACCCTAACGTTGGCAGGCTCCTGCTCATTACAGTTTCTCTGCTCCGCAGGATATCTGACTTTGTGAAGTTTTAAATGGGGGAAGTTCATAATGAACACAATTTAAATGACAAGGCCCCATTAATTTGGTGCGGTATGCAGACAAAAAAAGGAAAGTCTTTTCTCAATTTTGTAGGGCTGACCACTGCTGAAAACATTCAGCCTCCTACAAAGGTTGCTGGGTCCTGCCATTTGGTTCCACTGGCATAATTGAGTTTCTAGAACACTTGCAGTGCAGCTTGGAAGCCCATGGGTAAGAAGCAGATGGATGAGTCATTAGGGTAAAAGTAGGATAGTATGGAAGAACAGTGCCTACCTACTAACTTGACTATAGCCTGTAAGTGCCACTGAGTTTTGAAAAGTGTTACAACTCAGAAAACAAACTCCTCTCTGAGCCTTGGATGACCCATTCAATCTGGAGGCCTGGGATTCACCATTGAGTCATTTATTTTCTCAGTCATATCCAAATACCTCTTAGTAGACATTATTTTCAAGGTTTATTTTCTCATAAGAATCATCAGGTTTTTTTTTTTTAACCTGTAGCCAAAGCAGATCTGCTTAGCTCTGAATAATAAAGATAGTCTATGTTAAGGAAGCTGTATAATTTGTCATCATCCAAAATAAAATGTTTTTAAAGAAAAAGCAACTACAGACAATAGTTATTTCTTATATAGATGAATATTTGCTGGTTACAATTTGTTTTATTAGTAGATGTAAAAAAATCTTCGGCAAAATTATTTTACATAGCAAAGTCAGACAGGGTGGGAAAGCACAGACCATTGATCCCAGCACAAAGTTTTTTGCCCAGGTTATCAGTCATCTGTTTCAATACTGAAACTGGCCTTTCTGCAAACTCTACTAGTGTCTTAGCCTCCTTCAGCTTTTCAGGCAGACTTTAAGTTCTTCATAATTATCCTCCTTTTTCAGAACACTTCTCAAACAGCCTTAATTTTGGGTTGTTAGCAACACTTTGAGTTCATTGTCAGGTTGCCACAGTTTAGTAGACACCTTTGCCAGCTCCAGCTCACCCTCCAGGATGGACATCTTACAACTACCTCTTCTAGGTCTTCTCAGCCATGCTCACTGCCCCTTTGAGCTGCATCTCCTGTATGTGCACCTCGTCTTTCATGGCTAGGTTTTCTATCACCTCCATCACTCTCACGCTCATCCAAAGTCTTCACCACCTCTTCCAGCTTCTATAGTGCTTGAACTGGACCATCTCCTCCTCCTTGAACTAGATGCATTCCATAGCCTTCAACTTTCTTGGTCACCTGGCGCTTGTCCTCTTGTTATCCCACTCTTGATACCGGCCCTATGAGCTGTCGACTCTTTCCTCTGTGTGTCGCTGAAGGGACTGCACAGACCTTTCATTACCTCCAGGGTGCATACAGGCCTGGGCTCCAGCAACAGTTGCCTTTTTAGAAATAGCGTATTGCTGTGTAACACCAGCCGGCTTTGAACCTGAGATACTTCGGCCTCATCCTCTCAAACCCTTGCCAGAATCACAGCGCTCAGCTTGTTAACTATTTTAAAAAATGATTTACAGCTAATTTTGAACAAAAGATAACCTAAGTTTAGAAAACTCAAAAAATTTTCATTCTAAACAGATATTTAGGTTGATTTCAAAGATCTTCAAATCTGGGCACCATGGTTCATGCCTATAACCAGTTAAATAGCTGGGGTAGGAGGATTGCAAACTCAATACCAATCTGGGAAACATAATAAGACTGTCTAACAACAACAACAAAAGTACTTCAAAGACTCAATAAAAATAATTAGTGAAAAGGACCCAGGGAGGTAAAGGGAAAGAAAGAACCTGGGAGAAAAGAACAGTAGGAGACAGGTGTTACTAATGGAGAAATGGGTAAAAATGGGGGCATTTAAGTAGGAGAGGGAAGGACGATTATACAAGGAGACTTGGAGACAAAAGATAAGAAGGAACTCAAGAGAGGTGAGACCATAGGAGACTTGTACCACCAAGGGAGAACTGGGGAAAATGGGAGGACACTATAAATGGGGAAATCATGTTGGAAGGATTAGACAGGGAGAGAGAGAGGAGAGATAAATAATGCCTAGATAGTTTTAAAATACCAGAGGGAATCATATTAGTCTAATAACCTAAGGACAAATTAGACATACAATATCTCCACATGAATCCAAGTGTATAGCTACAGGGTACATACCAAGAAACAATGCCAGCAGGAGAAACATTCCTTTGAGTTGTTGGCCAGGGTGGTCCAAGGGACTCCCCAAATTATACAGGCTATTGCCACAGCCCTTCTTTGTCTCACAGAACTTGAAGATAAGACTCTCCTGCTGAAGACAGAATATACTTCAGACAGGATTTGGAGCAGTAGAGCTGGAACTGACTTGGAAGCCTCTTCCTTGGAAGGCTAGCTCTCATAGCTTTGGAGAGCCCTATGAAGGTGCCAAGGGAAAACATCAGTTGATGGTCTAACACCAGCTTCAAGACCAAATAACCACATCAATGACCAGCACAGCATATGTCATTAGTGCAGTAGTAGCACTTTTACCTTGGGGGCAATCAACAGCTACCTAATTGGACTTAATGCCCACTTAATGGGAAGAAACTCAAGTGCTGTAGTATAAACACAAACAAATACACATGGCTGGAGAGGTCTTAGATCTTAGAGAAAACCCCCAAACTGTCACATCCCTAGACTAAAGTAATTTCTTATTATAAGAAAAAATATGTATCCTTATATTTACAGACAAATATCCCAGTCACCACCACATCAAAGAAGCTTCTTTTGCAACAGATGGAGACTATTACCAAGCACCACAACTGGTTACACAGAGACATTGTCTATGAATTTCCCAGGCTTAAGTGGCAAATCTACAATGCAATCTCTATACATAAGACTCACAGAACATAGAACAAGGGGCAAAGAAGACACTAATGAACCTCTCACTTCTCATAAATGAAGCTCCCTCATGCAACAGAGAGCCAGGAACACAAAAGGTCACAAATGGCCAAAGCAGGCATACTGACGAGAAGAAATGTCACAAGGGAATAAGACAAAAATGCATACCATTTTATCATTTAGATTTTTAAGTCACATAAAAATACTTTTATGTGAGCATGCTCAATTGCCGGCTCTCAGTGCACTTTCCTTGGAAGGCATATGTCAGACAAGATCTGTCATCAAAGGGTCTGGTGAACTGAGAAATATAATGTGTGACATCTTCAGACTTAACCATATGCTAGGTGAGAACGACATTCAATGCACATATGACTGATTCATAAACTATGAAATGGCAGAAGCTTCAAGAAAAAAAAAGTTTTATATAATTTACTATAATTTAATGTAAGCAGCCTTAAACATGCTTGGCAAAAAATGTATCACTTAAGTAAAAGTTGTTTTATTAATTATGACATTATTAATATCAAACAATGATTGAAATTATAACTTTTATAAATTTGAAAATTTTGTAGCAATATTCTACTACCAACAGGAGCTCTACCATCAAGGGGCTATTGAAATGAATATTTTCCTGAGTCTGGAATTGTCCTTTTGGAAGGCAAGATGGCATTGCAAATCAAAGTACGTAGACATATATAATATTTGACCTTCTGTATAATATTTTACCTTTTTAGGTTCATTCATAAGTAATGAAAACAGATGTGGCTGAGGCTATCCTAAAACTGTTCATTGTACTGTTGTCTACATGGCAAGAAAGTGGAATCACTATAATGTGAAAATATAAAGTACATAGTAATTTTTGCAACAAAACACAAGAGGCTAAAACCATTAAATGATGTGGTTGACATTTAATAACATGTAAATATATTTATGATATTTTAATTAATATTGTCTATAAACTGAACGAGCATTTGAGTCTTCAGTTAGCTTTAATATAGTTTGACTTGGGATTAGGGAAATGGCTTAGTGAATAAAGTGCTTGCTACACAAACTTGAGGACTGGAGTTTGGATCCCCAGAACCTGCATAAAAGCCAGCTACTATCCTATACCATCATTGCTCAGGGAGTGGAGGCAGGGGATTCCCTCTGGCAAGTTGGCTGGGTGAACTGGAGAGTTTGAGTTCAGCTAAAGACTGGATCTCAGTGAATATGGTAATAAGTAATAAGGCGGAGAGTGATGAAAGGAGACCGTTGAAGTCACACTCTGCCTCCACATGCTCTCACACACATGTACACACATGCTCCTACACATTTATGCATCCATACTCCATCTACACACATACACACATGCAGTAGATATCTTAACATACACAAGCATGAACTCTAGGTTAGGAATCTCTCAACTGAATTAAGTAGCTGTGACTGTCCCTGAATAATATTGCACAATTACAGATGATTTCATTCCAGGCATTATTAGTTTCATATACTAAAAATAAATACAAACAGAGTTTTAAAAGAAATAGTATATTAACTCACGAATTATAAAGCCTCAGATCACATTTGCCTTCAGACATAGTTATGTCGGGTGCCAGTCTTAGTTCTAAGATTCTCCCTGCTCTACCTTTTCATTTGTCTTATATCCCCATCCTTTGTATGGCTTGCTTCAGGAGACCATCTGTAGTTCTAGTCCTCACATTGGCCCATTAAAGAGGGAAATTTAGCTTAGCCCTCACCATAAAATTATGTCTTGATCTTCATAGGATTTGACCAACCAGACTCACCTGCTCGGATCAGAAGAACCCAGTGAACTAAATGAGTTAGAATGAGTGTGTGTAGTTATCTAACCCTGGGTTCAGATCAATGGTCAAAGAAAGATCAAGATCATCTGTTGACTTTAGAGATCAGCCTGGTGGATGAATGAGGTATATCCCAAGCAAATTCTGTGGCTGCTGTGCAATGGGCAAGAAAGTGCAAAGGTGTGGAAGAGGCTGTACAGTATCTCCCATTTATGCAGTTCTATAGTTGAATATATACATGCTAATAGTTATAATAAAAAGGCTTATCCTTGACAAATATTAACTCAAAATCCTTACTAACCCAGTCATCTAACTATAAATTAATACAGTCTTCCATGACTGAATGACTGTTATCAATATTGTTATTATTTAAATTTAGGGAAAAATAACATATCCTAAGAAAACGTTCCAGAGCACAACCTCCAGGTTATACCTTTGGGACAAAAACTCACCTGGTGGAATCTTCTGTATCTTCATCATTTATAGTAATAAATAGTGGGATTTAGCTTCCAAAAAAGACCCATGAACTATTTTACACAAGGAAATGTGATTGAACTTGTCTGCAAGCCCAAATGGGGTGCTAATATTTTAAGAGCTCAATCTCATTAATAACTACCAAAATAAAAAGTGTTTTTACTAAAAGTAACCACAAAGAAATTACCTCTATAAAAATCAGTCTAAAGGCATCAGATTAGCTGAGATGTAGTTTTCTCTGGAATTTAAAATATCTTGTTACCATGACTTTCAGCAACTTATATGAGGGATGTGAGAGCATTGTTGACTAATGGGAAAATGAGTTCCATGAGGAAATCCCATGGAGTCAGAACGTGGCTCTTGACTCAGCTATTCTATTCACTTACTGTTTATTTGAGGAAGACCACATATGAACTGTCACCTACTACTGCTGTGCTTTTTCACTAAGGTGATTGAGTTAAAGGACCCTAAGTTCCTTCACAGTTCTAAAATGGGAAATTTTATATAGACTTGTTTCAGACAAATAACAGAATTCTGTTTCTCTTCACATGGTGACCCAGAAATAAGAGCAAGAGTAAAACAGGGCTTTATTATTTTTATAGTTTTTTCTGTTGATGTTTTGCAGTTTCATGCAATGGATTTTGATTGTATTTAGATTCCCTTTGCTATCTGCACCCATTCTTAATACCTCCCACTCAATGCTGACTTTCCCTGACCAGCAGCCATCCTTTGCTAGTATGTCCTCAGGTAGGCTTGGGGTTTCTTATCTACTTCCCCATGTCTATGCTGGGATTATCTGGCTTGAGCTTATCTGGGACTTGTGCATGCTGTCACCATTGTTGTAAGTTCATATGAGTAACTGACCAGCTGTCAGAAAAACTCTGACAGCTGTGGTCATTCACCTCTGGCTCTTACAATCTTTCGGACCCCTTCTTTACAATGATCCCTGAGCCTTGGGAGGCAAAAGTTTTATATAGGTGTCTTATTCAGGGAAAAGCAGTCTGCAGTCTTTTATTCTCTGCATGTTTGCCAATTGTGGTTCCCTATGTTAATTATCATTAACTGCATAAGAAAACTTCTCCACTGAGAGATGAGAGATGCATTCATCTGTGGGTATAACAATAAGTCATTAAGTAGTCAATTTAGTATTATAGGTCTTTAGCAGAGTAATAGTATTAGGCTCTCTCCTATGGCCTGGGACTTGCCTAGCCTCAGGTTCCTAGGCCTGATACCAATGTCAGGTATTAGCTCCATGTTAAATTCAATTAGAACACGGTTGGTTCCTCCCATATTATTCATGCCACTATTGCACTGATGGGTATATCTTGCCAGTCTAGTTGTTGTGTACCTTACAGGATTCACAGCTGGGTATGCTTGTTGATTAATGTTCTCTTCAGGTGGCATACATAGCATTTTCCAGCACCATAAAAGCTAGCCATTAGAGATGGGGTTTTGAAGTTCAGCACCAGCTTGATTTATCCTTGATTTTTCTACAGCTCATTTATATACTGCCTTCTGAAATGCTCCTATTGTTTGAGGGTCTATGGGACCCTTGGTCAATAACTTTTAAAGAGGGAGTTCATGCCTTGCATTGTAATTTTATGCTAACCTATGGTGCCTAATAGGGGCACTATTCCCCTGTTGTGAGGTAACTCATTTATATCTCTTTTTATAATGTATATGCATATCATGTAAGAAGGTTGCATAGTAGTAGGTTTCTATATAGCTTTTGGCAAAGGCCTTAAGTGTTTTTTATTCCTCCCTATATTCTGTCCTCTGCCTCACCCTCCCATTGATTCCCAACTCCTGTGGAATGCAATGACACACAGGGCTTTATTTTATAATGTGGTATTTTATTCACAGAGCCTTGTTCCTTTTATGCTGCTGTATATCTGAATCTATTTACAAAGGGGTACTAAAAAAAGAAAGTCCATGCCTTATCTTTTTGATGTTTGTAGAGCAGTTTCAAATTTTCACCTTTGTAATATGGCTCTCAGTATAATTTTTTCTCTTTATGTTTTACTTTTATTTAGACATCAAATGGAAAATATTAATCACACTCCTCAATTCAGGTTAATTATGGTCTTTGCAAAGCCCCTTTCCTTTGTTCTTCTTACAGTTACTGATATTCAGAACCTCGGTTTTGTTTCAATTTCCTCAAACAGTCCTCCATGTTTGAGGTTTAATATATCTCATTGTATGTGCCCTAGAAAAATGCATTGATATTTGTTTTATCATATATAACTTTCAAAACTTTATTGTAGATATCATATGTTTTTTTGCTAAAATATACTTATTTTGTAGCATCTCATTCTGTTTGAGTTTTCAAGTATCTTCTCTCAAGTATTAGGTCACAGTAACGGAGACCATGAGCATGCCACTTCATCTTGCAAGTAATTTGCTCACATAATCTTTTGAGTGGGAAAAGACTAGGGGTATGGAATATCGATAAGCCTTATTCTGAGAGAAGAGCTTGACTTTGTTAACATTTCTGTATAGAAATCCTCTATTGTGATTTCTTCACTCTTGTGCTAAGCCAGGTCAGTTTTATCATTAACTGGGAGAGCTTCTGTGCACGTTAGCTTTGATGGCACAGGCAGCAAATACCAGAAATAATCACCAACTTGTGAATCCTATTTGTATTTCAATCATAAATAATATTCTGTTGTACACTGAGTTGTTAACATAACCATTACATTCTTACAATGTAAAGAGTCTATTTCTGTTTTATACAGCCACAAAGTTGTTAGGAAGATCTAGGGAGTTATGGTATGTGAAAGGACTTTGTAATTTTAAAGAAATGATCCAAATGCCAGATATTAATTTTATTTAGTAGAGTACTTGGTGTGCTGGGGACTGACAAACTTTATAATCAGCATGAATTAAATTGACACTAGGAAATCCCAAATGATATTATGGCTTTATTATTTTCTCCTTTGTTGAATTTTTGAAAATTTCATGCAATATATTTTGATCATATTTAGATTTCCTCTCCTATCTGTACCCCTTTACTACCCCAACCCAATTTCATGTATTCTTTCAA
>NW_008355275.1:3371195-3397218 GCF_000622305.1 Nannospalax galili
ATAGAATACAGTAGATATAGTACTAATATATATATATATATATATATATATGCCTGCAGAGTCAAAATTGTTTCCCCAAATGCCCTTCAGTCTGGGTCCATCTGTTGGACTAACTAACTTACAAGAGTCACACCGTTAAAAGACACAGATTCTCCCCCCTCCCAGCAGCCACCTATTGCTAATAGTTTCTGAGGTTGGACTGGGATTTCTTACTCACTTTCCCATGGCTATGCTGGGATTTTGTTTGACTTTAGCTTATGTGGGACTTGTGCATGCAGAAAAGGAAATTAATCAACTTACACCGTTGTGAATCCTGTGTGTTTAATAACTGGCCTGGTAAAATATGTTTTCTGGTGCAATAGTGGCACAAATATTATGGGAGTAAGCAATCACTTTCTAATTGAATTTAAGGTCCTTCATAAGATGAAGCCCATATACTTGACATTGATTACAGACCTTGGAACTTGTGACTAGACAGGATATGAGCAAAAGGGAGAGTCTAATACTGTTATTCTATTAAATAGATACCATTAAACGGATTCCTTAAGACCTAGTGTTATACTCATAGATTAATATATCTCTCAACTCTCACCAGAGAAATTCTCTTATGCAGCTGACGATGATTAATACAGAAACTCACCATTGGCCAACATACATAGAATAAGAGACCGCAGAGTGCTCATCTGCAATGACCTCTTTGGCATCACAACAGTGAACAGCAGTTAAAATGATTTTTGGCAAATTAAACATATGCTTGCCTTTCATAATGGCAATATATTTCCTGATGAGCTGAGAGTATTAGTGACAAAATGGACAATAGCAACTGTTCTAATGTACGTGCATGTGGAATTTTACAAGGAAAAGAGAGAGAAGCAGCAACAGAAAAACGGAAAATAAGATAATTTATAAAACACATGCAAATTGTGACTATTCTTCAGAAGATTTGGAATACTAAGTATCTTTGTTTTCTTGGTAAATAGTGAAGCTACTTGGGCTCAGTCTGATTTAAAAAAAAAAAAACTGCCTTTAAATCATTTTATGATGGATCTAGCCTGAATTTTCAGACTATGCATAATCAAGCACCCCCCTCACCACCACACACAAATAAATTATCTCTTGAGGACTCTACCTCCTTTCCTCCATAATAGAAGGGCTTTCCACCCAGCTTGGGGGAGCACAAGTTTTCATATCCTACATGAGCTCTGGAAGTCTCCTGTTGACTTCTTTCCAAGTTTTCCTGTCCTTGGCTAGCTTTCTCTCATGTATACACAGAAGCATACTTGAATAAAGACTTGAGGACCCTTATGTGTATCTACAGAGTTATATGAGCAGTTTGCTCTTCTCTAGAATCTTCTCCGTGAATTGGAATCAATTCACCTCCACGAACACTAATTTTTGTCTTCTTTTCATAAGGAGTATGCTTGGTATCCACTCCCTGACCTACGGCCTGGCATCTTTCCTCATGTCACACACTCACTGGAAATGACTGCACTGCTCATCTTGGTTCCCTTCTCTCAGAGTGTCCAGTATTGAAGTGGGTGATTGATACTCAGGTGATCAACAGGTTTCTCCAGGTTTCTAGTTGTTTAAAGCAGTACGGTAATTCTATTTCCCAAAACTACATCAACAACCTAAATTGAGTTTCTTCCCTTTCTTTTATAAAATAAATATCTATTACTTTTGTTGGGGATTAGGGAAGACTTGCCCCTGATTGCTTGCTGATTTTGTGTCATGCTTTAAGGCTATAGCAATATTTTTGGACATACTTTCTCCAAAATCATCTTTTAAACCATGCTTACTATGATAAGAACATCCTGTTTACAAAGCAGATACGGTCCTTTCTCTGTAGTGTGCTAACCTTGGGAAGCCAGAAGCTAGGTTCACTGTTACTAGTTTTTGTTTGTTTATTTGTTTTGTTTTGTTTTCATTATGTCAGAGAAGTGTAGCTTGGTTTTGTATATAAAAAATAAAGACCAAAGAAGTATGTCTTGTCTTCTAAAAATAAAGTAAAAAAAAAGTGATGATTATCAAAGAAAACAATGGAATGACCACAAAGCAAATCTTCAGGAAATAAGGTCAGTCTCACAGGTTAGAAAAGTTACAAGGCAGAAAGCCTTCCTATGTATCTTGTATTTTCAAATATGACTAATGTTAAAACTTAATCAAGTCTGGGCATCACCATGTGTAAACATACTGTTTTTTATTACTGTTTACAAAAAAGAACCCAGACCCTATCTGTATAATATTAGTTTTCAAGTGAACACAAATAACAGCATCCAACTATTCCATTTACTAATTTATAGAGGAGAAAATATTTGTTAAATATTTCATACTACATTTAACATTAAACAACTAGTTGATACTCAATTTTTAAAATATTCAGAACAAGTGGTCAGAGCATTTCAGATAGATGGAAATGTTTTTTGGAAGTTAATTACCATTGGAAAACTTTATAATATATGAAATTCAGCCCCAAATCAAACTGTATATTCAGAAATTTTGAATTTAAAAATATCTCAAATTACTTTTTTTCCTTCACTTTGGTTTTCTCAGATATCAGGTTTGCTTCCAGGATCCTGGAGAAATTAACATTAATATTCTTTTAGACAGGATATGTAGCCTAATTGAAAGTATAAGTATATATAACCATATTAATTCATATAGACTAATCTATGTCTTTACAATATTTATAGTCATGTTAAAAAGAGTGAAGGGAGGGAGATAAAGTAGTGATTCCAAGAGTCATGGGGGATTTAATTTTTACCTCTTCTTGAAAAATGAACAAACATCAAGGTAGATTACGTGTAAAGACTTGAAGGTAGTTACCTTTATTGAATCTTTCTTCACAGGTAGGTTTATTTCTTCCATTATGAGATTTGATCACTGCTCAAGTAGTTTAACAGATGTTGTGAGAAATCCTTCTTATTGGAAATTAGAACCATATAAATATTGTTTGAATGAAGTACTAAGTATTCAGTGATTAGACACAAATTCCTCAAGTTCATTCTTTAGTTATTCAGACCCCGAGAAATAAAGCTTAGAAAGGCAACAATTTTTTGATGTGTTCTTTAAAACCAAAGAAAACGAACCTTTGGCTTTTGTTCTGTTTAATTCAATGATGAGGGCAGCAGTGGATAGGGCTTGTCCTAGATATTGAGGTAGATGTTTGGAGGACAATGGAGATGAACACGTTTTAATCAAGCATCAAGAGCAGTTGTGAAAACATGGGACTCTTAATCAATAAAAATGGAAATAACATTGGGTAATTTTCACTGTCATTGTGAAAGCACAGGAACATAATATGGTAGTGAATTAAGATCAAAGTGTTCTTCTTGTACAGGTATTTTCACATCTCTTAGACAGTTCTCAGAATCCATTAGGTGGCTAAACAATGTCTGTAATTCCAGTTCAAGGTGATCTGACTTCTTACCTCGGTGGGCATTGAATGCATGTGGTGCACCTACATACATATATACAGAAAGAGAAAAAACACACTCCTACACACAAAATACAAACAAATGCATAAATAAATAAATTTTAGAGACTAATACCTTGAATGATGTTAAAATTTACCTGCCTTGGTCATCTATGAAAGATATTTGCAATCTTATTTACCCCTAAGTCCCTGTTCTATTAAAATTTGCCTCTTGTGAAAGAAGGTCAGTAGCAACTCTAGATTTCTTAGTCTACTCTAATCTTGCACTTTCGAACATGCTTTCCCAGATCTAAGGACTAAGATAACATGCCCTTCTGCTTTTAGGACAAGTAGGCTGAGATGGAACAAATGGAATCCCCAGGATAATCATGCCTGCCCCCACATATATCTTTATTATTTTACTGACTGTCCTGCACAAATGACATTTTCTATGTCGTCAATGAAATGAACACTTCAGAGTAGACTACCTTGACTTAGTAAACCAATTCATTTCATCATGACTCATTGTTCTTTTTCTCAACTTTTCTTTTTAAAAGACTTTTCTACTGTATGTGGTTTGGGTCAGAATACATCTAGATTTCTTAGAATGGGATTTTCACTCTTAATTTCTATTTTTTTATACACTGCTTAGGAATGTCAAATAAGAATTTCTCTTTTTCTCAGTCTTAAGAAATGCTTGATTTTCTTCATCTGAGTTAGTTGTTCACAGTCCTTTCATGCAGGTTACACTTTGACTGTTTCCAGGCCTCACTCAGCACAATGACCTTTCTGTGGACCAAGGTAGGTGTTCTCCAATAGACTGATTTACACAGAGTTTTATTGTGGGTAAAAGCAGAAGCTAATTGCTGCCTCATACCAGGCAGCAACTAGCTTACAGGCCTCTAATCCAAGCTTCTGAGTGGCAGTTGGGAAATTCCACAGTTTCACATGACAGCTGTGCCACAATGTGAAGTATTTAATACTAGACACCAGTCTATCCTCAACTAACACAGAACAACAGTTTAAATGTGAGTAGTTTTCTACATCATAAATCACTTTGCAGGTGATATAGTAACATCTGAATTTAACACTTATTTACTGGTTAATAAAGCAAAGAATCATTCCCTGAGGAAAACTGACAGCTGTATTTTAAAGTTTTAAAAGAATAAGAGGAGGAGGGAAGCAAGAAATAATTTTATTAGAAGTCAGGGCAGATGAGGCACACAGGGAATGCTAAGAAGAATTTAAATATGCCGACAAATCAGAGAGAGCTACGAAAACTTAGAAAATAATGCATACCATGATTATGACACAGAAATCTTGTTCATTTTTACAGCTTTTCGAGGCATTTGTGGCTTTTGTACCAGCTATGATGATACAAATGGTTCTTAAACTCTTATCTCAGTGATAATGCTACCATTTGCTTATTATATATGTATTTATGCAGTGTCTTCTCTAAGCCAAACTGAAATACACAAAATAAAAGGAAACATAGTTTTAGATACCCATAAATTATTTCTATTAGAATATGCATGGAATATTATTTTATATAATATAAAATAATTTATTTGATACTATGGAATATATTGAGTTATAGTGTTTTATAATAAAATATCTCAGAATAAGAATTCAACTTGAAGTTCAGCTTCCATTCTTCTGTTAGCAACATGACTTCATTGCTGAAAACTAGTTCAAATTTGTCTAGCCATCAGAATTACAGGGTTAGTAATAATTGCTTGATATTCTTGGATTCACAGTTTGGCTCCATTATGACCCACTGTGAACTTGAATGAAAGCAAGATTCAATTACCTTGGTTTTCAGGCTTTTCGTTTGTAAAATAGGAATGATGATTTGCTCAACTTGAAGCACATTATCATTATCAGTAAGATCAATATTCACAAATTGCTTAATGCAGCTATGTGGCATTATGAATACTATTAATACTTTCTGGTTAAACCTACTTTGTTGGTCTGTGCAGCACTGCTGTATAGGATGTCACAGTGACTTAGAAATCACAGAATCTTAGATTGTAGTTATTTTATTCTCAACTCACTAAAACCAGTGAATTTAGTATCTTTCCTTATAATAGGTAGGATTGCTGGGCATGGTGGCTCACACCTTTAATCCCAGCACTTGGGAGGCAGAGGCAGGTGGATGTCTGTGAGTTCAAGGCCAGCCTGGTCTACATAGTGAGTTCCAGGACAGCTGGGGCTACAGGAAGACCCTGTCTCAAAACGACCAAAAAAAATGTTTTTTTTTTTTTTGAATTTTTTATTTTCTAATGTTAATGTAAATATCTAACAGAAAATATTCACAGAATTATTTATTTCATGTATTTATTAAGCATCATCTTACCAGCTAATGGAACATCTAAATAATCCAACATTAGACTGCTAAACTAAAAATGCTAGGTTTTATGGAGTTTTGTATTTGTTCATCTTCTAAGTAGTGTATTCATATGCCTTTGTTTCACATTTACACTAAAGACAAAATATTGCTGTTCTTTTAATGATGAAAGCATTCTCTAGAAAATGGGTGACCAGAGAAAAAGAAAAGAGAACTTGTTTTACCTTGCAGAATTTTCCTCATTCTGAATAATGCTCTTGAAAATGCATTATAAAGCAAAACATTTCTCAAGGTTACTACTTCGTCAGATGATAATCAGATTTTGTTGTATGTGACAAAGAAAAAAGTGACATCTGGAGTTACCTTTTTTGTAAGAAAATGGGGCACAGTCATGTAGGAACAAGCAGTATTAACAAATCAGTATAATTTCTTACCTGTAGATGGTTTTAAAAGAGAATTGTTGTTATTATCCTATAATATTCCTTCATTTATTAGATGCCTCTGTCCTGAACTCCCTTCCTATTATATTTCAGAAATACAGATTTATGGCTTGACAATAGAGAAATAGGATTTAATCATAGCTCTGGTTTTCAAATTCAATTCAATTTTTTTTCATTACTGGAGGGTTGAAAACAGATTCAGTTGGCTGCTAGGCCAGGCATTTTAGGGTGGAGATGAAAAAACTTTATCACTGACCATTAAATTAGTCATAAAGGACATTTTATTTTTCAGATATGTGGCATTAAATAAAGTGGTAAGATATTCTAGGATTGTATTCTATGATAACTATCAATGGATAACTCAGCTAGGCCATAATTAACATGACAGATGAAGACAGCAAGAGATGGTAAGAGCATCTCATTTTATCCCATCACCTAAATCTTCACTATCAAAAAAATTTAAAAGGCTATTCAGATGGTTGAGGAATTGAGCTACTTAAAAAGAAAAAAAAAAAAGCTAAATGACCAAATGATTGTAAGGCAAGTAATGAACCAGTCTAAGGCCCCAACTAGAAGAAAAATGCAATTTACTTTTATTTCTCCTTATTAAATATTGATTAAGAATTTATGTGCAAATTCTCAGCACCTTGGAGGAGGGAGAGACAAGATCTCAACTCCTCATTTACTTTGAATCTTTTCTCATTAGGTTATGAATTCAAGCTGAAAAATTTCAAATCACTACCTGAAATATCATTATTACTGAATTGCTTATATACTTCTTCCTTTTTAAAAATTTCTCTCTTCTGTACATACTTTTAAAAATGATATTTTCATTTTCCCCGAAAAATAGTTATTTTGGGGAAAGCAGGGTATTTAAAATGCTTACTTACTGCTAAAAAATGGGGGAAATGTAATTTTATGTTCATCTCAGAGTTTAAAAATAACCTTATATTTAGGGTGAAACAACAAAATTTAATCGGAGTCCTTTGAGAGACTGTGTGGCAATAGCCTAAGTGTGTTTTTTCTTTCTCTTTCATAAATTGACTTAATTCTACTAGACTTTTGAACACATTAGGAAAAGAGAGAAAAGCCTAGATCACATACTCTTTTGATATTGCTTTATAAAATGTGTCTTGTAAATTACTGTGAGGATGAGTTATATGCCACAGAAAACAGATCAATATATGATCTAGAGATATGTTAAATGATCTGGATTTGAGTTCTGTGGAGTTATAAGATGCATTTCCCTGCATTACATCAGCCTGGAATCTTTATTAGATGCCTCTTCTTGTTCTCTATGACCTCTTTAAATTTTGAGCAACTCAGATTTTTTTCTAATTTAACTGAAGGGTTTCTCTCAACCAAATGTAGGTTCCCTTGTGACGTTCACTTATGAACCTCAGTTCATCTTGGGATATGTCAATTTGGAAATAAGAAGATTCATGAATTTTAATGGGGTTTTCATAATTTTGACTCTAATCAGTCCAAATCCTACACTATTTCTACCTTATATTAAATAGATCTTGTTCTTTTTTTTGCATGAGAATTGTCTTCTTGATGCTAGTCTCATTTCAAAAACTTTTAACATTTTGTATTTAATTTAATTAATTTTTATTTATGTATTAAATTTGTGCACATATGTGTTTGTGTGTGCTGCCTTTACACACCATGACATGTGTATAAAGGCAGTGGATTTGTGGGAGTCAGTTCTCTCCTTTCAGAATGGATCCTGGTATCAAACTTATGTTATCAGGCTTGGCAGTAAATGCCTTTACCTGCTGAGCCATCCCATCAGTTCCACATGAATTTTTTTTTTCTCCAGGGATTCTTTTCTTTAGCAAGAATTTGAAATAAAGGGAGAAAAATGACACATTTCTTCCCTAGTTCAATGGTGGAAGAGCCTGTCTTAATGAAGACGCTTTATAATGAAACAGATTTGCTCCTATAGAGAAGATTGTCAAATGAACAGGAGGCCATTTGTCCTTCAACACAAGACGGACACCTTGTACCTTGCTTATTTCTCAGTTATTCAAATTTCTGATGAGATTTTGGAGACAGGTGGGAATATTGGAGCAGATACTGAATCAATCTATACTACTGTCCACTGAGACAACATTTCTGCTAGTCTGTAGGGATATTGCTTGGTTTAATTGCCCTCCTTGCTTCTAGGATGATGCTGGCATATAAAACTGAAAGGGGAGTTCCTCATCTTTCTTCTTTTAATCTCTGAAAAAAATACCATTATTTATGTGATACAAGTAAGATTAGTAAATAATCTGAAATTATTTTTCCTTTCTTGCCTCCACAAATTGATTGCCATTCTGAAGAACCGTACTTGGAACTGAGGTCTCACTAAAAGTAACAAAAAGAAAAACTGAAAATATACTCCTAAGGTTATCCAATGTGTACGATTAATTTTCACCTATAAAAAGCCAGTACTGTGCTAAGGTCTTCATCACATTATTTCCTGAATGTTTATAATTATTCAGTCAGACAGGTCTTTCTTGTATATGTGAGAAATTGAGGTGCAGTAAGAAAAAACACTTTTTATCCTGCTTCTTTGGGCTATTCAGTGTCAGGAAAACTTTTTAAAGCAATGTTTGATAACTAAATGATGTCTGCTGGACTGAATAGGATTGCATGTTGTCCCAAGTCCCAAGTGAAGCATTTTCTAAATTCTGTGCAACTCACAGAGCACTTCAACAGTCATCTCTGTCACTGCAAGGTACTCTCTTTGGCATCATAAGCCCCTTATACAATTTATCCTTACAGCATCTCCAAACAGAAACCTCCCCCCATCATTCAGCTGTACTCAAAGTTTGCTATTGGAATGCCCCCACCCATACACACACACACACATCAGCATCCCTGAGGACCTAGGAGAAACAAATTCTTTAGGTCCTTCCGGATATGCTAAATTAGAGAGTCTGGGTACCAGGTTAGCAGTCATTTCCACAAAGCCTTCAGGTGATTCAGACACACTTGGAACTTTGAGAGACATTGAGCTCATTACTAACTTACAGAGCAGAAAATCACTCAGGTGCTTATGGTTCTCCATCTCATTTGAGCACAGTTTTCCCCCTTCCACTAAAGAAAGTCAATTTTGCAATATTCCACAGGGCTTGGAATGGAGGTTTTCCACTTCTGGCATAAAATATATTATAGATGAAAATTTTCCTTTTGAGAAGTGGAGAGGAAAACACGCAAACCTAGAAAGATTTCTGTCTTATCAATCTGTGAAATAGAGAACCATCAATTGTAAATGTTCTCTCTCTCTCTCTCTCTCTCTCTCTCTCTCTCTCTCTCTCTCCCCTCTGTTTCTCTCTCAAGAAACTTTATATATAAACAGAAATTCTCCAACATGTATGTAGTCAGCCATCCATCCATGTCCATTATTCTTCACCTAAAGTTTCAGAGGTTTCCAATTAAAAATGTTTTTAAAATATTGGGTCCACTGAAGATGTTCTGAAATTTTTTCTCACCATAACTCCCTAAACAAAACAGTATAACATAACAATGATTTACAAAGCACTACACTGTATTAGGCATCATAAGTAATCTATATATTATTTAAAGTATATGAGAAAATTGCATATGCTATGTATAAATACTACATATGCCATATTTTACATAAATGATGAGTACCCACATATTTTGACATCCAAAGGAGTTATTGGAACCTATCAATGCTAAAGACATATGCATATATGCATACACACATCTCTGTGTCTCTAAGCTGAGTGAGCACAACTTTAAATGCCTGCATGAGCAAGTGAAATGCAGTCAAAGAATACTGCCAAGAGAAATCATGTTACTTTTATGACAACAATGGCATGGTAGCAGCAAAGCAGAAGACAAAAAGCTATGGACTTGAAATAGCACAGAACCAAACTCATCCTGGATGGGCCTTGACACATTAGTTCATCATTTGTTCCTTTTGATTTGAAAATACATTGAAAAGTAACAAAACAAACTCACTTTTATATGAAAGGAAAAGCATCTCAAGAATCACTTTGCGATCAATCCAAAGCAGGGTAGCTGGGAAGATTGGGAACCATGAATTTTTAGTAAGATACTTTATGAAAACAGCAACTAGAATAAAAATAAATATTGTTTTTCAGATACTGTTCTGCACATAAGTTTCCAACTGTGTTTACTATAGGGCTATCATTTTGTGAGCTGTTTCTTTCAGTCTTTTGGTGGCTATTAATTGAGTTTACTGCCCTACCATAGTACTGAACCTGAAAAGTAGGAAAATAGTCAGGCCCAGCTCAGTGTGGCTCAGGAGATAAATGCATCAAACAAAGCAACCCAACGGAACTTTTACTTAAAACTGCCAAGTGCTATTAGCAAATATAGGATGGTTTAAAATTGTATAATGTAGGATCTGAATGAAGTTTTTGTCATGTGAATTAAAATTTAAAAGATGAATAGGAGTTAGCCCCCTGAAAAGCAGGAGAAAAGTGCTGAGAATACCACAAACTCCTTGTCTTGAAAGAAAGATTAGTGAGTTGAAAAAAACAAACAAGAAGCACTGAAATAATATAAAATGATTGACAGTAGGTATGAGGTCAAAGAAGAGAGGCGGCTTTTAATTCAAGTGAGGGGGCAGTATGAGAACAAAGGGTATCTTACTGAGGCAGTGGAATCTTCCCTCTAAGCCTGTCCCTGTCTGCTTACTTCATTTTGGCACCAACAGCATATCTGAACATTGCTTTAGGAAGAGATGAACTCAGACAGAGCTCTAGTGAGCCTACAGGAGGAGGGTTTGGTGTAACTGGGCTATTCCTGCACAGGGTTTGCAGGAACAGAGTGCTTTTTGTCACCTATCAATGTACATGTCATTCCACTGAGTATGATAAGGGCTGCCCTCTATATCAATGAAAAATATAAATGAGAGCAGCCCTGGAAGTCTTCCTTCTCTGCACTGAACAAGGCAGGACATTCCATCTAAAGATGCTGTTCATTTTCAATATACTTTTGCTTTATTGACTCTGAAGTCTTATGTCCACCACATATACCAGTATGATGTACAGAAATTAATGAAAATGGGACTTTTGTGATGTTTTATTCCAAAGATCCCAGTTTACATTGTGCATAAGAAAACTAAGATCCATAGAAAAATTTCATAATTGTAGGCTAATAGAAGTTGTTACAGGACTTGAATTCCATCCCTTAGTTCCTAATTAGTACAAAGTCTTGAATATGTAATATTCTTGATATTAAATGTTATATATGGAAAGAATTCTTACCTCAGAACAACAACAAAAAGCAAAATGTACAATAGAAAATTGCACTTGCCCTAGTTATAGGACTAGGTTTTTAATTCTTGCTCCATTAAACATAGGCTCGGATGTAATACAGGGGAAAAATGCAAACATATTCAAATCAACTTGGATGCCAAAACACAGGGCTTTTATAAAAAGAATACTGTGTAATGCTGTTTTAATTTGTGAGGAAAGCAGAAATAAACCAGAAGTAGGTAAAACTGTGGTCTTAGTTGCAGATACAAACATGTTTTTTTTTTTTTAAATGAGAGTAGGGATGAATGGAAGTAGAGAACAGTGATGACTTCATAGAGTAAAGGGGGAACCTGTAAGGGGTAGGGTGGGGAAAGAAGCATCAAACAGTTTTGTACCTCATTTCTCTAAAAATATTTGAAGCCAGTATAGTAAAATGTTTCTTTGTTAATTTTTATGTATATTTTATTGAGGTTTGTGCATTTCTTATACTAGATCTTAACCAAATTTTGACCCCCTCCCCCACCCACGCACCCCAAAGCCCCCTCCCCACCAGATTTGGTTTTCATGTATTCTGTCATATATGTAAAGGCCTACCCGGTCAAGCGTTTGTACCCAGACATCCCTTGGTACAACTTCATCCACTGGAGTCCGTCTAGTGTCTGTCCCTTAAAGAAGATAACTCTTCCTAATCCAGCAGTAATCAGCTGCCAATAGTTCCTTGGCTAAGGTTGGGGCTTGCTGCCCACTTCCCGAGTTCTATGCTGGGCTTTTATCTAATTGAGTCATTATGGGTCTTGTGTGTGCTGTCACTATTGTTGCAAGTTCATATGAACAAGTTCCCAGAGGCCTGAAAAGTTCTGTTTCTTTATGTTCAAGTACCAAACCTGACTCTTAAAATTTCTCCACCCCCTTTTCCACAATGAGACCTGAGCCATGGGAGGGTGAGGTTTAATATAGCAGTCCTACCCATGGATCCTAACTTTTCAGTCTGTTATTTCCTATAGTTTGGCCAATTGTGGCCATCTTTGTGCATCACACTCTATTGTATGAGGAAGCTTTGCTGGTGAAAATTGAGAGATGTATTAGTATTCTGTCTACCACCTGTTCCTCTATTTGTCATGAACCTTGGTCATAGCGGTTCCAATATAGATGTGTCACTTAGGGCTGGGCATCTCCATATATTCTCTGTGTGTGACTAGCTATGGAACTGTGTAATAGTTTCCATCAGTTGCAAAAGAAGCTTCTTTGATGAGTGGTGTAAGGCATACTTGTCTGTAAATATAAGGATCCATATTTAGCATACAGTAAGAAATTTCATTTGCCTAGAGATATGACAGAGATAGGGTTTCTCTAGGATCTATGAATGTTCTAGCTATATTACTCACTTTTCTGTTGCCATGAGAGAAACACTGACTAAAGCAACTTATTGAAGGAAAAGTTTATTTAAGCTTATGGTTCCAAGGAACAAGAGTCCATCATGGCCAGGAGGCATGGCAGCAGAGGTGGCAGGAGGAGGGGAGAAGCTAAGCTGACACATCTTCAAGCAGGCACAGGAAACAAGAGAGCAACTGGAGATCCAGCAAGGCTTAAGAACTCTCTAAGCCCCTCCCCCACCAGTGACGTGCTTCCTGCATCATAGTCACACCTTGTAAGACCTCCCAAAACAGTGCCACCAACTGGGAACAAAAATGTCTAAAAATGTGGAGCCTATGGTTTGCATACTCAAACACTTGCCATGTGTATTTGGCTGTTTACAGTGCCACCCATGAGTTTCCACCCATTAAGAGGCTTTCAGTACAATTAGATAGCTGTTGATTACTCCCTAGATAAAAGTACCTCTACTGCACCAGTAGAGGTAGTTTTCTGTGCCAGTTGTTGTGGTTATTAGACTTTAGACCTGGGCTGTACCATTGATTGATTTTTCTCCCTTGAAGCTTACATAGTATCCTTTAGAACTAGGAGAACTACTCTTCAGGCAGAAGGCTTCCAGGTCAGTTCCAGCTCCATTGCTGCAAGTCCTATGTCTGAAGCATATCTTGTCTTCAGCAATAAGGTCTGATCTTCAAGGTCTTGGAGGCAATCAAGAGCTGTGGCAATAACCTGTGCTATTTGGGAGTCTCTTGGACCATCCTGACCAATATCTGAGTCTCTTGGAACACCCTGACCAATAACCAGAAAGGAGGTTTCTCCTGTCTGGCCCTTTGTTCCTTGGTATGTAGCCTTCAGGTATACCTGTGCACTCATGTTCAGATACTGTATGTTTATTTTTCAGAGGGTTTGGAGTTAATATTTCTCCCTCCAGCTTTTTACACCACCTAAGCTTTATTTATCTCTCCTCTTTCTCTCCCCTTCTAACCTCCTTCCTCCCTCCCCAGTTAAAGTACCCCTATTTCCCCTTCATAGTGCAGGTCTCTTATTTTCCCCATTCTCTTGAGTTCCTTCTTCTTCATTATACCCATCTTATATTGAATGCCCTTCCCTCTTCCCTTACCAGCTGAATATACCAATTTTCCCATTTCCCCTTTGGTAACATCTGTTTCCTATTATTCCCCTCTCTTAGGCTCTTTCTTTCCCTTTACCTCTGTTCTTCCTTTCCATTTTTCTGGCTCCTGCTATTACATCAGGATATATACTCATATATAAGGGATTGGTGCTAAGATTTTATTCTACAAATGAGGTAGAATATATGTTCAGGGGATCATAACACAGTGGGCAGGGTCTGAGTTAGAAGGCTATTCCAGAAATCTGAGGCAGAAAGAGCAGCAATAGGCCCAAGGATAGAAAGGGGACAGACTGTGTTGGGGGCGGAGAGTGGAGATGCTCAGGGTGGAGGGAAATCAAAGTGCAGTGGATGGGATCTGACTTACCAGGGTAGTAGGTGGTCTGTGTCTAGTAAATCAGGAGGTCAAGGGAAAGGTGGGGGTGGGGACAGCCTGTGGAAGGTATAATAAAGTAAGCTAGAGAATTTAGAGTTGTTGCAGGGGAAAAGGATGCAGTGGGTGGTTCTGGGTTAGGGAGCTAGTCAAGAGATATGAGGCAGAAGAGGAGGAGCAGGTCTAGCCTGGAAACTAGAAGGGGGCATTGTGCAGATAGAGAGAGTGGAGAGGTTCAGGGTGCAGGGGAATCCTCTTTGTTAATTTTTATCAGTGAGTAAAATGCTTATGTTATATTTGACTCTGAAATTTTTACTTTGTGTGCAGTAATTTCTACAGTTTGAAAAGGACATAAAATGTGGACCGGTTCCCATGCAATGAAAATGATTCAATTGTCCTTGTGGTAGAGGTTTTGCAATTGGGGTTCAGCATACTACACACATGAGTACCTCATGATTGTACACAGAATGAATGGAATTGACTTGAAACAACATGGGGCCTGGAGGCTTGACTAGCATTTGTCTTGTATAAGTGAATGTCTGGGCTATGGTGTACTTCATTTCCTTCCTAATATGGAGACAGGTAAGAACTGTTTGAAACCCTTTGGGGCTTTGGATGTTTGATGATATTATTTATATACTATCATATTGTTCCTCTTTATAGGAACTATTTAGCCATAATTTCTGAAAAAGGGAATAAATTCCTAAGTGGAGACCCTCACTATGGTTAAGAAGGTTTATGGTCTCCTTTGTTCAGTAGAGTTCAAATGATCTCTTGAAAAATTTCACAACTTCTAAGTGTATTAGAAAAATTGGAGTGACCTTGAAAAGTTTCTGCTTATGGTTTGAATTCCTCACAGGATACAAGTTAGCCTGCATTCACTTTTAACCCTTTTTCTATGACATGTCTCTGAATATCTTATTCTTTTTTGTGCTTAACCACAGAAGCAAGTAAATATGAAGACAGATGCTAAATGGACAATATAGTGAAAAATTTTTAATTAATTTATTTTATATATGAGTGTTTTGCCTACATGTATATAAATGCACTTGTGTGTACAATGCCCATGGAGTCCGGAAGAGGCCGTCAAATATCCCTGTAACTGAAGTTATGGATGGTTGTTATCCACCAAATGGGTGTGGGAAATTGAGCCCAGTTCCTATGCAAAAATAGCCAGTGCTTTTAACCACTGAGCCATCTTTGCAGCTATGATGTAGAGAGAATTCTTAGCTAATGGCAAAAAGAGCAACACTTATAATAGAAAATTATATACATGTATATAGATTAAATATAACATATAATTTCTTCACCATTTCAGTGCTTTCCCACTGCCATTAACCTATTTTGATGGCATTGTTTCCATGAATCTCCTTCAACTGAAGTTACAGATGGTTATTAGCTGTCACGTGGATGCTGGGAATCGAAACTGGGTCTTCTGCAAGAGCACCCAGTGCTCTTAGTCATGGCGTCATCTCTCCAACTCTGCAGAAGATGATTCTTTATAAGATCCTAGTTGTTTGTTTTGTTAACAAATGGCAAGAAATCAACTAAAGGATAAAATTAATACAATTGAGAATTTTCTTCCAGGAAGATTGAGCAGGAGCAAGGATATGAATTGACCTTGAGCATTATGCTCGTGATACAAACAGAAATTTGTGGGGAGAAAAAGAAGGACTTATCTTTAAACAGTTTTTATTTGAAGTCAAATGATATTCAAAAAGGAAGGTTCAGAGACTGTGAATTTAGGGCCTACACCAAAAGGAAATGAAAGGTCTTTAAGGGTATGAGAGTTGGAAGGAAGATTGCAAGGTAGTAATTAAACATGTGGATTTTAAGCTGCATCTATAGAATGCAATGTTTTCTAATTTCTTTTATCCATTTTCCTCCTCCATTAAGTGTGGATAATAGGAAAATAATGAAGACCAAATGAAATGTGTCAAGAATATAACTACATTACTCATTACAGTGCTGGCTTCTTAATAAGTAGAAAATAAACACTACATCCTAAAATGTATGAAAATTTTACTAAATATCTACTATGTTCTTGGAGCTTAAGAGAAGTCACATGGAAATTAGTAGAGTCAAAGTGGGGGAATGAGGAGTGACTCTTGGTAGATTCTCAGAGCAGATGTCAGTCAGAAACTCGTTTTCTGTCTATCCTTTTAGTAGATATTGATGATACCCTGTGCATCCCCTGGGCTCACACCCTCCCTTTGAAGGTGATTTACTGGGAATAAGTGTGACTCTGTGCCTGAGATGATTTCTTTTTTACCATTGGAAAAGTCTGGAATGTTCTATAGGAAAAGCCAGAAATGTTAGCGTTAATAGCCTTACCTTTCATCTGGGATGATTCTTTGTCTCCAAGATTTCTGCCATGGGATTGAATGTCAGTCACCCAGAGACTTTTGAAAAGATAACACCATCTTTATTGGCCTCGTTCCTTGCTTCCCACCTGTTTCCCCATGATCATATCCTAAACTACTACTTATACTTGAAGTTGAGTCTCAGATACTCCTCTCCATGATCTGAAGCTAAACAGCCACAGGCAAGGTTTTGCTGAGTGTTTTCCATGTAAACACTGGACTAATGGACTTTATCACATTTACCACTTAAAAAGCTATGCAGAATTGTAACCATTGCAATACATACTGTAAAGGAATAGATGGCTTTCAAAGTTATTATCAAGTTGCAGTTACTGGAACCTCGTGATTCCAGTTTCTATATTTTCCATCACATTCAATTGTTTAACACTGAAGGCAAATATCTCATGAAGATTCAATTAAGTAAATATTTTTGAAAGGAATTATCTCTTTTATCAGCATATTAATTCCATAACATAAAAGGTTTCATGGTGATACTTTCAGTCACATATATAACGTCTTTGATCATATTCCCCATCCCCTGCACTCCATTACTTTGTATATTAGACTCTAGATGCCATTTGCCAAGAGTTTGTGGTTATTGCTTCTGACTTAGCTAAAGTTAAAAAATAAATTTATTAAAAAACAATCTTTTTGTAAGGAATCATTTTTGAAGCCAAATCAGTAACAAGTGACCTTGAATTTCTCTGGGTGATTTTGTAGCTATGTATGTGTACATGCGCAAGAGAGGGTGGGTAAGGGAAAAGTTGAAGTAGGAAATTTTAGAGATAGCTTATTCTCAGCCTCAGTTTTCTTATAAACTTGGAGGTCATTATAATTGTCACCTCTACCATATATTCAGTTAATTTAAATATCATTTAAGCCCGTTATGATTTTCTGCATATAACTATGAAATGATACTATTTATTATTTTCCTCTGAAATCACCATGGTGCAGCCTGCTAACTTGCTCTTCTGATGTGTCTCAGCTCAGGTTGGAACCCTGTGGATTCTGAGCTGCCCTCCATAGGAGGAGTGAAAGAGGGAGTGTCAGTGCAGCCTAATGATGTGCTCATCTGAATTGTAAAGCACTGGTTTATTGCTCCGTTTACAAGTCCTGTTTCAGATACTCCTTTTTTGAATAAAAAAGACTTTCTTTATAAAGGATGAAATAAAAGGAATGACAACATTAAGGAAGCACTGGTGTTGTATATCTTTTTGTTTCTGTGATTAAAACACTGACCAAAACCAACCTGGGGAGGAAAAGATTCGTTTTCTTACATCCACTGGGTCACAGTTCATCACTGAGGAAATTCAGCACTGGAACTCAGGGTAGGAACCTGGTTGCAGGAGCAGAAGCACAGACCATGGAAGAGTGTCACTTACTGGCTCCTTTGGCCTATGCTCAGTCTACTTTCTTGTATAAAACAAGACCACCTGCTCAGGGTGGCACTACCCACAGTGGGCTGGGCCCTCCCACATCACTCAACAATCAAGAAAATGCCCCCCACACATGGCCACTGGCCCAGTCCAATGGAGGAAATTCCTCAGTTCAGGTTCCCTCTACCCAGGTGTGTCAAGCTGACAACTAAAGCTATCCAGCACAACTGGGAAATATATTCGGCTATATGGAAATGTGGTAGGGTGGACATGGAGCATTCAACAGTGATTTCCTCTGCCACTCATTTGTTGAAGACTGTGATGAGCTTCAAGTTATAAAACATGAAGAGACAACATGAATAGTGAGAGTAAAGGTCTTAGATTAAATGGCTTTAGATTCAAATACTGCCTATTATAACTCTGGTGCCTTGGAATACTTTTTGGAGGCTAAAAAAGTGTTGGCTGAATTCCTGTTTCAAGCTTCATGAGCCTTACTATCTGCATCTCTAGACTGAGGACAATATCTATCTCTCAGAGTTGGTATGGTTATTAAAGAAACCATATCTGAAAAAATTAGAGCAACGCCAATCTTATTTTCAATTTAAAAGAACGTTGTTGTGTGTGTGTGTGTGCTACTGTATCTGACTTTTACATGGATCCTAGTGATCCAAACTCATGCTGTCATGTTTGCATGGTAAAAGCTTTTCCTCACTGATCCATTTAGTCAGCCCTCAATGCCTGTCTTTAAGTAGATAACTGTATACAATTTATCTCCTATCCCATTTGGACATTTAATTAAGACATCATTTGCTTTGCCACCTTTTTAAAACTACTGCATAGATTTATGACCTGATCATTGTTTATGGTTACTGTCCCAGGAACATGCTATACTTTTGTTTATGATGGATCTCTCCATCAAAGCATTTTTCTTTTATCTTCCATTTGGAACACTTAAGTGTGATATCTTTACAGAACAAATTCAAGCATCATTTTCATCACGAAGCTTTCCCTACAGACTTGTATTGTCTTTCTATGATCTGTTTAACTTATGCACACTATTTGGTCTCTTATTAGGATGCCTTACACTGTTCATCACTCTACTTCCATTTGTTTCATTTAAGCCTTCCTGCTCAGTAAGATTACAGACTCATTTGGAAAACTGAGCATATTTTAATATTTTCATTGTCTAGAATGATTTCTAAAGATAAACCACATTTTTTTTCAAATACTGAATTATGCAGTCCATATTTAAGTAATTTTCCAGATAATTACCTGTGTCTGGTTTCTCTTTAATTAAGCATCCTCCCAAGGCTTAGTTGAAGCAATATTTTGTCAATGTCACTCTTCCTACTCATATATTTTTAAGATGGACAATAACATTAACATAAATGTCATAGTTTGAGATCAACAATTTAATATAACCAATAACTTTTACCTGACATATTCTCTATTTTCCCTTGAGAAAATTTCAATTTTTCCATACCTTTTTCTACAATGATCTCTAAGCATTGGCATGAAGGACTGTGATATAGATATCTCATTTATAGTTGAGTATTCTATAATTTCTTATTCTCTGCAAGTTGACCAGTTGTGGGTCACTACATTAATTACATTCTACAGCAAAAAGAAGCTTCTCTGATATGAGTTGAAAGATACACTAATCTTCCTACAAGATATAGGTGTAGGAAGCCTTTACTTCTCTTTCACATCTCCTATTCATGAGTCAAGACTTTCTTTTCCCCTTAGCGATAAGAGTCATGCAATTTGGGAGTCTTTTAGATAGACCCACTGAAGGGGTACTCCAATTGCCTCACCCTGTGTCTCTGTTCAGCATGGAAGAAGCCAGAGAGGTCTATGTCCCGATTCCCTATCAATAATTTGGGTAACCTCTTCAAAGGATGGTGTGGTAAGAATAGGAGGTAGGAACTGGCTAGGCAGTTAGGGTAAAAGGACCCCAAAGAAAAGTAGCCAGTTTCTGGGCTAAAAGTCAAAATGTCCTTGGGCCTCTTAGCAACATACTCTGTTCCAAAGGCCAAAAATGTCAAAATTATTTGGGAGCTTGAACTAATCCTTAAAAGATTTGAGGGTTACCTCTTCAGAGGGGGGAATGTTAGAGTAGCCAAAGGCCCATAAAAGTAAATAAATTAAAGAAGAAAAAAAAGTGATGGGGAGATATGTGAGACATTGGAGGGGAAGGAGTGGGCCTGGATTTGATCAAAACACCTTATATGCATGTATAAAATTCTCAATAAAGTTTTTTTAAAAGTTAAAAAAAAGAAAGATGCACTAATCAATAGATATAAAGATCAGCATTTAGGAGGCAGTTTAATACTATGTCCATGTAATGGAACAACTTTAGTAGATTCTCCTCTATTGCCTGTGACCTAACCATGGGTTCTTGGCCCAGTTAATACTACCAGGCATGAATTCTGTATTGTGGAGAAGGCCTTAAATCCAATCAGAGTGTGATTGGTTGCTCCCATAACATTCCTGCCACTATTGTACTAATGAGACTATCTTACCAGTCCAGTTATTATTGAAGCTTAAAGTTTTCACAGCTTCTAAGAGCAAGATGTTCTAGAGGACTGCTTTAAAACAGCTTTCTCCACACATTACAAAGTGATCGCTCACATGAACTTGTAGCAGCTTGACTGCATGCATAAGACCTGCACAAGATCAAAGCCACCTCAGTTTCCTCCTCCAAACTGAAAACCTCTGGGCGTCAACTGATGGTTGCTGTGGGAAAAGTATCAGCTTTCTTCAGGGCTGTGACCACTTGATAGGCTGCTCATGTTGTGGTGGATAAGCGTGTGCTTATGCTGATACTGGCAGCACTAAGTCAATGCTGAATTTAAAAAGGCATATATGAAGTTGGGAGGGAAAAGTGGTGTGGTGGGGAAAGACGTAGTAGAAGAAGGAGGAAGTGCATGGATGTGATCAAAACATATTATTTGCATGTATGAAATTCTCAAATAATAAATTTAAGAGAAAAATATATCATGAGGGAGTTCTATTCCACCATATTGTGTGGTCTCTCCCTCTCCTCGTGGGTCATCGGCCACCGATCCACGAGGACAAGGGGAGCAAAAGCAACGAGTGGGGTCAGGATGGCCAGTGAGCACTGACAGAAGAAAGCTCTTCGGGAGGCAGGTTCAACAATGCAAACAGCTCCAGACTCAATGAGACAGCTCTAGATTCAGTGAAACAGCTCCGTTTATTCAGTGGGAGAAATGGGGAAAATATAGTGTGGAGGCAGTAGCCAAAGCCTCAGCTGATAGGTGCTCATAGTATGCTTTATTTACATGTGGTAGTGGGCTCCTATCATCCGACTACCAGGCAATGCCTGATTATCATATAGAAAAAACCTGGGGGTAGTTTTTACTCCAGGTAACTATGCCAAAGGTCATGTTCCAAATAAGGTCAGGCATCCAGGCTTGGTGGCACTTTCCAGGTAAGTCAGGAAGACAGCAGGAAGCCCCCTGCTGAGAAGGGGAGTCCTTCCATTTGGCGCCGAGCCCCTTAGAGCTATCCGGACATGGAGGGCTACAACCCTAACAGCAGGGTTTCCCAGCACATATGAAAACACTGCTTGAAACATGTAAAACAAGAATTGAGTCTTCATCTGCTTGATGTTGCCCTTTATGCTCCAACACAGCAGTGTCAGCTTTCTTTTCCATGTGCCTTCATACTACCAGTCTCATCTCATTACCAGCTTTGATGTTATACATACCCTTTAGGTATTGTTGCAGTAACATCCAGGCCTCTTGGCACCAATGTTTTGTCTTAGCCTCCTTAGGCTTCTATCATATCATATGTTAAGCTGAGTACCTTCTATATAACTGAAATTTATTTTTCAAAGTTTGGGAGAGTAGAAAATACATGATGAGGACACCTATCAATGCAGACACTGGTGAAGGCCCATTTCCTACATTATGAATGTCAGTCTTGTTGCTGTAACCTCATGTTATAGAAGAGGAAAGAAAGCCCTCTGATCCCTCCTTATAATGCAGTTTATGAGGGTTATGTCCTCAGAACTCAATCACCTCCCAAACCCCTCCCAATATCACATTGGGGGTCAGGTGGTGATGTATGACATTTTAGGGAAAATGGTCATATATTTGTGTATTTTATGAGTTTGCATTTATTATGAAATTTATACTTCCTTTGCCTCAAACAATAAACATATGCATGTGTAGCGAGTTTATAAAATGCCTTGAAGAAAATCAACTCCTGTAATTAAAATTCTTGTCACAAAACCAATTCCTTTATATATGCATGCCTTGAGCTATATAGTAATTTGGCACCTACTGTATGTAACAGTTGCTTGTTAAATATACTATAATGAATAAGGTTAACCAAGAATATGTGCATAAATAAAATATTAGTTTGTGAAGATAATCAAAGACACGTTAAATAGCTATTCAAAAATAACATTACCTGATACATTTGAGGAGAAATCAAAGCCCCAGATTGGAAGGCTTTTTGAAACTGATGTGTGAGCAAAAGCAGGATGAACAAAGTAACTTACACATACTATATCAGGACAAAAGTGCATAAAGTCAAGATGTCTTGAAAGAGCATGTGGCATGGATCATAGATAGTAGAAAAGAATGAGAAAAATTTAGAGAAGATACTTGGAACTACTCTGTGGGAGCCTTTTAGGTAGAGATAAGTGTAGGTTTTTATATTATAGTTTTAGCGCTTTAGTTGTATTTTTCATAGAAAGATAATGCTGTATATTTTCAAGTGTGAAAATGAATAACTCTATTATTATTTAATTTGGGATGTCTCTTAATGAATAACTCTATTATAAAATTTAATTTGGTATGTCTCTCAATGAACTAATATCCTAAGTTGTTTATATATCCATACATATAATTTTCAAATAGAAAAAGCATAATTGATATATATTGTGTGTTTCTTAGGTGGAAATTTGTTGCTGAGCTGTGTTTCCCTTTGAAAACACTTTTATACCAAGTTAGTATAAGCTATGGAGCCCCAGCCACTCACTTCTCACAATCTTCTTTCATGATTAGCATTGCAGTTCTTGTTGTTTTCTTTTTAACATGAGAGAAGTCCAGGATCAAAATGGCCAACTGAAGAGTGGCCAGGATTTGGTTCCATTTAGGGATGAATTGCTATTGGTAGAGACCACATGCATATAATTTTTCCTCTTTCCTAGAAAATTTTTCTCTTTTTCTTATAAATAAATTATAATTTTAAAATATTTTACTCATTATTTTTTATTTTATGTCTATGAATGTATTGCATGCATGTATGTAAGTGCACCCATGTCCTGAAATGCCCACTGAGGTCAGAAGACAGCATCAGATCCCCTGGAACTGGAGTTGTGGACAGTTGCTAATTGCCATGTGGGTGCTGGACCTGGCTCCTCTGCAAGAGCAGGCAGGGCACTTAACTGCTAAGCCATCTCTCCAACCTCTATAAATTATTTTTAACCCCAAATCATCAATATTTTTCTGCTAAAGTGAAAAATAAAGAATCTATCCTGTGTGAGTCTGCAAACCTCTCCGTATTTTCAAAGTGTGACAGGTTCCTCAATCTGTGATCGACTGTTTTGAGTCACATAATTCAATGTTGTTGGGGTTGTAGGATGCTGTTGAGGGAGAAAAATATTTTTCCCTTTAATTTCCATAGGTTCATGGTTGAAAAGTCAGAGAAGTGAGAAATAAAAAGTTAAAGGAGAAAAAACAGTCAAAGGGGGAATGTATTCACATTTATGCCTCAAATGTTTATGGTGGATGTTTATGAAATCAGTAGTTTTCACAAAGGTAGTCTTAAATGATAGCTTACATAGCATCCCCAACAGACATTGCAAATCTTCAGAGGAATAATAAGGATAAGAATAAGAATAAGAAATGTGGGGGCGGCAACATGTGGGAAGGTAATGGATGACAGGTAAAGGTTAATTAATAAAGCTACTGTTATGGATTGGCAAGTATTCCACAACAACCTATGTGTTGTAAGCTTGGTCACTAGCTTGTGACTCTAAGAGGGTAGGATGGAATTTTAAAGGAGTGGTGTTCAATGGAAATTTGGTAAGACACCAAAGGCAAATTGAAGAGTATAGTGGGACCCCCAACCACTTCCAAATCTCTTATGTTTAATTGCTGGCAAATCTGGCTTCCTCTCTCACACCATCCTTCCTTGAAATAGTACCTTATCAAAAGCAAAGGAGAAAACCAAACGTGAACTGAAACTTCTGAAACCGAGACAGGGTCAAACCTTCCTTCTTATATGTTGTTTATCTCAGCTACTATTAGAAAAATATATTTTATTTATTATTTTTAGTTTATGTGCACGAGTGTATTGCCTGCATGTATGTGAGTGCACCTGTATTGTGCAATGCTGCAGAGGTCAGAAGAGGGCTTTGGATTCCCCTGGAACTGGAATTAAGGACGGTTGGTTGGTAGCCACCATGTAGGTGCTGGGAATAGAACCCAGGTCCTCTGCAAGAGCAGTCAGTGCTCTTAACCACTGAGCCATCTCTCCAGCCCCTATCAGCTACTTTTTACAGTAACTGAAAGTAGACTGACATACGGTAATGTAGATTGTTCTCTATGACAAATGTCTAGTGTGGTCTTCATTGGTACGGTTGGCTTTTGTTCTCTTTGGTAGGAGGGGGACAGGATACAATTTGTCTTCATAAATTTGTCCTTATTTTAGGCAAATAGATGAGTCCATTGAGCTTTCCAGACTCTATTTCTTCTGACTTGACTCTTGTTCGAAAATCCTTATACTGGGTATCCTCTCTCACAATGATTAATAATCTCTCTGACCTGGACCACTATCCCAGTAACAGCTCCCTTATTATGACATTTTTACAAGTCTCCAGATAGTGTCAATTGTCTTAGAGCAGACGTTTTCCCCTTGTGAGCATCTTCAACCTTGGGGAAAGTGGTCCACTGGTAGAATCAGATATTTTATAATGTGTTAAATCTTTTTTAAACATTATTATTGCGTGAGTCTGCACGCTTGGTGTGTGTGTGTGTGTGTGTGTGTGTGTGTGTGCGCGTGTTGGTGGAGAGAAGCATGCATGCCTCAGTCTGCATGTTGAGGTCACGGGACAACTTTGAGGAGTCATTTCTTTCTTGCCATTTTTAGGTGGGTTCTGGGGACCAAACTAAAGTCCTCAGACTTGCACAGCAAATACTCGGTGACCCAATGAGTCATCTGGACGGATTTCCTTTAAATCTTTAAGATTAAAACTTGGCAATGAAATTTTAAAATATTGTATTACTTTTATTTTATATGTATGAGTGTAGTGTCTGCATGTAGATAGGTAGGTGCACCCATGTCGTGCAATGCCTGTGGAGGTCGGAAGAAGGCCTTGGATCCTCTGGAACTAGAGTTATGGACAGTTGTTATGCACCAGATGGGTGCTGGGAATTGAACCTGGGTCCTCTGCTAGAGCAGTCAGTGCTCTTAACAACAGAGTCATCTCTCTAGCCCCCAGGCAATGAAGTTTTAATAGGAAGTCAGCTAAGCAGAGGCCTGAATCAATCTTTTAATTCGATGTCAAGAAAATTAAAAAAAAAAAGTTATTGTTAATTTAAGGGCAAATTATTATGTAAGACAAATTATTATGGGAGAGCCTCTAAAATTCCAGTAGAAATAAAACAAATAACAACCAAGGCCACAACAGCAAAGCCTTATACCTGCTTCTTTTTCTCAAAGTAAATCTGAGTGAATTTAAAAAAAAAAATGTGGTAGCATGCTGTGTAATGATCTTTAAATCACCAACACAGCCCAGTTTGTCTCTTTTAAATGCAAATGAAAGCCCAGGCAAAGGGCTCTTTAAAAAAATAGCTTTCAGCCTGGCATGGTGGCCCACACCTTTAATCCCATGTGGATCTCTGTGAGTTCAAGACCAGCCTGGTCTACATAGTGAGTTCCAGGACAGCTGGGGCTGCAGGGAGACCCTGTCTCAGAAAGACGGGAAAAA
>NW_008355275.1:3397406-3403715 GCF_000622305.1 Nannospalax galili
AAAGCCTTGGCTGGCAATAGACTATATTTATAGTCATTGTCTTTCTGGAAGGGAAAGTAGAGGAGCTTGGACTCTGCAGGACAGCTGTAGGTAGTCACTCAGACCCCAGAGATGGCAGAAAGATCATTTGAAAATGAAGCACTGGACCTACAGGAACTGTAGACAGAAAGCTCTCTAAACTTCACCTCATTGAATTAATACCCAGACTCCAGAAAATAAAGCTGCCACCAACTCCTCTGAAGAGAATTGCCTACAAAGTCCTCTGTAATGAAAACAGAATGTCCATTACCATCACAATAAATGGCCCAAGAGCAGCCCCCCTCATTACCGAAGTTTCCCCCAATAACCCTTTAATTTCGTATATATTAACTTACTTTAGCTATTCTATGAGTTGCCTACCGGGCATGTATTTATAAATAAACTGTGTCCTGTCTTCTGTTGTTCTGTTTATTGCTCATTAATTTGTAAGTCCTCCAAACAAAAGCCAGGTTAGAAAAAAAACAAAACAACTTTTCTCCTGGACAGAATTGTTTATATACTTTGTCCTTGTTAGGGCAACAACAAAAAGATTCAAAATATTGTAAATCTGCTGATACCATTATCTTTATGATATCTGAAAAACTGTCTGAATCTTATTTACTGTGTTATTTGTAGAAATATTTATAGAATTGAAGGACAACATTCTTTTTCCTATGCCATAGAAGTAAAACTCCAACAGTTTTGATTGGCTTGATGTTTCCTGATTGGATACAGCCATATTGAAAACTGAACTTTTATACATCTTAGACAAGTGTAATTAGTGGCTCAATCCAGACACCAGAAGTGACTTGAGTTCATGAGAGGGGACTAGGGGGTGTGTGGGGACAGGAGCCTCTTCAGGAGAATCCCAGTTTCTGTTCTAACAGTGAAGGCATAGAGGAAGATCAGTCTTGTTGATAACAGAGTTCTTGAAATCAAATATGCCCTTTATTGGTAGAAATTGTGCTATATTACTGACTTTCTGACCTCAGGATACTTGGTGTGACTCCAGAACACAGGCTAATTTGGAGAATAAGAGGAATGGTGTGGAAAAATTGCACCCAGTTTAAACTGAATTTTGTACCAATTTTGAAACTGTTTTGCATGAATTATTTATGATGGCTTCTGGGAAGAATTTTTATTCACTTGTTCCTTTCCACTTTGTTAAAGCAACACATTTTAAATAAGCCCATGATGCTAATCTGCCCAGCCTCTCTGTGATGGAATGCTTGTAATTCATCACGCTACTGTGTTTATGATGTTTGTCCGCATGATGATCCATGTGAGAGTAATTACCATATCAATTTCATTTATGCAGCCTCAGTGTGTTTGACCCTGAATGAATGAATTCTTGTTTTTATACTCTCTTCAGAAGTGACAATTGTAATGTTCTTTTGCACTAAGTAGAACAACAAAGGGCTCTGATGTGTCTGAAGTCTGTGGCCTACATCTTTTCTTCTAATAATATACTAGAGTCTCACTGTAAGGTTTTTACCACCCCCAAAAATAATTCACTGAAATTTCTTTAAAATGAAGCTACCATGTTTCTGAAGCAGAATCGCTAAGACTGATTAGACATCTGGTATAAGTTTTACGGAATAAAGCTATTGCTTTGCTTTGGGTAAGAACCCCCTGCCCCTAAAGATCATTTGCAATTAAATCTTTGTTCTTTAGAGTGGCATTATTTAGAGGTAATAAAATCTTTCAGAGATGAGCATAGCGGTCAGCATTTGGATTGATCACTGGGGAATCTGTCCTTGGAAGACTGTGAACCTCTAGTCTCTCTCCCCACTTGCAGGTCTGGTTGGGATCAGTCACTGGGACACAAGCTCCTGTCATGAGGAGTTTCTATCTTCTGTCCTTGCTGGAGACTAAGGAAGTAGAGTCTCCTAATATTGTACTTTGAACTTCCAAAGCAATAAACTAAATAGCTTTTTTTAAAAAAGTTGTAAGTTAGCTGCCTTAGGTATTTTGAAATAATGATGAAAGGCTTACTCAGTATATGAACAGATTTGCTATGAACAATATAAAATGTATAAGCAACCCAGTATTACTCCTGATGAATACCATTAGTTTTCATGACCTGTGAATTAATGGTACTTGCATCTTAGACAAGTGCTAGCCAGTAATTAGTTTTGAAAATGTCAGTACAACTATAAAAAGTATCAAATACCCTGTATCCAGCTCCAAAAGTAGCATCCAGAAGTATGATGCTTTTGATACAGGGGAAATGGGTCCTCTCTTGGAGCCCTTAGTCTCATTTATGAAAAAAAAAAAAAAGAATTTAAGAATAGACTCAATCAAAAATTTAAAGACAATTTTATTAAAGTAAAAACCTCCAGGGCAGGCAAGCTGTAAATCTTAGCTGCTACCTAGAGGAGGCGATCAGAGGAAGGTCAGACATACGATAAACTAGCATTCACGTGGCAGGAAGGGGAGCTTTAGAGAAACAGTAAAGAAGCTCAACATGTTGGAGCAGTCCAAAGGATTAGGGAAAGTATGCTTAGAAAAGAGACTGAAAGAAGAAAAAGAGAGGTTATGCTTTCCTGAAGAATTCAGAAAAGCCCACTGTGGGACAGGGACAGGGGATGGCAAAGGTTGGGGAGGGTGTGGGGGTTGCTTAAGAAGCTGAATGTCTGCCAAATGAACTCACCATCTCATTAATGTATTGGTTATTATACCTCTCTCTTTAGCATGGCTTAATGTAAAACTTCTTTCCTAGGGGTGATCCCTTAGTCAGGTGATTGACCTGACTCAGCTGGGCCAGGAATTTTATTCTCCTGACCAGGACTTTTCTCTTGAGGGGGCTTTCATGCTAGTGTAACACTTTAACATGCTCAATACTTTGAATTAAAGAAAATTGAAGAGGCTTTGAAGTTTCCTTAATATCAAAATATTAAAGTCCTTTGTTCCCATATCCCAAGCGTGGGATTTGGGATTGAGAGATAATGCTCTGAAGTTTCCTTATCTGACTGAAGGAAGACTTTCCGACAGAAATGCATTTGTTTTATACCCTTCCCTAAAAACCTCATTAGCTATAAAGTACTAACTCAGAGAGAAGGAGACTGAAAGTCCTCCCTCTTCTATGTCTTCTGAGGGCTGCTACATGAATTGCCTGATCCTAATGAAGAGATAACTTTTGTTTCTGTTAGATTTCTGTCCTTTAACATCCCCTAGCTTGTGAACAATTCCAGGATGGATCATTGATTATTCAGGAGCATTATTTCCTCCTAAATATTATTTACTATCCTTCTAAAATTGTCTTTAATCCTTTCTCACCACCTCATTTTCTTGTCCCTTGTAAGTACGGAGCCAGGTGTGATGGCACAAGCCTTTAATCCCAGTGCTGTTAGGCAGAGGCAGGAAGTTCTCTGTGAGATTGCTGCTAGCCTTGTCTACTTTGCAAGTTCCAGGTCAGTTGAGGCTCAGGGCAGCCTTGTCTCAATGAAAACCAAAAAAAAAAAAAAAAAAAAAAAAAGACCCAGGGCTGGAGAGATAAAAAGGTCAACAACTTGGGCCTCCTTCCTTCGGGTTTCACATTTTCTGTGGCCCCTATGAACAAGTACATAATAAATAAATGTGTATGCCTTTTTTTCTGTTTTCTGCTTATTGTCAGTTCATTTTAGAAAATTTGGATATTAAACCTTTACAGTAAAGTTTGAATTCCATGACAACTAAATCAGGTGATTTTCTAGACCTTTTCTCCTCTTTTTGGGATTTGCAGATGAAACTGGAATTGTACTCCAGCACTGAACCAACTTCCTTTCTGAAAGAAGCCCATTGTTATTTAAGCATATTATTAAAAGCAAAGCATACTAAGAAAGCATTATTAACATTAAAGAAAGTTAAGACTAGTTGAATACAATTGTTTTGTTCTTATTAGACACACTTTTTTCTTATAAAAAGTTTACCAGCAAATCCAAGAGAGATTTTCTTTTCTCCTCTTCCCTGGGACAGTTAAGAAACTACAATGTTAAGGGACAGATATCATGTTTTCTCTCATATGTTGACAATGAGAAAATAATGAGGTTTTTAACTTCTGGACACCATTGACTTCTTAGGAAAGAAAGTCCTGGAAAGAGCAGCAAATTCATTGTCAGTAGGGCCCTTTATAATTCAGCAAGTTTTCCGAATTCCTGTTGACAGTATTCTTTTGCCAAAGATTCGGCCGTCTCTACAGCTGTCCTGAAGAACGTGTGAAAACAGAGAGGAGTGCACTGGAGTCCTTAGTCTTCACTCGCTGCTCAGCCCAGACTGTCCTTGTCAGGCAACAAGGCTACTGACACTTGGAATGTTTGCATCTATTTTTTGTTTCTTGTCTCCTATTGCTTAATATCAGACTATGGGCAAATATCGCCTCATCCAGGGCAACAGCAAACGTGATGATCATGTTTTTGCAATGAATTCCTATGGTATATATATAACATATATACATATTTATGTAACTATATATATATATAATATCACATCCAATAATATGTGTGACTTTTAAACTTCAATTTGCTATTAGTCAATATGTATAGAGTAAGGAAGATTATTATTCTAAAATATTTGATGCCTTTCCTTGGGGAAAGATTGCATTTCTCGCACCCTGTTGACATTAGTCTCAGTTATAAAGCTGTGAGTGATACCTTTTATCATCAATGAATGAGTTCTCACTTTCTGCAGCCAATTCATCTGTGGCTTCACTGTGAGTATTAGACTTGAGATGGATATAAAGTATTGATAAGAAATTTTATTTTGTTGTGGCAGGCTAATGAGATTTAAGGACACAGAGAGGAAGTAAAATAAGACCATTATTTGACTGTGACTATATTCCAGGAAATTTACACATGCCAATTTGATAAATTATCATTTTAAGGACTACTTAAAATAATATAGAAAATCAAATTTGGGATGAAGTATACATGCAATTTAGAGCAAAAGTTTCTGTCTCTAAGTTCACCAAAAAAATTGTGTTTGTTCTCTTGAAATTCAGCCTAAAATTGTATTTGCCTTATGGTTTTCTACTTATTCTCTTTATTCAATGTGAATTCCTTCAGGAATTTGAAATTAAGGCATTTATATATATATTTGAACAAAGGAAAAAAGGAAAATAGGTTCTCTCAACTTAATTTTCTTGCTTTTCTTCGACATATTATGGAGCACAAGTACCAAAATTCACTATTTGATGAATATGAAAAAGTACTTGCAAGACAAAAAGGAAGCATCCGTCCAGCATAAATATCAGTGAACTGTATATAAAACTCTCCAGGGCAGGATAAAAGAAGATTTCCGGCTTGTAATAACAGGAATATATTCATTACACTCTCAATTGGAGCTCAAACCCAGGGAGTTTGAAGAGTGATGGAAGCTAGGCAAAGGTCGGCAGAAACACTTGAGTGTGCTTCCTGGGAAACCTGAATTAATTTACTAATACTCCAGGAGGTGTTGGTAATCCTGCCCTGAAGTTGCTTACTTTGTCCCAGGGGGCCAGCCCATTAGAGTGTTTCTTTCTGCCACAGAAGGAGCTTTGATTATCTTGCCAGAAAGCTATCATCATGAAGATGGACCAAAAGGCAAATTGTTAATCATTCTCATTAAAATAATTTTAGATATCAGCTGGTTACATGGCTCAGCAGTTAAGTGCACTGACTGCTGTTGCAGAGGATCCAGGTTCTATTCCCAGCACACACTTTGCATTTAACAACTGTCTGTAATTCCAATTCTGATGGAATCCAACACTCTTTTCTGATCTCCACAGACATTGCATGACATGGGTGCACTTACATACATGCAGGCAGTGCAGTCATACACATAAAAAGCAAAAATAATAAAATATTTAAAATAATGTTAGATGATGATGTTTTTCCATAAAACATTCCAGAGGATTGTTATAGCAATACTCAAGGGCTTGTGAGAGAACAGGACAAGTCTTTATTCTCCTCATGGGTCATGTCATTGTACTGGGGATTCTTCTCAAACTCTTCCCAAGTGGAGAGCATGGTGGGCATAGGCTGTTCCAAATTTCATCCAGCTGCAGAATTTGGAATTTTAGGGAAGACGGCATCTCTGTTCCCAAATAAAGTCGTACTCTGACCTGGATGGACTCATCTTGGGTTGTGCATAAGTTACTGTGGCTTCTGGATGGGCTGTTGTTGTTGTCCAGGTTGTTACCAAATAACAGTTTAGTAATGTGAAGGGACAGAGTCTCAGCCAGACTAATTCATACCTTCCTTTTTATATTTTAATTTATTAATGTGTTTTAAGTGTGTGTGTGTGTGTGTGTGTGTGTGTGTGTGTGTGTGTGTG
>NW_008355275.1:3403727-3404370 GCF_000622305.1 Nannospalax galili
TGTACAGATCTCCTGGAACTGGAGTTACAGCTGGTTGTGGATTGCCTGACCTGGGTTCTGGAATCTGAATTTTGGTCCTCTGGAGAAGAAGAGCAGCAAGTGCTGTAGCTACTGAGCCTTCTCTCCAGCAGTTTGTGACTTTCAGTCCTGCATTACCTAATGGAGAACTTAATTAAAATTGGATAAATATCATGACATAATAGCTTGACATTGGCGGAAATCTCAAGACAGGGGTTTGGAGGAAGTGGGTTCAGAAGAGTCTTAGGGTAAGACTCTCTGGTCATGATTTATTTTAGTGAATTTTTCACCGAGTTTCTGTTACAAGCAGCTTAGTTAGTTATTTCCCCAGGCAAGAGACCCAGAAGATAATAGTTATGCTGACAAAGATGATAGAGTAATAGTTTCTTTTAGGTAGATAACAAATTCTATCCGGAGAGGTAGTTTTTAATCCTAATGTCCAAGCTGTGTGGGGGAGAATAAATAGCTTTAGTTCTTAACTTTTTTTGACCTAGAAAAATGACTACCTAGTGTAATATATTTTAAAATTACTTAAAATGGCAAAAACTCACTAAAGATAATGCAATTTATCTGACATGCTGAAATATGGATAGACAAATATAAAAATGAGGATAAACATCTTTTA
>NW_008355275.1:3404818-3426012 GCF_000622305.1 Nannospalax galili
AATATCTTTTCAAGCCTTGGATAAATATGCTTTCTCTCATATTCATCCAGCTCTGTGAAACAGTGGCTTTTTAAAGTGAAGCAAGGGATATTTTAATATTTAGGGTAGTATTAAAATTTATATGCCCTTTATGGCTGAGAGGAAACACTTTGAACTCATTTGGATTCTCCTTCTTGTTTTGGAGAGGCCTCTCTTGACTCTCCTTCTGGAGCGTCTTCTACCCTACAGCTCTATTCCTTGTTACTATTTCTTTTTAAAAAATTCTGTCTTGTTCTTTTCCCCTAGCAATCTTCTTTACTGTTGGGGGTTTCAACCTAAACACAGAATCAGAGAGCAGGTATCTACAAGGAATGCTGATATTTATCGGTGAAGAATAGATCATAACAACAGGAATGTATAGGCCATTGTAGAAGAGGGTGGCTCAGAAAGGTTGAGTCTACAGCAGGCTGATTTGTTTTCAGACAAGTTCTCATTATATCTTGGCTGGCATCAAAATTATGATTCTCCTGCCTCCACCTTTCAAATGCTCAGGTTACAGGCCTGTAACATGTCTTACTCAAGGGAAATATTTGAAAGCAAAAGATGAGGATTCCATCAAATATTTTAAAACATTAATCTTTGGTCACAATGATTAATTACCAGGGTGGTTTTAGTAGAGGGTTAAACGGTTCCTGAGCAGATATCCTTGTAGAGATATAACATGCTTTGTGTAAGGTTGTGGCAACTACTGTGCAAGTTTATGATCCTGGCAGTGTTAGCTACCCTGGATAGGAACTCTCCCTGAATTACTTCATGGCTTTATTCCTTGTTATATATTCTTTAAATAAGAGATGCCACATGCAACTCCATTATGATTCTGTCAAGTTTCAAATTCCTTTCCAGGGCAGATGGAGGTGCCCTTCTCTTCTACTATTTTCCTTTGCTACACCATACAAAGTAGGAGACACCTTTATTATATGAGCTCCCAATCCTGGGATCATAACTATTCTCACACAGCCCATGAATTTCTTTATAGGAATGCTATAATTTGAATCTCTAATAATAAGATTCAATGGATGAACCCATGTCAAATGCTCCATAAATATGAAGTGCTGCACAGATTTTCAGAGAACTTGGAAACATAAATATGTGTAAAACACACACTCCTATAGTGCAAATACAGGCAACTGCACTGGCAATAAATTCCTTCTAACAAAGGATCGATTGGCTTTTGGTTGAACGGGTGGCTTGTTTTCATCTCTCTATTTCCCTTTAATGTTTTCATCCCTTGCCGTGCATTTCTTGGATTCTGGCTCTGCTTCCCTAAGCACTGACCTGATTGCTGGTATCTTCACAGCGTCAGTACATCATCACTTTGAAATAAATAAGGAATAAGGTTCTTCCATCCAGGGAGTGATTGTGCCTGACATGGAATTCAGTGGTCATAGACATAGTAAAATTCAATGAGCTGTCAAGGAAAGTTCTAGAGTTTTCCTGTGTTTGAAGGAATGCTGCTACCCTCTTCTGCAGAGGGTTAGTGACACCCAGAAAGCAAAAATAAATACTCTTCTCTTCACACTGCTACGCTGACTCATAGGAGGGAAAGCTCCTTATTTGCAATATATTACAATGTATGAGTGTCTTTTGTAGGAAATCACTAAGGAAGTCTGTGCAATTCAGAGTCTTCAAGTATCATTCACAGTACACTTACTGCTTAAATGGAGTAGTCTCTTTCTTGGGTAAAATGCACAACCATTCTTACAGGAGTCCCCTGATGTGAGAAGGGAGAGAGGAAGGGGGATCGGGGAGAACAGGCAGAGAACAAGCACACAGTGCTTTCTTCAAGCAAACAGATGGAAAGCATTGAATTTCCTGAGAGTTTATCAAAAACGACCTTCATCTTAACAAAGTTAACAGATTTGAAAGACTATATAAGGCTATTATAAGAAGAGAGGACAGAATGGAGTGTGGGAGTGAAGGAACATTCCTGTCCATCTCTGGTTTAGGTCTGTGTGAATAAACTGACAAAGGGCATTCACGTTTATTGTATGTACTGGAGAATTACAGAGCAATTATCCAATAACACATTGTCATTCAGGAGGGAGAGAGAGAGAGAGAGAGAGAGAGAGAGAGAGAGAGAGAGAGAAACAACAGTATTCAGGCTGGGAATTTTAGGGGAAAAGAAATAGACAAAAGAACCATCAACAGACCAAAGCTAAATTCCTCTGGACTCCTGAGGCAGGAAACTCAAGATTTGGGAATGTAAGAGCAGAATTGTACCAAGAACAAAGACTATTAGGCTGGAACCATCTCAGAAAATCCCTCAGAGCTTCCCTCAGAACAGATAAAATGCTCTCTGAGCAGGATGGACTTCTCTGTGATTAATTGTCACTGGATAATGAGATTTTAAGGAGGGAGTCCTAGGCAATTGCAATTGTCTCTTAGAAGAACCTCCCTTAGTGACATAAAAGAACTTCAGAGAGTCTTTCCTATGCCTGGGACTCTGTAGGGAGAAATGGGGGGTCACAGAGAATTTGTCTCTTAGGTAGCTTCTAAGGTTCTTTATTTTATATTTTTAAAACTCTTTTTATTGAATTTTTGTGAATATTATAGAATATATCTTAATCACATTTAATTCTTCCTTCCCTATCCATACCCTCCCCCACAGGGTAGTCCCACCCACAGACTTCATGTACATTGAGGCATATTTTGTCATATATGTTAAGGCCTATTGAGTCAAGTTTGTAAACCCAGATGTTCCTCGTGTGAGTTCACCCACTGGAGCCTGTTCACCCTGTCAAGTGTCACTCCCTTAAAGAAAATCAACTCTATTGTACCCAGAAGTGATCAGCTGCCAGTAGTTCCTGATCAAACTTCTGGTCTCCTGTTCATTTGCCCAGTTCTATGCTGGGTTTTGTCTGAGTTTGTATGGGTCTTGTGCATGCTGTCACCGTTGCTGCAAGTTCACATGTGTAAGGTCCCAGGAGCCTGGAACTCTGTTTCCTTATGGTAATGCACCTCCTCCTCTGGCTCTTACAATCTTTCTGCCTCTTCTTCCACAACAGTCCCTGAGCCCTGGGTGGGTGAAGTTTAATATAGGAGTCTGTCCAGGGACCCACCCACACTCTGCAGACTCTTATTCTCTATACTGCATCCATATGTGGCCTTTTGTGTTCATTGCCCTCTGTTGCATGAGGGAACTTCATTCATGAGAGTTGAGAGATGCATTAAGACCCCCTGTTCCACTGTTTTCTGCAGACCGTAGGTAGTGTAGAGGTTCCATTGTAGATGCCATTCAAGGTTGGTCATCTCACAGACACTTACTCTCTGTGTGAGACCAGTTATGGAACTGTAATAGTCTCCGTATGCTGCAAAAGAAGCTTCATTGGTGAGTGGTGACTAGCATGTTTTTCTGGAAATATAAAGATTTGAAGTGCTCTACATGTCAGAGTGTTGTACTTTGTGGCATGGTTTTCTGAGATCTAAAACCCATTAAGCTGAGTTGTCCTGGTTTTAAGAGCTGGGGTGACTGGGTGTGGTGGTGCAACCTTTAATTTCAGCACTTGGGAGGCTAAGTGTCAAATTTGAAGTTAGTATGGATTACATAATGAATTTTACACTGTCCGGGGGTAGACAAGGATTCTCTAAAAAACATAGGAAACCAAACAGAAAATAAACAAACACAGAAAGATAGCTAGGTGGGGAATCATATTTCACTTCTTTTTATCTATTTATTGTTGCCACTAGGAAAATGCACCTTTTTATATCTTGGACTGGAGATAAGAGCACTATTGTCCTTAGAAATTGCAGGCCCTGAAGAAAGACATTTCCAGGGTTGTAAAACTGGCAAGAGGTTGAGGAAGATTGACATCTACTTTAAATGAGAGGAGGAGGAATGTACAATTGCATCCTTTTTGAAATAAATGCTATAAGGAAAGGAAAATCCGGCATGGACCAGGAGGCAGGAGGAAGCCTGTTCCAAGCTGAGAGAAGCTGAAGAAAGACTTGTCTTTTGGTTACATATCCCAGCACATCTTCCACTTGGAAGTCTTTTTGTGGAAGGATGGATTGCTGTCTAAGCATCAATCTGGGTGAGATTACCTTATAGATATGATGTAGATGAGAGCTGTGGTGGCTGAGTTGAACTTCAGGGATTAATGCTGTCAACAATCTTTCTTTGTAGTCACTAAAAATAGTTTTTATTTTTATGTGTATGTATGTTTTGCCTACATGTATGTAAATTCATTCATGCAGACAATGCCTGCAGAAGCCAGAAGAAGGCATCAGATTCCCAGGACCTGGAGTTATGGATGGTTGCTAGCCACCATGTTTGTGCTAGGAACCAAATCCAGGCCCTCTGAAAGAGCAGCCATTGCTGCTGAGTCATCTCTCAAGCTTCTCCTTGTGGTCTTTAAAGATGCTGTATATATCAAAAGCCCTCTTCAAACCATTAAGACTGGATTAGCCCTTCTTTTACCTGTGGTTCTCTTGCAAATAAATATATATTTGAATATATATAAATGTATTGAATAAATATACAAATAAATATGTATTAATAAGTATTCATTTGAATGTTTAAATATATTTTATATAATTCATGTATTTATCATATACTGTATAGCTTTATGAATGAATAAAACTTTAAAATTTTACTTATACCAGTGTTTATTTTCCATGTGTGTAAATGTGTGAGTATGCACATGCCACATTGTTCTGTGACAGTTAGAGAACAACTTACAGGAGTCAGTTCTCTCTAACATGTAGAGATTGAATTAGGTTATCAGCTTTGGAAACAGGCACTTTTACTATCTGAGCCATCTTGCCAGTCCTATAGAATTTCTTTCTTATCTGAAAGATCAAAATGAATCCTTGTACATTATTAAGTAGTTACTTTACTGTTTTTTAAAAAATTAATTTAGCTTTATTTTATGTGTGAGGGTTATGCCTGCATGTCTGTAAGTGCACCTGTGTCATGCAGTGCCTGTGGAGGTCAGAAGAGGGTGTCAGTACAAGAGTTGTAGACTATTGTCTACATGAGTCTACCATGTGGGTGCTGGGATTTAAACCCAGGTGCTCTGCAAGAGCAGCCAGTGCTCTTAATTGCTGAGCCATCTCTCCAGCCTGACTTCCTATGCTTTTACACTAGAGCATAAAGAAGATTGAAATAGCACAGAAGGAAATGTATTTGTACCCTGAATGATGCAGTCTTAATTCTTCTACTGTTATATTCTTAATCACTCAGCAACTATAGTGTAAGCACCATGATTCTGATTTACATTTTACATGAATCAAGGAACTTTTTTGTCTTTTTAAATTTTATCTTTAACTTATCATAAAAAAATGCATTTCATTGCAACACTCTCATTCATAAGTCTATATTTTCTTCCCATTCATCCCCTTTCCCAGTGCCCTTCCCTACCACCTCTGAACCTCTTCTCCATACCTTAAGTTGTATTCCATTACAATCCCCTTTTTTCTCCATCCTTCTTCCCTTAAGATCCTTTCATCCCTTCTCACAGACCCCTTTTGATTTTCATGATCTACATACACACAGAAATAATAAAGACATTAATGCATGAACATTTAAGTTTAGAGTCTATACATGAGAGAAATTATAAAGTTTTTGTCTTTCTGAGTTTGCCTTATTTTGTTTAACATAATCATTTCTCCTTATATCATTTTCTAACAAATGACAGTTGTATTCTTCTTTATGACTGAATAGAACTCTACTGTACATGTACATTACATTTTCTTTATCCATTCTTCTGTTGTTAGATGTCTAAGCTAGTTTCAATTTTTAGTTATTTTGAATAGTGCAACAATAAATGTGGATGTGCAAGTTTCTTTATGGTATATTGACTCAGAGTTCATTAAGTATACTTCTAGGAATGCCATAGCTGTGTTGTTCATACAGAAGTTATATTTCTAGTTTTTGTGAAGACTCTCCACACTCACTTCCATAGCAGCTGCACTAGTTTGCCCTCCCATAGATAAACCCCAAAACTTGATGTCAGTTTAAAACATCAACTAGCCGGGCACTGGAATGGCTGTGGTTCTAACATAAGACTTTAACGGTAGTCAGATTCCTTCTTTTCCTTCCTGGGTTGCAGATAGCTTTGAAGTATCACCTATCTGTGTTATCCTTTTTGTACCATGTCTGAGCAAGCCCCCAGAAGAGAAGAATTGAATTGTCCAAACTTCTAACCAAAAATGAAGAACTTCATTCTGGTTTTGTGCCCCTATCAAACCACAATGGAAACCAAGGCTACCTGCCCCTCCCTACCCCCGAAGCTTCTCCCAATCTGCTTAGTGCCTACTCAGCTACATTTTTCAAAAAAGTCTTATTTCATTAATACATACTTTTATGCCCCTTTGGTAAGGTACGATGTCATCAGGCTTGTTTTCCTGCCAATATTGTGTGGTTGATCCTTCCCTTTGCAGACAGAGCAAAGGCAAGATAAGCACCATGAAAAATGGTAGGGGAGGCCTCTGTCACCACTTCATATTTCAGCAGCTAATGCTGCACTGTGCCTTGAGCTACATGGTCTGTTCCAGGCCATGAATAGTATTCATGCAGAAAAGTGATACAAATAAACTTTATTACAATAAAAGTCTATAGTTAAAGGCTTCTTCCTTTCTGTTCTGTTCTTATGAATAGCATTAAAAAAAAAAGCAATGAGCCTGTTGCTGATGTAGAAGACAAATGTCATGCTGCAATAGTAAAGTCAGAGCATCCCATGCATCTTTTGAAATATTTAGCCAAAGAATTATCCCACTGGGTGGAAAGCATCTGTTTTATTTAGCTTTCCCTTTTCTAATTCTCTTTCAACAGAACTAATTTTTCCTTTGAGGAATCTACTCCATATGTTTCAACAGAGCAAAGTCCTTTAAACTACATAAAATTTGTCCCAGACACAGGAGTGGTCACAGTCATCTAGGCTTGGATTTTAAGTGTATTTCATCTTCCTGAACCTAAGGTTAGGCTTACAAGTTGGCCTGGGATACAATCCAGGTGAGCTAGACTCCCCATGAACTTTCTGCCAGTCTTTCACCTTGCATTAAGGTTGCTGTATGCTTAGGGAATGCTGATAGGGCTGTCAAAGGTGATTTCTTTTATTCAATGAAGGGAGATTGATGTGTGTGTGGGGGTGGAAGGAACTGCGAAATATGAAGCAGTTACTTCTAGAAGTTTCAGTTATATAAGACATCAAATTTTCCTTACTTCTTAAGCTAGTTTGAATTGATTTGAGTTTCTATTACAGTGGAAGTAACAGAAAAGTCAAATCTAGGTAGAGCATGATGGTGCATGTCTGTAAACCCAGTACTTAGTAGCCTGAGGCAAGAGAATATGAGTTTTTGTCAAGCTAGTGCCTTACAGTAAGTTCAAGATCAGCCTGGTCTCTGTAGCATCAACCTGTCTCAAAACTAAAACAATGAAAACTACAAATGTACTGGAGTTATTTAGACTTTTGTCACTATGAAAAAATGTCTGAAACAAACAAAACAAACATCATAAATGGAGAAATGATCTCTCTTGGACCACAGTTTCACAGGTTTCCATCCATCATGGAGGTGAGAGCCTCAAAGAACAGGGCAACTCACATCCACACTGTCCAGGAACTAGAGAGAGAATGCCTGCACTAGCAAGCTTTCTTAATTTTTCCCTTTTATTCCATCCAAGACCCCAGTTCTGACATTCAGGGTGACTCTCCCCACCTGGTTAATCCTCTTGAGATGCCTGCACAGACACACTCATGCTTACATGCTAGGCACTTTTCAGTACAACCCAGTTGACTTTCAGAATTAACCTTCATAGTGTTAATGCACAGTGCCACGAAAGAAGTACTTGGTAGAATGGCCTATAATTAAATATCCACCATGTACAAAGAACTCAAAACCAAGCAAGAAAATAAGTGACCCAATAAAATGATGGACTAAGGATTTGAACAGAGTCCTCAAGTGAAGAAATAAAAATGACTAAGGAACACCTTAAAAAGTACTCAACATCTTAATAATTAGAGAAATGCAGATCAAAACCACTTTAACTTCATATTATTCCAATCAAACTGGCAACATAAAGAGAACAAAAGACAGCAAACGCTGGCTAGCGTGTGCAGAAAGGGAAACACTCATTCATTGCTGGTGGCTCTGAAAACTTGTGTAACCACTAGGGAAAGCAGTGTAGAGAACTTAGAAAACTAAAAATTAATCTATCCTGTGATCCTGTTATACCATTCCTTGGCATATACCCAAAGGACTCATCCTACTGGTGAAATTCCTGTGCACTCATGTTTGTTACTGCTCTTTTCATAACAGCTAAGAAATAGAAAAAACCTAAATGTCCCTCAATTGACAAATGGACAACGAAAATGTGGCACATTTACACAATGCCTTTCCACTTAGCAATGAGAAGGATAAAATTATGAATTTTTCAGGCAAATGGATGAAACTAGAAACTATTGTATAAAGTAAAGTAAGGCAGTCTCAGAAAGCAAGTGGCATATGTTCTCCCTCATTTGCAGATCATAGCACTAATCGCTTATATGTGGATATATCTCCTGATGTAACAGCAGGAGCAAGGAAAATGGAGTGGAAGCATGGAACTAAAGGGAAAAAAAAGAGCCATAAAGGGGAGGCTAGTAGGAAGAAGATGTTACAAGGGAAAAATGGGGAAAAGGGAGTATTCAACCGGGAAGAGAGGAAGAAATAACATACCAGGAGCCATAGGGGTAAAGGGGAAGGAAGAACTCAAGGGGAAGAGGGGAATAAGAGGAGACAGGTATTATCAAGGGGAAGAAGGGGGCACTTAAAATGGGGAAGTAGGAGAGTGGTTAGACAGGGAGAGAGAGGGAAGAATGTGAACAACAGTGATTGTTTTAATGGTGTTAGGTAATTAACCTGAGATTAATGATTTAAACCATGCTCAGGATGCAGAGGAAGTTCATTATGTGTAGAGCCCAGACTGGGCTAACCTGCAGCAGAGAAATTTAGGCCCCAACCACAAACACATAGAGATTGCCATAGGATTTTTCATGTCATTCCTTGGCAGTAATCATATTGGTAGATTTGAGATTTTCAGCACAGAAGTACCTGTGTCTCTTAGGTTACTTTGGGAAATTTAAACTGTTAACATTTTACAAAGAAGCAGATGTTTCAGGCAAGTATAGGATTGTGACACTTTCCAGTAATATTCTGATGCCAGCACAATTTTAGCTATTTCAACAAATAAGACACGTGATAGTGGGTGTTTCCTGAAAGACTGCTGGAAGAGGCAGGATTTTCAAAGGTGCGCACAAACAGCGGTGTTTGTGGTTGTCTGACTTGTCTTATCTCTGCCTGGGACTGAACTCAGAGTGGCCTTATGATTTGAGTGCAAGTAGAAGTTTCCAAAGTCCTAGCTGCTACTTCTGAATATGTTATAAAGCATAGTTATTATTAAGGGTACATAGGTTCTTGTCAAATACTTTTTTTTTTAGTACTTACCTATCACACAGAATAACGTTATTCTGAATTCACAGTTCATTAGTTCCAAATTAGGTTAATTTTTCCCTATCACTGGCATCTATTTGCAATTTCTACATCAGTAGATGACAAATCTGAATATGGAGAATAAGCTTTGCAATAGCTGGTATTTTCTGATTTTTATCTGCATAGTATAGTATATTCAGGGTTTTTAATAGGTGTAAATTGCTATTCATTTCTAAACAATTTTCCTCATAAATTTCAGTTTCTTTTCAATTTTAAAAATAGTTAAAAATCTTTGCTCCCAGAATTCTTTTGTTTAGAGTATATAATTTATTTCATTCAAATATGTTCACAAGATTTATCTTTCTCGGTGAACTAGTGAATCCAATGATGTAATAGGTAAAATGAACACTGATGCTATGGATTCTACATCAAGGATATTACAAATAGCACATCTCTATTGCACAGTTATTATTATCATCTCTTTTTATTTATGTTACATTTTAAGAGCATTTTACTGCTGTTAAAAATTACTTCACCAGTGTAGCTGTTATAGGAAGGGATCCACTCTCATATTTTTACTTTATCACTTCTGTGTTATCCTCATTTGCATTTCTCCTCTAATAGGGGAGCAGAGCTATAAATAGATGTTTTCAATACATGCGATCATTGTTCAGAAGCAGAAGGGAAGACTGTGAGGTACTTTCAGAGTGCAAGGACAAAGGAAGACAGCTTTTCTCAGAGGACAGAGCAGCATTTGACTTACCTTTGAATAGTGAGCTGAAGTAATGCACGGAGGAAGGGAGTGTGGTGTCTGCTAAGGTTGGGAGGATGGACTGTGGGCTTGGTGACAGAAAGAAGTTCCAGGAAGAAGAGTGGTGTTGACAAAAGTGCAAAGGAGTGAGACACAGAATGTGGGTTTAGAATTATCACCTTAGTATCATTAGAGTATAAAATACCGAGGAAAAAGAAGAAAGAGAAAAGAAACTCTAGCCTTGTGGTTCCCCTCAGATACAAGATTAGTGTGATACACTTGGATCACTGCCTCCTACTTTATACTCCTGGGGTGGAGGAAAATTGTTTGCCTGGCTTTGTAGGAGAAACTATAAATGTCTCTTCTTATTCTGGTCTTTTTCTGGTATAGGAATCAGCTCCTCTGCTGGGTATATATGTTTTCATCTGCTTTTCTCACGTTTTCGTGTTTTACTTTGCAGAGACACATTTTCAGGTTAAATCAAGAATGTTTTGGCAGCAGAAAATTAGATAGTTTTAGGTCATAATTTAGTTAATTTAATTAGAATGTACATCAGAGCATAAATATTGTGAAATAACTGGGGAGATATTTGAGGAAGAAAGTATGTGCTGAAAGGCTCCATGTGATCCATATCCCCAAATGCAGGTTTTAGACTCTTTTTGTTTGCTAAATAGGGACTTGGTCAGTATTGAGCTTTGTTAATCCTCTGACTTTGTTTTCCCAGTTGTGCAGTTAACTATTAATTTAGACAAGAAAAGGGCTTGGGTTTTGCTTGAAATTATTTAGATCCTGGTTGTGTGTTCTCACTGGAACTAAGTGGAAATTTGCTGACTTCAGGAAGTTGAGGAAGAATGTTTCAAGAGGCTGCTGATCGCTTCAACAGGGGAGAATGATCATGCCCTGGAGAAGTTATGGAGTCTGATTAGTTGGGAGACTAAAATTTGGAAAGTTATTTTCCTCTAATTTGGTCTACTTTTGTAGAACTGGAGTGATTATGCAATTAGAGAATATGAAAAGGCAAAATTGGCACATGCGGATGGTCTTCCCCTTCTCTTTCATTGGGAACAGAGGCTTGCTCCACTTTGTAATGGTCCTTCACTGGCCTAACGTGGTCAGTGACTAATTCTAGATTCTAATCTTAGGAATTTCTTTAGTCTACAGAAGTAAAGTCATATTTTTCAGTCTAGTCTTTATCAGTCATAGGATATTTTGTTCATAAGTGGTCATTCCTTTCTATTAGATGTCACAGGATCATTCAGACTGAAAAATGTATTATCTGTGAAATTATTATTCATTTATATATGTGACTAAAGCAAGGCCATAGGGTTCTTCCTTAGAGCAGTTCTTACCCTTCCTCACTCTCCTCCTCCTCCCCCCTTTACCCCTCTCTCCCCTCCCACTTCCCTTCCCCCTCCCTTCCTGTTCCTCTCCACTTCCCCTCCCCCTCCTCCTCTTTCTTCTTCTTTTCCTCCTCCTTCTCCTCCTTCTTTGAGACAGGGTCTTCCTATATCCCAGTTGACCTGGGACTCACTATGTAGACAAGGTTGGCCTTGATCTCATGGAGACCCACCTACCAGTACCTTCCAGGCACTGAGATTAAAGGCTTGCACCACCAAGCCTGACATTTCTTCTTCTATAAATATTCTTTTGATTTGTGAAATTTTAAGGACAATTGAGTTTATCTGAAGTAACTGTTTTACCAGAGATGCTTCATCACTCTATCCTTAAAGATATTTCTTTTTTTCTAGTACTCCTGACTACATCCTACTGGGTAATAAGTGAATGCAAAACTTTATCTCTCTGTCCAAACTCATCAGGGGTGCTGATGTCCCACTCAGGAAAGCAGAAGCTCTGCTTGAGCAAGTCTTTGTAAGAGTTAAATATGTTTCTGAGACAACCACACTGTATGAAATACCAGTTTCATAAACTTCTCAATAATCTGTAGTAATTGTAGTTGGAGTGATTGTGGTGATTGAGGCCCTTCTTGTACAAGCATTATCAGTTAATTTATATCACTTTGACCCTCTCATGATTGATGAACTATATGTTTTACACATTGACACAGAAATATAGTAGGATTATTAAGCATACAATGGCCTGCTTAAACCCAATTTTAAGAATTATATTATGCCACAGACTTACTGAAATAAAACTGAAGCGTGGAATTTTGGACAAGTATAAATATATTCATTCTATCTCAAGTTTTATATATAAGCTTATAAACATTTTGAAAGTTAAAATTTTAGAGGTAGATAGAAGTCTGAGTAAAATGTTTGGTTTGTATTACATTTTTCATTCTGAAATATCATTCTTAAAGATGCACTAAATATTGCTTAAATACAGAAATAATGAAATACACAGGAAACAGAATAACTAATTAACATTGCTCTACCTACCATCTAGTTTAAGGAATAGAACTTTATCATTGATTTTATACCACTAATGAGTGTTGAAATTTTGAGTTTATATTTATACCTCTTTTTTTTTTCACATGTGTGCCCATAGATTGAGCAAAATGTCAACCTATATAAACAATTAAGTGTTTACTGATATGTGTAGAAGTTGGGGAAGGGCTAGACTTGACAATGAGCCAATGGAATAATATTGATTAATATGCCTTTTTAAATCCTATATTATAATTTCAGTTATTAATTTTTTGAATTTCCAATATATATATTTGCATCCCAGTAGAATGTCTCAATTTCATTTCACTGAGTCAAATCTATTTTCTAAAAATCAGCTGTTTTATTTTTACTTTTAGTTTTATCCAATGTATGCTTGAATTTCATGTTGAAACTCAATTTTCTTGCATTGTTTGCTTTTAATCTGACTTTGTTAACATACCTCATAACTTCTTTATAAAAAGACAAGATTCTATGGCATATGAACAGAAATACCTCCTAAGAGAAACGAGCCTTTTTAATACAATTTTTTAAAAACCCTTTCAAATAATAAAAGTAGTTAAATTCTACTTAGGGTGTTCTGTCAAATATCTGCTTATGTTAACCACAACATGTGGTGGTTTATCATCCCTGCCAACTTGACTGGCTTTGGAGTCACCTAGGAGACATACCTCTGAGTATGTCAGCAAGAGCATTTACAGAGACTGTGGATCCACCTGAATGGGGGTAGCACCATCCAATGGGCTGTGATCCTGGACTGACTAAAAAGGAGAAAGCATTTTGAACTTCAGCATTCATCTCTCTGTGCTTGCTGACTGTGGATACATTGTGAGCAGTCACCTCATGTTCCTGATGTAGTAATATACTCTTATTAGGGGTCTGTACTCCTAGTAACTCTTTTGGGTGATATGTCAAAGAAACTGTGAAACAAATCACCCTAATTCTAGGAGTTTTAAATCAATTCTATTTATTAAGTTCACTATTCTGCAGATAAGAACTCTGAGCTCATTCATGACATTACAATCAGCACCAGGTCACCAGGGGCTGGTTGCTCAGGACTGCCTTACCTGCCACAGCCCTTCTCTCCTCCACACAATCTCTCATCCTCCTCTCACTGTCATGATCTTGTTCACAGGGCAGAAGAACATGTGTGAACAGTGTTCTTGAACTACAACTTAGAACTGGCACCACAGTACCTCCACTGCATCTTAGGAATCAAAGCAAGTCATAAGGCCAATGTAGATACAAAGGGAGAGGAAATGCAGACTATCTTTTCATATCTCTTCATGCAGAATGCAGCCACATTGCAAAAGACATGAACACAGAGAGAAGCCCAGGGTTCCAGGTTTTTATTTATTTACTTAATTTTTTAGTTCATCTCAGGCAATATTCTGTTTTTTAGTACTGATGTACATTTTGATCTATGTTGTTATATGTTAATTTACAATATACATAAATATTATAATTATAAGTTTATTTTATTTTTTATTTTATGTTTATGTATTACCTGCATGTATGTAAGTGCACCTGTGTCATGCAATGCCCACGGAGGACAGAAGAAGGTATCAGATCCCCTTGACTGGAGTTACAGATAGTTGTTAGCTGTCATGTGGGTGCTGGGATTTGAACCCAGATCTTCTGAGTAAACACCCAGTGTTCTTAACCACTGAGCCATCTCTTCAGCCCCATATGTTTATTTCAAAGGAAAGAAAAAAATCTAAGCAGAGGTGTTGAGACTATAAAAGGATGTTTAAACTGCCATTTTCTCTGCTGTTAGCTTATTCAACATCTAAATGCTAAGTGGACTTAAATTTCTTCATACTCATCTTTCCTTGGGAAGCCTGGCATTCTTGTGTTGTGACTTAAGCAAAAAAAAATTCACTAATATTTTGCACAGGAGCTCCTTACCAGCTGAGAAAGCCTGCATTCAGATCCTGGAAGATTAAGTTTGGATTTTTGTTTTTGAGACAGAGTCTTACTCTGTTGACTTGTCTCAAGACTGCTTGAGCCTCCTGCCTCAAACTCCCAAGTACCTGAGACTAGAGGCATGCACCAGCATATCAGCATACCAGCTCCTAGACTTTAACTTAATAATATTTTCCTATTCTAAGTCTGACAGTTATATATTGTATTTGCTTGTTTTCATAGTCACTAGCAACATGTTGTGTTTTGACTACTTACGGGAACGTTATTTCCTAACAAGTTTACCTTACATTCAAAACAAGGATTTCTTGAGTTCAATTTCTTACAAGATAATGCATCTTTGTCCCATGCTCTTTGCTACCTGCACCGACACCTGCTACTGTTTCTGAGCTGGCATTGTTTGAATTGGTTCTTGTTTACCCTTCTGATCCTCTATCAATCAGACTGTCAGTATAGACATTCACATCTACATAACTAATGGCAATCCTTCTTGGTGTCATTTCATTTTGTACTTTGACCAGAGATCTCATTTACACTCTGGTGACCTTCCAAATCCCACTTCTGCTAATTTGATCTGCAGGTCCTTGAAGTTCAAACTACTCAGAGAAGTGTTCTCAACACCCTGTCCACTTGAGTTTCTGCTGATGGTTTTGCTTATATTCATTACGTCAGCTGTTCATTTAATATTGTATTGATTTAACAATGTTTGCTCTGATAGTTTAACATCCTTGTGGCCTCATTCCTTTTACTTTGGAAGCTCTGGAAGCCCATGCTCTTTGTAGTAGATAACTCTGCTGTTTTTCGCTAGTGTACTGTGACCACACGATGCCACCCAGTTGTTTTGAAATAGTTGATTAATCAAGGTAAACTTCCATTCCTCCCGGTTAAATAAATTGATTTTGACTATTTTTAAAGTAATTAATTGAATTAACTGCTTATTTGACTGTATTGATTAGATATTCTGTTTATGGCTTTGGATTGAAATGGTCTCTATTTTACCATTTTGTCAATAATAATCAGAAAAGCTAGGTAAGTTATAGCTGCTGTGTGGAATGACCTAGGTTTTATTTAACTTTTAAAAGTTCATTGCTTTCTCTGGGTTTATAGGGGAAGGAAAATTATTTTCTCTCTGTCATTCTGAGTTCTTTGCTAGGAGAGCTATAACTAAAGAGATTACTAAGAAAAAACTTTATGGACACATATATCAGATACACATAGGAGGAATGCTAAAGGAAAATTAAAAAATATATTTGAGAGATGACTAAGAATTCAAATTTAAATATCCTCTTAAGCTAAAGACAAAAATTGAGAAGAGAGTTGGGGAGACCCATGTGTTAATGAGCTTTCTTCACTGTAACTGATCCCTGGGGGAGGTAGTTTCTGCAGGAACAAGGAAGGTTTGGTTTGTCTCATAGCCCTACTGATTTTGAACCTGTGACAAAGTAAGGACATTATAGCAGAAGCTCATGAAAGAGGAAGCCCTTTTTCTCTTGCGGCTAGGTGTGAAGGGCATAGAGATGAAGGGCTGGCTCCAATATTCCTTTCAGGGAAAGACCCTTTGACCAGAACATCTCCCACTGGATCCCACCTCTTAAAAGTTCTGCCACTTTGCAATAGCACTACAGGGTAGAGACTACACCCCTACCCACATGGGCCTTTCAGGAACACTTATCCAAGTCAGTAGAAAAGTTTATCCCCTAGCTTTAAACTTGCTTTCTCCATTGAGAGGAGTTCTTTGTGATTTAGTCATCACCCTCTTTCTGAAATAGAGGGGGAGACATTCTCACTAATAGAGATTTCCTTAATGAATTTAATTTTTTTTATTAAAAGGAAACTTCAAGCTTATTTTCAGTGTTCAGTGCTCCCCTAAATTATCAGCTAAATGTATTCCTTAAGCCAAAGAGGCATATTTTGTTGTGCAATAAATAGTCTGCTCTCTCAAACATTATTACTGCCCCCCCCGAAACATGACTGGTGTTTGGCATAGAGCTTAGAACAAGGAATCACGGTCATTCTCTTGTGGCAGTCATTTGCTGAGATTGAGCCTTGGTTTAGTCTTCTGTTAATTATAAAAAATATCCACTCATAAAGCCATAGACTACATAACATAAGTTAAATGCTGAGGGATGTATCTGGTCCTATTTCATCATGCAAATGTTGTAAACTATTTTGAAATTCAGGAAAGACTGTCTATTCAGAGTCACTAAAGGCTGTCTTCTAGACACTTCTTTACTTTTTGGTCTAGCTGTCTTTATTCTAGGCTTTGAGGTCTGCTTTCCTGATGTAGCTTTGGTCAGAGTCAATATATAAACTCCTGCTCTTTGGAAAATGTGAGCAGCAAGGTTTGCAACAAGAACACAGAAATATAAAAAATGACTTGTATTTTGAGGTGAGCTACAAGACCCCAGGTGTCACGACAGGGACTGTCTAATACAGGTGTTGTGCCTTCTGTGTCCTAGTAGAAGGTGTGCTTTCATTTTGGTTGCTAAGAATCTTAATAAACTCAAGATCACTACAACAAGGGTGCTTTCAACATGCAAAGTACGGGAGGAAAAAATTTCCCTGTACCTTTCGAGGGCTTAATAATAGAGTCTACAAGGCACACTGGCAGCAGAGTAACAGAAGAAAAGATATGCAAGTTTATTAAAAGTAAAAGGCTCTCACAGGAAAGCAAAGTGAATGTCCAAAATCCAGAGACATCTAGAAGCTATAAATTCTCTTCATAGGGAAAATATGAGGAGGAAAACAGACAATATAAGGGCAAGTAAATGATTTAGGAGAACGATGAAAGGACTCTTGGAATAACAAATGACTTACAACATGGTCTGCCTGAGCATACTGTCTACTTCTAGGCTCCTGTGATCTCAATTCATTTTCCCTAGTTTCTGAGATTTCCTGGCAGGGAAATGCATGGCTGCTGAGTTCCTTTTGGAGGATCCAATCCATCTTTAGGCAGATGCACAGAGCTCACTGAAAGCTCTGTACAGCTTTTGCTGCTTCTGCTGTACCCTCAGAGTGAAGTCATCAGCACGTCAAAGCACTGTGTTTTGTAGAAGCTTTTCCTGAAGTACTTCCCAACAAGGTCTAATTTGTTGGGCGGAAGGTATTAAGAAAAGGGATGCTGAAATAGATTAGAGACAAAAGTGCCAATTTTGATGGAATTATTATGACCAGAATTTGTTGTATTTGAGGGAACATGAAATGTCAGAAATACACAACCAAGTACTTGTAAGTAGAACACTCAACTAGCCACATGGAACAATGGAAAACACTGCTCCCCTTCATTGATATTTAGGTTCTTTACCTGAAAAATTTGGGTACCAGCTCCTGAACTCTAAATTGTCTCAATCTGATTTTCCTTCTCTATTTTCTAAAGCATAGGCATGTGTTGCCACATTAAGAATCTCTGGAAATGCTTTAATACAATTGTGGGAACCAATCAGCATTACTGCTGGCAGAAATCGTGAGTATGATTTAGCATGCTCCCCAGGGCTGCTGCAAAGATGTTGTGCCAAATTCCTGGGGCATCTGAACCACTGCCTGGCAGAAACCTAGGCCTTCTTCCAGAACTGCTAAGTGGTACCTTTGTGACCTAACTGTGTTAATTATGAGTTGGGCTTTTTGGGAGTTACATTAGCTCATTGATACTTCTAGACTGAGGCCAAATTTGCTCTGTGGGAATAAATGATCCTGAGAAAGAAATATGTTCTTTACTTCATAAAAAGTACATGTATCTTTATGCGCCATATAAGTGTGATAGGCATCCAGATGAACTGCATCTCTGAAACATAAATATCCAGGAGGCATTTCAGCTATGAAATTGGACAATGTATTGGATAGCTCCATAATATTATGCTGAAAGATTTTTTTTAATATGCCTGACTCTTAAAGATAAAAACCAAAATAAACTGACACCCTGTGCTAGTCTTCCAGAAATACTTTTTTCCCCATTAGCATAGAATTTCTCTCCAAACGCCAGAAGACAGGATGTTTCTCATTAAGAGATGGCACGTCTGATTATGTTATGTTAAAAACAAAACAAAATGAAATAAAACAAAGTAAAACAGGCAGACCACTTAAGAAATGACACAGGAAACACTGATTGTTTTCTGCCTGGAGTTGCTCTAGAGCTAGTGCCCCCCAGGCACACTTAAACACTCACAGTATATGTAAATACACACATGCAGTCACACAGACTGTTCATCATATACATGTTTGATAATTTGTATCATAACAGCCCAAATTTATGCTTTGAACACTAATTTAAGTTGAAACATTTATGACCTTGATTTTGGTAAATTGACTCTTGGTAAATCAAGAATGTCAGTAGTAATTACCTAATAGAGTTGCTGGAGTAATATTTAAGATAACATTGTATTAGGGAGGAAAGAGAGAGGAAAGTTGATATTTTCATTATTATTTATTAAATTTTAATGTTGGCACACAGAGTGTTGAATTTCATCATGATATTTTCATGTGTGTATCATACACATTGTTCTCACTCACTCACTTCCACCATTTCATTTTGTGCTCCCTGCCCTGCTCTGCCTGTTTCCCATCCTTTCCAAGCAGTTTCCCCATTCTGCTCTCTTATCATATATATTTCCTTACTCTCTTTATTTACCCCCTCCCTTAGAATATCTTTGTCCTCTCTCATGCCCTTTCTATTTTCGTGACCTATACACATGCACGCTCACGTGCATATGCACGAGCATGCACACACACACACGCGCATACACACAAACCCAAATAAACATGTACACAGACATATTTTAAATATAGGCTCCATATACAAGAGAAAATATACAGTATTTATGTGTTAGATGTATATATTGTATATAGCTATGCACACATTTTATATGTCAATCTAGTGAAGTGACAGAAGTAGGTTATTCTCTAGAGTCTATGACTTCTCCAGACTGTGTATTTGGCTACCATTATAGTACCATACATGAGTTCATTCCCATTGACAGGGATTTAAGTCCAGTTAGACAGCTGTTGTCTATACCCAGGCTTAAAGGTTTAAAGGGGCACTTCTACACCAATAGAGATAATTTGCTGGGCTGGTCATTATTGTGGTTTATAGGCTATATACCTGGAGTCATTTATTCCCTTGGAAGTTTGCATAGTATCTGCTGATACTATGAGAGATAGTCTTTGGGAATGGGGCTTCCAGGTCAGTGCCAGCTCAATTGTTCCAAGTTGTGTGTCTGAAGTGTGTCCTGTCTTCAGCAGTAGGGTCTTATCTTCAAGTTCTCAGAATCAATAAAGGGCTGCTGCACTAGTCTATATTGTTTTGGGAGTCTCTTGGGCTACCTTGATCAACAACTGGAAGTGAGGCTTCCTTTGCCAGACACTGTGATTTTGTTACATAACCTTCAGTATACACATGCACTCACATATATATTATTTGTGTATTTTTCAGTCTTATTAAATACTACATTTACCTTTGGCTCTCTCTTTTTCCTCTTTCTCCTTGGATAGTTTGCCCTCATCCTTCCCCAGTTAAAGTACTCCACTTTTCCCCACTTCACCCTTGATAAATGCCTCTCTTTTGTATAATATAATATCGTCTTCAAATATGAATAATTTGACTTCTTCTTTTCCAGTGAGTACCCCTTTAATGTTTTTCTCTTGTCTTATTGCTCTAGCTAGGGTTTCAAGCACTATATTGAAAAGAAGTTGGGACAGTGTATAGTTTTGTCTCATTCCTGATTTAATGGAAAGGATTTGAGCTTTTCTCCTTTAGAATTATGTTGGCTGTTTTATTTTTTATTGTCGTATAGAACCTTAATTATACTGAGGTATGTTCCCTCCAGTCCAATTTCTTCAACGAGTTTTAATATGAAGGCATGCTGGATTTTGTCAAAGATCTTTTCTGCTTATGTTGGTATGATCATGTGATATCTATCTTCAATCTATAAGAATATAATTTTAAAAATACTTGTTATTCATAGTTATTATGCATAATTGTGTGTGGTCACATATTTGTGAGGTCATTGGATTGCCTGGAGCTGCAGTTATGTGTTTGTGAACTGCCTTATACAGGTGCTTGGAACTGAACTATTGCCTTCTGCATGAGCAACCAATGCTCTTAAGTGCTGAGCTATCTCTCCAGACTGGAATATAATTCTAATCCTTATTTTTTATTATATTAACATTTGTGGAATTTTGCTACATTTTCTGCTAATTTTTATAAGCATAATAATCTTAATGAGTATATTAAATAATGGATTTAATGGTGACATCTTCACACAGGCATTTCAATACTTTCTTTATAGTCACACTCACTATCATTGATCTCCTTGTTCTACTCTCCTATTAGTCCCGCTCCTCCCTGCTAATAATTCCTTTGTATTTTCATGTCATATATAACACTATGACCTATTTGCCTGAACATCAAATGCAGAGCTTCATGCATGCTAGTCAAGAACTCTACCAAGACTACATCCTTAGAGTCTATCATCTATCTATCTATCTATCTGTCTGTCTGTCTGTCTATCTATCATCTATCATTTATCTATCATCTATCATCTATATATATCTATCATCTATCTATCATCCATCTGTCTCTCTAGCTATCATCTATCTATCATCCATCTGTCTCTCTAGCTATCATCTATCTATCATCCATCTGTCTCTCTAGCTATCATCTATCTATCATCTATCTG
>NW_008355275.1:3426066-3434582 GCF_000622305.1 Nannospalax galili
CATTTATCTATATATTTATTTATCTATACTAAAATATAGCACTTAAGAGCACATGTTAAGTTATTACATCAGCTCCGAGAACTTTATATTTTATAATTTCAATTATACACCAGCTTATATGAAAATTTTATATTTTATAATTGCAGTGATACACAAACTTACAAGGAGTATACTGTTATCTGTACCTGATAATGAAACTGAGGTATAGAGAAGCTGAGAAACTGACCAAGTTAACCAATTTCTAAAGTCAGTTGACATGTTAAATAGTGATTTCTTTGGAGGCAAGTATGTGTCTTACTACATTTTGTGTACATTGTGCCTAAGCTTGAAATATGCTGAAATGACTGTATGAATAGACAAATGAATGAGCAAATTAATGAAATGCAATTCTAGTGCAATACAATATGCCAGCCAAGTCTTGTAATTATAACTAATAATTATAACTAAATGCATCTGATTATGAATATATCATAGTGTTCATTTGAAAATCTATGTCTTATTTGAACATTATAACATGATACACACAAAAATCACACACACACATGCACACACACATACACACAAAAAATCTTGGGGTAAATTGAGCAGTTACTAAACCACTATTAAAATTGCTAGGTTGAAAACTGCATAATCTTCATTATGAATCATCAAATCTTACCTCATTACAACTGCTAATGTCTAGTAATGATAATGAGAGTCATAGTCTATTTCTATGCTGTTTTGTGCTCTGTGTTGTTTGAGGGACCAGAAAGCTTATAATAAGATGAATGACACAACACAGTCGTAATCTTATATATGAAACAACATGTAATTATCTAAAAATTAGACAACGTGGTGTTAAACGGGGCAGAGATGAATACGCTGTGCAAGCTTTTAATGTAAAAGCAGAATTTATTATGTGGAAATGGTAAGCATTAAAAGCTAATATTTCTACTTAAAATTTCATCTCCTTTTTTTAAACATTCCTCAGCCAGTTAGTAATATTCCAAGTAGAGGTACTGGAAAGGAACAAACAGACGTGAGGCAGGCTTGTGCACAGGATTTAATCATAGACAAAAGTACATTTAAACTTTTTTCTTAATTTTTTTCTGTTATTTTCTTGGCACTTACAAAATAAAGCAAGTGACAGACCAACACTGGGGGGGGGAGGGGGGTTGAGACAGCTGGAATTTAATGTGACAAAGGAGATAAACTATGCAGCACATAACCAACCTGCCAAATGCAAGTCTTGCTGCTCAAGTGTGGCACAGGAGGTTGCATCTGTGGTTCTCTCCCTTATGGGCTGCTTATTGCTTTTCTAAGTGTCGAGTCTGTAATCTATGTCCTTGAACTAATAAGGTAGAAATCAGGTCTTAAATTTATTTATTAATAAATAATAAATTTAAATAAAATTTTCAATCATTTGTTAACTTTTTAAACCATCTATTTTCTCTACAGTCTGATGAATATTTATTTGCTGTTTCCTCAGTGTTAATTTATTTATCAAGAGGACCAGTTTCTCCTTTTATTGTTCTGTCTTTTTGTTAGCCAATTGGTTTAGATGGAATTAAGCACTCCAATTGCAGAGTAGGCAGGGATTAGCTCAGACCAACTGATGTACTAGGTAGCCTTGAGGTTATATAGCATCAGTGTTGTGTGAGACTTAAAATAGAGTCACTTATGCCAAATACTAACTCAACAGATCCAGTAGGCTATGAAAATTCTGGCTCAACAGCAAGAATTGTCATGATAGGCACCACCGAAAGCCACAAAAAATACTTTTCAGAAGATTTTTTTCTATGGAAATTCCTGCCTTGTTACTGTTTGATTTCATTCTTGGAATAATCCCATTTTTATTGTTGATCCTTGTAGTGAATAATAACTGTTGCAAAACATCTTATATAACCTTCCTCCTTTGACTTTAAAACTCTCTATGTTTCTCTGCCTCCCTGAATGTGGCTATGCCCCTTCACACAAACACACAAATACACACACACACACACACACACACACACACACACACACATATCCACTAGCGGTCACCATTTAAACTCTTATCAAAATCCCACCATTCACTCTTAAATAAAACATTTTTAGGAGACGCTCTCTTTTGTTACTTTAGTTTGGCAGTACAAAACACACTCAGTTAGTTGTGAGAAGATTGTATATGCTTCTGAGCAAACAGAGTTTTCTCTCTTCCTCCAAATTTTGTAATTACAGCAACTGGATTCTGTGACTCAATATTCTCTTTATTTTTCATTTCAATCTCAGTTGAGACTGTCACTTGCAGCATGAATTGCTTCACAATTGATATGGGCAATCTGAAAAACCATTATATGTATTGAAAAGGAAAATGGTTAATATAAGGAACTAATATAAGTAAAGATCATGTATCAATATATAGGGACATATAAATGTATGTATTTGTTGTATAATGATGGGTTTCATAAATACATTTTTATATACAACTGTAACATATGTTGTCCATTTCCCTACCCTCCCTTTTTCATCCCTCCCTCCTGTACATTCTCCAGTTACTTGTAGTTTCATGCTCTACATACAAATATGATTTTGTGCATCTCTACAAAATCTAGGATGTAGAAATGAAAGAGATCATGTGATATTTGTCTTTCTGAATTATTTAACTTAATGATCACCATTTCTCTCCATTTTCCTACAAATAACATAAATTCATTCTTTATGCCTGAATAACACTTCATCACATTTAAATTTTTTTCATTCATCTTCTGACATATACATAGTTGAATTCCCTAAGTTGTCTCATATTTTCTAACTGGTTAACTCATGTCTAAATTTGAAGGCAGATTGCACGTAGCATGGTTATAGATACTCTACTCTAACCATACTATTGCTCTTCCCTGGCAGTGGATAAAATTTCAGGATACTCTTCCTTCCCTTGCATATGTGTACATGTATGAATACTCTCATTTCTCAAATGACTCGTGTGAGCTTCCACCTGAGGTACCACTCTCAAAGAGATGAAATATAAATTATGGAAGCTCTAGCTGATGATCTTTGATTATTTTTTAAAAATTGATGGGAAGTGAAATAAACAAAATTCATCAGATTATTATTACCATATGTGACAAATGAAGTGTTAGAGTTTTAATTTATTTATGAGTCAATTATATAATAAGGAACCCATATTATCTTCATTTTTTTTCTCTGCTAACTTCAAGTGTTGGATTTTCATAGGTTAGTTTTTTCCTATACTTTGCTGATGTCTTGTTGCAATCCAAGTGTCTTATGTAGACAATTTAATGCAGAGGCTAGAATAGAACTTTGATTTTTTAAATGCATCATTTTTTAAAAAGTCAAGAAAACCGTGGTCTTTCAGTAGAATCACATTGTGTAGAATGTCAGTGCAACTTATTTCTAAATCAATCACGGACACAGGAAAATAAATTTTCTTTGTTTGGCATGGATAACCTCTCACACCTTCCTCCCAGTTGAGAAGGAGCTGTTTCCTAATCAGAAGTGGAATGGAAAAGAACTACTCCTATAGAACTGGAGTTCTGTCTACAAGGAAGAAGAAGAGACAAAGGTAATAGGTTTGTGTCTTTATCAAAAGATTTTAGTCTGCTTGGTGGAAATCATATGAATCAAATTTCTCTTATAATCTGTGGCAAGCACCTCAGTCCATTCTCTTTTGTTAACTGTCTATTATTTGTTCATGAAATGGAATAGAAGTTTTATTCACGTAATTTTTGTTACACATTTATATTGTTCCATTGAACCCTAGAATGAAGTCTTGAGTCTACTGTTAGTTTAATACAACCATTTCCTAGTTCTTTTGGATGAACCGACAACAGTAGAGAAGGAGTTCTTATGATATTCAAAAGCTTCATGTAAGGAAAGCTTGGTCCCAGCTAGCTTATCCAGTCACTGAACCCTGGTAGGATCACCAGGGTTGTCTGACTTAATGTGTTATCTGCTTACAGAGCTATAATGTGATGACATTATTGAGACCTGGAAGACAACGCAGAAGTGAAGCCTCAGAGAAAGTTGATTGCTGGCGTAATGTTCTTCAGAGCTCTTCAGAACTGTATCTTGCCTTGGTCCCCTTCCTCCTCTCTATCTTTTCTTCCTAGCTACCATGAGGTAAGCAGTTCTGTTCTACTCTGTTGTTTTCACCATGAGGCCCACAGCAATGGAGCCAGGAAAGCCATAGACTGAAATTATGAACCAAAATAAATTCTTTTTCCTTTAAGTTGTTTTGCTTAAGTATTCGTTCACAGCACTGAAACACCTGCTAACAAGGGAGGAAGCCACAGACCAATTAGAAGGAATCAATTCCACCTTGCAACTAGTCAGTTCTCCCACATTCCCTTCTCTCCCTGGGTAAGTATGGCAGTTATGATAACTTGTTTATGAAGCACAGTGTCTCCTTTCATAGGCATAATACACAAATGAGATACTTTATAAAGGTTGTCAGAATTGCTTAAGAAAGGCCATGCTGGGCCAGCAAGATGGATCAGTGGGTAAAAGTGGTTGCTGCCAAGCCAGGTAATCTGAGTTCAATACCCTGGACTCACACAGTGGAAGGAGAGAACCCACCCTCATAAGTTGTTCTTTGATCTCTGCACATGCACTGTGTCATTCTTCACATGTGCACATACGCATACACATAAATAAATAAAAAGAAAGACCACACTAAAACTTCCAAAATACAGAATAAGAATCTGTCTAAGTAAAATATGATTAAATTTTACTAAACATACTGATATTTCTTGTCCTTGGTAGGAAAAATGACAGTGGTCTCCAAGGTAATTTTAAGAGGATGAGATTACAAACCTTATTAAATATAGACCTGTCCTTGGCATTCTCACAGCCATCATACATTATAATAGGGATATTCCTCAACAGATGCAGTTAAGATCACATTTTTTTATCAATATGTATGTGCTTAAAACACGATCAGCCTGACATTCTGGCTGCAGATTTTGCTGATGTATTGGAATAATTTCATCTGCTTGTTTATACAAAGTTTAAATTTGATTAGGAAGTGCCTGATGTTCCTCTTTCAAAATTGCAGGTTATATCCAGATCCTCTTAGAGGAGCTGCATGAAAAGCAGCAAACTGACCTGAGATAATTTGTCCCTTAAGGTTTGTTGAAGGTGGAGGGTCAACGGATGGCTCCTCACCTGGCTAGCTCTCCTATGCACAGAAACTGAAGACTTCCTGCTGCTTGTGAAAATTGGCCATTAGGGGCTGGGTCATGCATTTGAGAGATTTTACAACATTTTATGTCTTCTTGCCTTCTGCTTGAGCCCTTGGATGTGCATATTTATTGCTTTCCAAATTGCATGATCAGGAGAATGTTCTTTAACTGGGGAGGGAGGAGGGAGGGTTAGACAGGGAGGGAGGGAGGGAGGGAGAGAGAGAGAGAGAGAGAGAGGGAGACAGGGAGGGAGGGAGACAGGGAGGGAGCCAGGGAGGGAGGGAGAGAGAGAGAGAGAGAGAGAGAGAGAGAGAGAGAGAGGAAAAATAATGCTTAGCTGGTGTGAAAAATCAGATGGAAGTGTATTACTTCAAAAGTATCCTGAAAAATCACACACACAATCTCTACATGTGAACGTGTGTAATGCCGAAGGCTATATAACAAGAAACAGTACCAGATACGGAAAAATTCCCTTTAAGTTGTTGGCCATGGTAGTCTAAGAGACTCCTAAAATTACACAGGCTGTTGCCACAGTCCTTGATTGCCTCCCAGAACTTGAAGTTAAGACCCTATTTCTGAAGATAGGACATGCTTTAGACACAGGACTTGGAGCAATGGACCTGGGAGTGACATGCAAGCCACCTCCCTGAAAGCTAATACTCATAGTTTTGGAAAACACCATGAGAGCTGCTAAGGGAAAACATCAATTGATGGGTCAACCCCAGCTTTAATGCCTAATGACCACAAGAATGACTGGCAGTAGTGGCACTTTTATCTTGGGGGTAATCAACAGCTACATAATTGGACTAAAAGCCCACTCAAGGGAACTCATGTGTGGTACTGTAGACATAGACAAATACACATGGCTAGAGAAGTGGTAGATCTTGGAGAGAACCCCAAGGTTGTCACATCCCTAGACAAATGTAATTTCTTACTATGTGCAAAATATTTACAGACTAGTATGCCAGTTACCACTTATCAAAGAAGTTTCCTTTGCAACAAACGGAGACTATTAGAGAGTTCCACAACTGGTCACACACAGAGATTAGGTGTCTGAGAATTGCCCAACCGTAAGTAACACATCTACAATGGAACCTCTACATCTAATGCTCACGGAGCATAATGAAACAAAGATAATAGTAATTAAACTCTCTACTTTCATTAATGAAGCTCCCAATGCAACAGATGACCAGGAACACAAAAAACGGCAGCAACAGCCAAAACATAGAGAGTAAGACTGCAGAGTGTGTATCCTTAGACAGGACTCCTATATTAAACTCCACTCAATCAGGGTTCAGGGTCCATTGTGGAACAAGGGATAGAAAGATTGTAAGAGCCGGGGGAGGTGGTACATGATCATATGGAAACAGGGTCTTACAGGCTCCTGGGATCTTGCACATACGAATCTACAGCAATGGTGTCAGCATGCACAATACCCATTCAAATGCAGGCAGACAAAAACACAGCACAGAACTGTGCAAATGGGTAGGAGGCCCCAATCTTAGTTGAAGAACAATTGGCAGCTGATTACTGCTGGGTGAGGAACAGTCGATCTTCTTAAAAGGAGGGGATCTAGATAGGCTAACTAGACCTGAGTGGATGAACTTGCATTTAGGGACATCTGGGAACACTAACTTGACTCATTAGGCCTTAACACAAATGACAAAAATGCATGAATTACAGTGTGTGTGTGTGTGTGTGTGTGTGTGTGTGTGTGTGTGTAGGGGGGTGCAATAGGAGAGTGCCAATGGGGAAGAGGGTATAAAGATTTTTAAGATGTTCTAGACTCCAGTGGATGAACTTGCATCAAAGGACATCTGGGTACAAAGCTTGATTGGATGGGACTTAACATGTATGGCAGAATACATGCGGTCCCATGGGGGGGCGGTCATGGATGGGGAAGAGGCTCTAAATTTGATTAAGAACTGTTTACTGAAAAGTAAAAAAATCAATAAAAATGTAAAAAAGGCATTCTATATTAAATACACAAAAATTTAATTTAAAAATTTACAAAAAATTTTTAAGGATGTCCAATTAAATTTGAATTTTAGACACAATGATTTTTCTCCCATCATTACCCTGTTTCATTTAATATTTGGAACATACATACTTTATGATTTTTTTTCTTGATGACTATTGATTGAATTAATTGTCTTAAATTATTTTTTCTGACCCAAAATTTCAAATATCTTCAGCCTAGGCTAAACACTGGGCTATGTTAAGCATGACAACTTTGATCCCTCTTGCCCATCCTGTGGATTCTGCACCATTGAGGAGTATGTTTCTGTTCTCTCAAGGCAAACAAAAAAGTTGACAGTCTTTTGTTTCCTCTTTATCTCTTTATATGTCTTGTAGTCTCTTGCAGAATGATTAATTTGTAAATGCAATGGATTCTCAGTTGAAGCAGTGAAAATATGTCAAATCCTTCAAATATTTGTTATATTTAGATATCATTATGTAGGCTATGATCTGGATTTTCATAACAGGAAAATCTAAGTATTTCAGAGGAACTTTTAAACTCCCCCCAAAATCTTGAAAATCACAACACTTGTCCCTGATTTTTTAGCCCTAGAAACATTGGTGGGTATTAAGAATGTATGTGATTTTGATGTTGAGAGAGTAAATGTTACTTCTACTAATTTAAATCCAAGTGTGGGTAGCCTCGAATTAACTTATGATAGACAAAATTATGGGAAATTTTTGATTCATCATGTGTTGGGATGCTGACACAACCTGTTATTTGATGTTTTGGGGGATTGCATAATATTTCAAAAATATTTTGAAATGGAAATATATTTGATACCCTTAATCTACTGGACACCATAGCTTAGTGTATTCTACTTTAACTGTGCTCATAACACAGCCCTTTGCCTACAGTTAAGCAAAATCATGCAGTTTCTACTGAACCATGGAATGGTTTCTACACAACATCCTTAGGTCATGAAATTCTAAGTATGACCCTTTCTTGTACATAAGAGTTTATTTATCAGCCCAACAAAAAAATTGGCTGGCCTGACACTTAATAGAAACGTGGACTTCTGTTGTACCTTTTGATAATGAAGTTAACAGGCACTCTTCTGCAATGTGAATGTCTGGAGGAGGGTTTATGGATTCAAACATCCCATGCCAGAAGGTTAATCTTCCACACTGGAAACTCCCTAGGGGGCTGGATGAAAGGAGGCTGTAGTTTAGGGAGGATCTGCTTTAATTAAGTAATGGAAGAAGATCAAGAAATAATTTCCACCTATTTTTGATCTCATCAGTGATCTTTGATTATGAGGAACTCATGAAAGCATGAACTCTTAATATGATAAATTAGTCAGTGTTCTCTAGCGGAACATAACTGGTAGAAAG
>NW_008355275.1:3434613-3450374 GCF_000622305.1 Nannospalax galili
TGTTGCTGTGATAGAAACACTAAACAAAGCAACTTATAAAAGGAAGAGTTTATTTTAGCTTATGATTCTAGGGGAATTACAGTCGGTCATGGTGGGGAGGCATGGGGGCCAGAGGTGACTAAAGCACAAGCACTGTACATCTTCAAGCAGGCACAGGAGCAACTTGAGATCCTAAAAGCTTCTCACACCCCCAGTGATGTGTTTCCTCTACACTAGCCACACCTTCTAAGACCTCCCAAAACAGCACCACCCATTGGGAACAAAAATGTCCAAATACTTGGAGCCTATGGGGGACATTCTCATTCAAACCATCACAAGTAAAGACAACTGAATCATACTCAAAAGGCTGAGAACCTGGTAGTAGCTCTTCCTTGAGGGTGGATGGGTGGATGCCTCATAAGCTGGAGGAGTCCCACAGTGACTGTCTCACATGAGAGAGGCCAAGCCTGAGACTCAGGTAGTTGCTTAGTTCACAGGGCTGGGTGTCTCAACAGTCCCAATCTGGTGTTGAAAACCTGTAGGCTTCCGGAAGAGTCTCTGGTCCTCAGTCAGTGATAGAAGCCTGTAAACACCCCTGTCAGTAAAGAAATTAGTGGCAACAGTAGTAATAGGATAGATAGATCAATGCAGAGGTGAAAGGAAAGGCTAAACAAGCTAAAGGAAATCATCTTCCTGCTGCCACACCCCTGTTCATCTAGGCAGCTGTCAGATGGTGTCACCCACATTTGGGGCAGGTCTTCCCATGTCTATTAAGCCATCAGGACAATTCTTTAGGCGAGGCTCTGTATCCAGGTGATTCTAATTTCCATTAACAAAAACCATCACAGATGACTATTAAAATATTTTAGGTAACAGATCTTGCCAAATGAAAAATGAATTCTAAAATGTGTTGTTCAAGACACTATACAGAACATATCTTTAATGAAGGAGTGAGGGACAAGGAAAGGGGAAGCAGAAAATGGAACTTTTCCTTCACTTCAGAATGGACTCAGGTTTTAAGTGAGCATACAGGTTCGAGGAACCAGATAATTAATGCATTTGGATGAAAACCCAGAAGGTACTAAATGCATATTGCAGCTGATTGCCGTTTTGTTCCCATTTCTAGCCATTCAGGGCTTTCAGTCGTTAGAATTTATGAAATTAACTAGATTTAACACAAATTTAGTTCCTATATAATTTAAACTTACAGAAAGATTCCTTCTAATTATAAGAATCCTCAGGTCTGGCTAGGTGTGGTGGCACATGCCTATAGTCCCAGTGCACGGGAGGCAGAGGCAGGCAGATATCTGTGAGTTCAAGGCCAGCCTGGTCTATATAGTGAGTTCCAGGCCAGCTGGGGCTACAGGGAGACCCTGTCCCAAAAAGACAAAAAATAAAAAAAATAAAATAAAATAAATAAATAAATGAAAAAGAATCCTCAGGTCTCAAGAAATACAAATAGGCATTTTGTTATAAAATTTAACTTGAGATGCCATTCCCTTTAAAATACAGTATATTCATTCTTTGTCCCTTGCACTGAATTCCCAGTAGGAACTTTGGCAGTGATTATGAAATCATGCTTACTTCTAGCACTACTTCTGTATTACCATGAACATGACTATTTGTTTATAATGTCACCTAATATTTTCAACAAAAGGCTCTCTCCTTCTGGGACATACACAGCTAATAGTGTTTGAACATTCAGTCTTACCTATATATCTGTGAGGAATTGGCCCCAGAACCCTATACAGTTATCTCAATCTACGGATGCTCAAGCCCTTCACATAACATGGCAAACTGTAAGCATATAACCCACATAATCTTCCCATATACTTTAGTCACGTCTAGATTATTGTTAATACCTGATGGAATCTAAATGTTTTGCTAATAGATGTTATACTCTATTACTTAGAAGATCCATATAAGGAGACATGTTCATGTTTTGTACAGACACAACTATTTTGTTTTCAGTTATTTTGACTCATCCGTGGTTGAATGTGTGGATATGGAATTTGCTGTTCAAATCATGTCTGGATAAGACAAACACCAGTTAGTAAAAAAACGGCTCTCTCTGTCAGTCATTACTGTTTTCTTTCTATAAGTGCTGTCTGGTCACTTAATGGTTCAAAATTCTTTAAAACTTCTCATTCAGAAGGTTTCCCATTTCTAGAACTCTAAAACAAAATCCTAAATGATCTTTAACTCAAATTAGTCACAGTTTCATCTTGCATAGCTTTATTTGTATGGATTCTTGTAACAAAAGGAGATAAACAAAAGGATGCAAGTTTTTTGTACTTTTATATGAGATGAGTCTTCGAAGGAGAAGAACACTTGGGAACTGGCTGGGCCTGGGTGTTTTTAGACTGGTATAGTGAGCAGTAAAGAGTCATGGGGAAACATTGAGATAGTGTATGTGCCGATTGAGGCACACGTGGTGAAACAGCAAGTCTGTTTGCTCAGATTCTTTACTCTGATATATTCATATTAGATGTATGGGTGCTTATAATATGGCTATTTCATCCACACTTGATGTGACTATTGCTGTCTTGCAAAAGAGCACCCATCATGACCAACATGAGACTCTCATAAGGTTGGGCCCCTTAACATGCCCTTGTGGAGTAAATGAAGAGGTTTACAAGGCTCATGGGTTTCCCACAAGGCTTTTACAAAACCTTCTCTCACTTCTTAGACATTACAGTCACCACTATATAAGAAGCAAACAGTTAACTGCTGTGGAGGGGCAGAACTTTTTGTGGTGTAGATGCCAGTAAGTGCCCAGGAGACTTCCCCGTGGTATACCTGCCTAAGTGTCACCCTAGCTCCTGTAAGTAACCCTTAATCTCATGGATTCTGATTCACTAAACTGAACTTGGAAGGAATTCTTTCTTTGGTTGATGGGTATTCTATCTGGGGTGAATATACATTTCTTTACATTTTCCCAGTGTCATGCAGGGATGCACCTCTCTGATCTGGATATGAGGAAGGCACCTCTCACGTTAGAATCTTCTGTCTTCAGAAAAGAAGGAAAGAGGAACAACAGACATCATCTTTCTGCATCTGCTGTTTTCTCAAATCCTTTCAGCTAAAACACTCAATATGTCACACTGTCGTATTTTGGGGTAACATATATTATATATTATCAGCAGAATTACAGACACTGACTGTAACCTTATCTGTCTCAGTAGAAGTAGTAGGAAAAGAAAATGCCATTTTCCCTTTTACCTGATTACATTATCACAAACTGTTTTGACCTCCATTTAATAAAAGTCAAATATAAATGGGACAAATGGACTAGTTGAGAAACATTTTGTTAAAAATTATGAAAAGGTTAAGATTTGAATTGTAAATGTCTGAAAACCATCAAATTACTGACAGTATTTTGGATCATGTATTAAGATGTTTTCTCTTGAGAAGGTGGAACGAAAAGTTCTTGCTTTAAGCACTATTTATATACACCATTCATTATCTTCTCTGGATTTGATCATTGATGAATAATGAAACCTTACGTGCTGTGACTTTTACCTGAAGAACTAATTTACTTGTAATCATTACTCCATATGCTGAATTTTATCATATAGTCTCATCATAGTTTATTAAGGCGAAGCTTTGTTTTTTTTCTTATCTTTCCAGAATTGTATGACTCTTATGGCATGCTGCTTTCTTACGTATTTACTTAGCTTATCTTCAAATAAGAAAAAATATTACCACTTGATACTTGGGCTAGAACCTTTGATAAACAACAACTGCAGAGGTCAGAGAAGAGATAAAAGTCAAGTCTAGATGCAAGGCATTGGCTTCATAAAATTCTCCTTTACTGGTTACTTACAGACAAGACTTCTTTGCATGATTAAACTTTAGCTAGGCTTCTCCAACTTTACCTGTGTAATTCCAGGTGAAATCTGGTCTTAGCAGAGAACTTTGGTAAGTCATGCTAGGAAGTACACCCCATCCTTGGGGTATATTTTAATATCTGATTAGTTTCATTTCCCATCTTTCTACAGATAATCTTTGATCACCTGGCATACCCTTGGTAAGAATATTAGCTTTTCATTACTCTGAAATGCCTCTTGAAATGCCTAGATTTATTTTGGCTTACAGTTTCAGTAGTTGTAGTCCATCCTCATGGTCAATTGGCTCTGTTGCTTCTGAGCCCATGGTGAGGCAGAGCATCATTATTGGGTAATGTGATAGAACAAAGTAGCCTAGCTCCGGGATCTAAGGAGCAGAGGGAGAGCAATCAAGAAACTACAGACAAAGGCGTTATTCTGGTGATTTACTTTCTCCAACTAAGCTTGACACCTCTCTTTCTCCCTCCCTCTCTCCCTCTCTCCCTCCCTTCCTTCCTTTTTTTCAAGACAAGGTCTTATTTTGTATTCCTGACTCCTGGCTAGCTCAGAGCTCTCTGTGTAAACCTGGCTGACCTTGAATTCACAGAGATCTTCCTGCTTCTGTCTTCTAAGTACTTAAAGACATTCACCACCATGCCCGTGTTTTTCATCACCCTTAATGCTTCATTTAACTATGCATCCACCAGTGGATCAGTGTACTTACAAAAGTAACTGAGGAACAAATTATCAGGAACAAGAGTAAAGATCAACCTTGTTATAAAGGTACAAAGGAACCCAGGAGTTTGTACTCATGTCTCAAGGCTACGGGGATTACAGCATTTAAGTGTAAGGAACTAAGCTGTCTGTTGGAAGAAATTCACCAGCAAAGCATTTGGGCTATGCTGTGACTAACTTTCAGCTGCTTACATAAAATAAGGTAGCAAAGAGATGACTTAAACACAGAATTTGTAGTTAAACAGGAAATAAAGTGGAAATGTTTAGAAAGTTCTTAGCCTGGCTATGTGAGACAGAATGAAGCAGGTTTTACAGATAAAAGCAAAAGATATTGTTGAACAATTTCTACTGCAGAGTTTAGTATGGACAGAAGAGATTCTGAGGCTGTCCCTCTCATCACAAGCCCAGAATTCAGGGAAGGCAAGATGATTTGGGGAGATGGCCCTCAGTATCCTCTATGCTCTGCTCAGTACTTCCTTGGCATTTCTTACAGCATTTGTAGATCATCTGACCCCTGCTCGTGTGGTCTCAGGTGCAAATCAACCAATGGCTTTGGAGGTTACAAACTGTAATTACTGACAGCAGCCTGCACATAATAATAATTCTGCAGACTTGCATAACACAAGAACAATGGAAGCATGGCTCCTTCCACCTAGATTTCAAAGGATTCACAAGGCAGGAACTTGTTGCAGCCAGAGAGCTACTGAAGAAAGTTCTTACTCAGATCCATGAGAATATAGTTACCAGAGAGTCCCTACTAGGGTAATGTCTGGTGGAGCCATGGGAGTGTGGCTGCCCCTGAGCAGTTTCCCATGTGTAATGCTAACCAAAGAGGGTTATAGGCATGGGACTCTGGGTATTAGGATAGATAGACCTTGGGTATTATGTGTAATCTATGTCATTCATGGCCAAAGTTCTGTGCCATGCAGCAAGAAGACCATCACCAGGTGCCAAGCAGATCCTGGTGTTTTACTCCTGAACTTCTCATCCTTGAGAATGATGAAGCAAATAGACCTCTATTCTTTAGAATTATCTAGTCTTGGGTATTCGTCATACCAACAGAAAACGAACTAAAACACATCATGAGGCTTGAGTCAAGTATGTAACATATAACCGATATTCCACAAGTGGCCACAAGGGCCTTATTCATTGAATAAATGAATGAATATATGAGTAGTTGTATAAGAGTAGAGAAACACCAGCAATTATATTAGTAAGGATTTAATTTACTTCCTGTTTTTAGTTCTACTATTGTGTTCTGCCTTGATTAACTTACATGTGGCTGTGGATTAATGCAACTTCTCATTTCAAATGAGTTTGCCTTACAAAATGAGAAATCAAGATTACAGGCTGAAAAAAGGGGGGTTCTTATTTCTTAAACTACGATGGATATAGTCCACAGGGCAAGAGTGAACAGAACACTGATTAATGGAATTGCTAATTGCACTTTCCTACTGGTGTTGTTAGTCAGAAAGAAGGTAAATGTATGGTCTCCCTGTGTGAACCACTCTAGGCAGTTGCTGCAGGGACTTAGTTTCTTCATATTATAGAAAGCACATTAGACCTGATCTAGCAATTCTGAGAACCTGACATCACTCTGAGATGAGCTTGCACCCTGAGATTTCTCTCTAGCATATTAAGTAGCTTTCTGCATTTTAACTCTGAAAGGCATATGCTATACAATATAGTCCGAAGCTTTCATTGGGAGAATTTCTTTTTAAAACAATTGAGGTTTTGAATCCAACTAGTCTTGGGTGTGAGCAACAATCAGTCATGGAAGAGGCCTCCATGACTCAAACCACAGACACTCAAAGTTGAGAATTATTAAGAACACAGGATCAGGGAAATCCACTCCACCCTTCTGTTCTCCATGGCTCCTTTCTGTAAAATGGGAAAAATAATGATAGAACTTACTTCATAGACTATGAGAGATTAAATAATATGTGTAAAACAAGTAATAAGTGTAGATAACTATTGTTGTTTGGTAGATAATAAATCAATTATATTAGTAATGATCTTTATTAAACATATTCTGTATTGAACATTTTCCTAAGTGTTTTAGTCATTGTTTTATTTAATGTTTCTAACTAATATACAAAGACATGCTGTGATTATTCCAATTTTACAAAGGAGGAAAGTAGGACACACATTGGAAGTATTTTAAAAAATATTTCCATTAATTATTTGGGAACTTCACACAATGCATTTTGATCACATGTTCTTCCTTTCAACTCCTCTCAGATCCATCCTAACTTTCGTACTCACCCAACTTCCTGTTCTCCCCACCATACCACTGAGTCTAATACCTGAGTGTGGAATTTGCCCTGGAGTGTGGGTGCCCTAACAGGAGTTATACCTTTAATGAAAACAGACTCTTCCTGTAGTAGAAACTATCAAATGCCAGTCACTCATCAGATAAAATGAGACCTCCTGCCTATCCCCCAACCCCCATCCCTGCTGTCATTGCTGGGATTTTGTCTGGCTTGAGCCTCAGTAGGTCTAGTGGATGCTGTCCCAATTGCTGTGAGTTTGTATGTGCAACTGCCCTGCTGTGTGGCAAACACTGTTTCTTTTCATTCATCCACAACCTCTGGCTCTTACATTCCTTAGGCTCCACGATGATCACTGAGCCTTGGAGCTAGGGGTTTGACATCCACGTCTCTTTTGGAACTGAGTACTCTACAACCTCTTATCTCTATGTGCTGACTAGTTCTGGGTCTCTGAACTGCCTTCTACTGCAGATAGAAGCATCTCTGATGAGCATTGAGAGATGCACTGTTCTATGTGCATAACAATGAGTCATTAGAAGTCATTTTAACAGTCTGTTCATTTAGTAGAAGAATATTCATAGTAGGTTCTCCCCTAGGGCCTAGCAACAGGTTCTTGGTGCCAATACCAGTGCCAAGTAGGGGTTCCAGCTTGTGGAGCAGGCTGTAAGTCCTATGTAAGGGTACTTTATTACTCTCATTACATGCACTAGAAGGCATAACTTGCTAGGGCAGTCTTACTGTAGTTCACACTGTTCATAGCTGGATAAGACTGATGATTAGTTTTCTTTTCCAGTAACATACATAGCACCTTCTAGTCCCATGAAAGCTAGCCAATAGAGATGAAGCTCCCCAACTTGATTTTTCCATACTTTATGACTCAAATATATGTTGTCTTCAGCAATGGGGTCTTATCATCAAGTTCTTGAGGTTAACTGAGAACAATGATAATAGTCTTGACTTTTTGCGGGGAGGAGAAAGGGATCTCATTGGGGTCTTGTATGGGATCTCACTGGCCAACAACTCAAAGAGGGGAACCCATTCTTAGTACTGGGGTTTTTATTGCTAAGACCTAAAACTCCCAAGAACCTCCCAAAGATTAAATCTTAGGTGGTTTATATTCAGACCACATGATTAAAGCCAGAATTGAACTACAGAATAAAATGTTTCTAATAAATACTAGAAATTTAAATATCATAAAAGCAATAAAAATTTAAAACATGATAGCAGGTCAGTCCTCAACTGTGTCAAGAAGTGTTAAGGTTCAGATAGCCCTGCCCCCTCACCAACAGGATCCCAAGGACTTCTCATGATCCTGAGAAAAGGGAACCTAACTGATAAGCACCTTGGTCTTTGAAGTCAAGAGAAGCAGACTTTTCTCCACTGTTTGGCCAACACAGCAGGCTTCCCCTTTGATCTCTAAAGAGAACAGGTTTTAACACCGCCCCCCCACCCTGCCCAACTTTAAAAAAATACATCTTCCTACTTTCTGCAGGAAGCAGAAGCCTCCATTTTTAAAAGACCCCAGCTCAAGACCGGGCAGACATTTTCCCTGCCTGGAAGGGAATCTGTCCCATGTGTTCCTTTGCTAATAAACCCTATTTTGATGGAGTTTTATCTGTGTCCTCGTGCCTCCTCCTCCATTCGCTCCTTCTCCGCCAACTTTTTACATATCAAAAAGATTACCAAATCTGTGTATAAGTACCTTATTTTTCACATGTTTTAGAATGAAACAAGGATTTTCAGAAAACTTACCAGCATTTGACAATTTGCTTCCAGACAATTGACTGTATGAACTGACCACAGTCCTGCTTTCCCTTCAGTTTTTAGATTTCTATAGATATTTGCATGGAAATAAGATTCCTTTCCAGCAGAATGCTTATTTCTTATCTTTCCCTTCTGAGGATATACTGATTTCCATGGTTGTGAGTTTCCAAATAGAGGATTATTTCTTCAAGTTGGTAACAATGCAAGATCATTTGGGATAATATTTCTCTGCAAATTTCATCCTCATATTTAAAGACAGAATAGTTCTGTGCACTAGAGAGGCTTATGAAATTTCCCAGTTGAAGTGGTATTGTAACTGCTGTTGGCATATTTTCTAGGTTCTAAAGAATGTGTTTTAAATTTGATCTTCTTTGAGTCACAGGAAGAACTCTGTCTTTCCTTCTTGTTTCCAAGTCAATTTGAAGTTAGGGTTTTCTAAAGCCCTTACATTACCTTTTAGTTTGCTGTTTGTGTTTAGCTGTCTTTCTAACAGTATGTCAGCACCTGTGATAACACTTAGACAATTTTACTTTTAGTAGTCTTTGATAACATTTCCTAAATTATTTAAAAAGAAATTTAGAGAATGCTTAAGGGCTTGGGCAATGGCTCAGTCAGTAAAGATGCTTGCCACTGAGTTTGAAAACCTGAGTTTTCTATATGGCACCTACATTTTGGAAGGAAAGAACTACTGATGGTCTTCCCATATCCATGCATGTCCATGTAGCACTAAATAGACTCAGTAGTTATTAAATTCAGCAGAGAAAGAAAGGGGAAGAGAAAGGGGGCTGGAGAAAGATTGAGAACATGAAGTTGTGGGGGAAAAGTGGGATGATGGGGAGAAATTTTTTCTTTTTTTAAATGTGTAAAGTTTATTTTAATTGTAGTTTTATCTTTCAAATTTTTAATTTTTTGAGAATTTTGTACTTGAGTATTGTCTTTGCATAATTTCTCTTTTTCAGTCCCCGAACCAAGTCCTCTCTTGTGTCCCCACATTCACTCTCAATTTTGTGTCCTCCTCTTTCATTATTGTAATATCTATCATCAATCTATCATCTATCTATTATCTATTTATCTATCTATCTATCTATCTATCTATCATCTATCTGTCATCTATCTATCTATCTGGATATATATTTGTAAATACACATACACACATATATACATATATATTATATACATACATATATAATGCATTGAGTCCATTTAGTGGTACTCATGTGTACATGTGTTTAGGATGACCAATTTGGGATTAGATAACATCTCAGGGAGCTAGTCCCTGGAGAAAACTGATTTTCCCTCCCCCAGCATCCATTGATAGCTTGTATCTCGTCATCTTGAGGTGAAACCTCCAGGAATATTTCCTCATTCACTTTGGCATATCAACTGTTTATCATTAGGAAGATCACATTACAGTACAGCACTGTGGAGATTGCATTGGTGTAGCTTCCCTATCATATCTAGAAAGCATCAACTAGCAGTGTTGGGGACCCCTGCTGTATAAAGTAGCAGTCTCTCCATGTCCGGAAAGCTCACGAGCTCAGTTTCATATGCAGAAGACTCTTTTAAACAGCGGTGTTTCTTTCCTAGCTTTTTCCTGCCCCCCCCTTTTGAAGTGCCCGCCACAAATGCCCTAACATGAACATGGCCTCTGGCTCTGGAAATGCCATGCTTTCCTGTGTGATTTTTCAGGTTGTCTGGCAGCATGGCAGGAGCCCACTTCCATATGTAAATAGGGTATCTCGCAAAATGCCTATCAGCTAAAAGCTTTTACCACTGCCCCTACAGTATAAAAATATCCTAGTCTTCTCTCAATAATTTGGAGCTGGAAGCGGAGCTGGAGCTAGAGCAAGAACTAGAGCCCGGACACTGAATAAAGAGCTGTATCACTGAATCTGACTGGACTGAGTCTGTGTCTCCTGCCTGCAATCTAGTCTCCCCGGAGGGCAGCATTCCTCCATCACCAACTCAGGGATCCCAGCTTCAGCCGCCCCGTACTTTCCCGAGTGGTCCAGCGGCCGGTGGAACTTGCATATTGAGGAAAGTACACCAGTGAAATAAGGGTGGGACCTGGCTGGACAATGCTCCAGCAGCAGAGAGCCACGGAAGACGCAGGGAAGCAGCGGAGAGAACCCCCGTGGAACTTGCTGCCTTCCAGACCACGCGCAGGGGACCAATCCCCGCGGGACCGTGCGCACCATATAGCAGCATATGTCTTGTCTCTCTGGCTTTCATTCTTTCTGCCCACTCTTCGTTTTCCCCTTTTCTGCTATGTTCCTTGAGTCTTAAGTGTAGATGTTGCACTACAGAGGTGTTGCTTAGAGCTGGGCTCCTCACAGTCCCTTATTCTCTGTGTTTGACCAGTTGTGGAACTTTCTAATAGTCTCCATCTGTTTTAAAAACAAGCCCAGAGGATCTGACAGCCTCTTCTGACCTCAGCGGGCATTTCACAACACAGGTGCACTGACCTATATGCAGGCAATACACACATACACATAATATTAAAACAACAACAAAAAAAAAAAAAAAAAAAAAAAAAAAAAAAAAAAAAAAAAAAAACAAGCTTCTTTGATTAGTGGTGGGAGGTTTACTTGTTTGTAATATAAGTATGTGTATTTAGAATATAAGGAGAAATTATGTTGATATAAGGAAGTGACAGAAGTGGAATTTTCTGTAGGGTCTGTGACTGGGAGAGATACTTTCTTGATGTTACCTCAATACACTTTTCTATCACGCCATAGTGCCTATCATTTTGTAGTTCTTCAAGGACACTGCAGTGAGACCCAATATTCCTCAATGTGAAACAATGCTATGATTTCCTTCTAAGAGTTTTCTTTCGTGCTTGAGAAAAAGAAAAGCAAAATAAAGTTTCTAATTCAAAGAAAATCCCTTAGTAGATATATTTCTTCCAACCTATAATCTAGCTATACATGTTACTATATTATAATTTTGTGTCTTTGGCTATAAGATTAAAATAGTATAATAGAAAAGTCAAGCTATATCAAAATTATAATATAAAAGACTATGTTAATGTATACTTTATATAATTCTATATGAATAGTGGTAACAGAAGAAAACACAGCTCTCACCTCCAAAAAGTTAAGAGAGAGTTTATTCTGGAACTAAAATGAACTTCAACTTAACAGAATTCAGATTATATGTTTTTCCAAATCCCAGGTTCATTTTCACAGTCTTTATAGTAACAGAACAAGGAAAGTCATAAATCAAAACAATTTCCAAATACATTGGTAAATACATTAGGTTGGCAGGCTATAGCAAAGCAGGGATGACAGTCTTAACATTTGGACATTCCAAAAGACCACCTAATAGTCATAGGCTATTACACCACACACCAAGGTGGCAGTAAATTACTACTGAGGGGCATGGTAGCCCAATATATTTGGCTCTGAAATTGCATCAAACATTCCAACATCTGTAGCCACTGAAATTTTTACCAATTAGCCTTGTAGAATATTTAAAGTAGGTATGGCTTCTTTTCAGGAAATTAAGTTCACAATATGGAAACATGAATTCATATAAAGGAGAAATATTTTAAGTGGAAATGTTAAGTTGAAGTTCATTTAAACAGTGGAAGACAAATAACACTGGAAAAGGAAAGATGATGATTCTCAGATAATTTTTTTAAAAGAAGACATTATTATTAAGTTGTTATAATACTGTTATTTTACATTTTTTAGTTTTAAAAAGCATCATTAAATTCCCTAGTTTTCAAAAAATCTAATTAGCATTTTTCTTCTTCCTCACCTCACATCTCCCAGTATTTATTAGTTATGTTTTAAACACTTGGGAGTTTATAAAATTTTCCATCTGCTCTCCAACCACAATTCCCCAGATGTTCAGTGATAAAGAAACATTTTCTGGATTCAATCTTCATCACTAGTCACTTTATTGTACATTTCTATCTCTTTATTGTTTTTTGTTTGTTCGTTTGAATGACAGATTTTTTAGTTAGAATATCCTTGGGGTTGGATGAGATTTTCTTTCTGAATTTTGTGTTCATGACTCCTTTCTTACATAATTGAATGTCATTGGGAAGAAGTTTGAGACCAGTTTGCACACCCTTATTGTCTGCGATTTTCTTTCTTTGCCTACATACTTGACAAATTCTGGTCTTTAATTAATAGTTTTATTAGTTATCCACTGTGGCAAATGAACTACTTTTATTGCACTCAAATACCCTGATGTACACACTAAATTTCTCATTTCTGAGAAATGTTCTATAACATACAATATATTTGTTCTTTTTTTTTTTTTTCTGTGTTCTTTAACTTTTGTCATTTTTCCCAGTTTGCACTGTTCCCACCTTAAAACTTTTATCCATCTCATTAATGACATTTCCTGCATGCTAGTTTGTTTTCAGCTCTTCTAATTTCTTATGACTTTTGTAATAGTGATACTTTGCATATTTCCATAGCAATTTTACTTTTAATATAATTTTGTAGTTATACCCAAGTCACTGTTGCTTAAAAATCAGCTTAATATTTTAAAAGACTGATACTTTGAGAATTTCATAGAATGTATTTTGATCCCATTCAGACCCCTCCTCCATCTCCACTCCCACATTACTATCCCTGTCTGGAACTTCACGCATTCTATTATTATTTACTTCTTATAAAGGCCTATATAGTCTAATTTCTGTTTCCTATGGTCCATCCCTTGCACTTTTGTCAACTTACCCAGCATCAGATCCTTAAATAAAAGTGACTCTCCAACAGATACTTAGCTAAGGCTGGGTCTTCATGCCTGCCTCCCCCATCCATACTGGGATTTTCCCTGACTTTTTCAAATTCTTCTAGACTCTAAGCCCATGGAGTGAAAGGGCTTCCTTTCCCTGGGCCATGCTAACATTCCTAATAGAGAACTCCATCTACATTTACATAGTCTTATCTTTCTTCTAACTATTCTTTCTGTTTTTCCTGTTTTCATTGTTGTTTTGGTTTCTCTGGAACTGAGGTTTGAATTCAGTGTCTGGCATGTGCTAGACAACCTTTCTAACACTAAGCTATAAACCCAAGCCTTTTTATATTTAATTTTCAGAGGGTCTCAAACTAGTCTCCTTTCAGTCCTAGCCTCTGAGTGCTCAGATCACAGGCCCATGCCCTCAAGCCCAACTGTATCTCCTCCCCCTTGAAATACTGCACTAACTCTTCCTTTCCTCATCAGCCTTTTAACTCCACCTTCATCTGGAAATGCAGGTCTAGTGTGTTTCTATGAGTTCCATGCCAAACATTTTTTTTTCACTAGTTTGTCCAGGGCATCTCCAGAATTTCACTTCTATCTGATATAATCTCTGACATTTCCTTAACCATGTTTTAGTTAGAAGATATATATATATATATATATATGGCATCAAAAGTTGGACCATCATTTTGGAGGTCTTAAAGGTTTGGAAGGAGGAGAAGGAGAGATTTCAACCAAGATAAATTCTGTTACAAGTTCTGTTTAGGCTGAATTTTACTCTGGCTGTGTGCCCATGCCATTAGTTAGTGGTACCAGATTGAGTGAACAAAAGCATAGTATGAACATAGTATAGTATCTGAATTTAAATTTCAGATATACATCAAACACTTTCGAAATTTTTATACTGTGGAGAAATTCTACATGCCCTTTTAAAATATTGAGTATGAATGTGGCCCCTAGCTTGATTTCTTGTATTTCATCTGGTCATGTTAACTTGGCATATAAGAAGTGTAAAAGTTCTGTTGGCTTTTCTTGTTTTATTGAGGTCTTGATAGGTAGATAAAGTTGTCTTAAACATTCTTGGTGTTATCTACTGACACCATTGGTCTCTCGTTAACAAGATAAGACTTGATTAGTGAAAAATCTTTCAAAATTTTATTTTGTTCTTTTCTTATGCCTCTTTTGGATATGTAAGGGCTGACATAAAACCCTATAAAATATCCATTCAACCATAGTTCATATTATCTTCCAACTCTCTACATAAATTAAACTTGTCAATATTGTCTTCATTCATCTATTGCTGGTGAATTTGTTTTCAACTTAAGTATTAGAGGAGGGAAAATCTGTAGTTTAAGTTCATATTTCTCCTTTTACAGACTTCAAAAATTTCAACAACTATACATAAAAGCCATTTCCTTCTTTTTCTAATCTCCAGGATATATGGATTGTTAAGGAAAATCTCAAAATGTTATGTGGTTTTTGCTCTAAGACTTTGGTCTATAAAAAGAAGAGTAGTGTCTAGTCTCGTACCACAGATTTAACAGATGTGAATGCTATGAATGAATAACTTCATCAGTAGACGGGGAATTTAGAATTTCCATCCTGATGCTGTGATGGTTAATTTTATATTTCATTGTGGAAGAGGGTGTGGAAAGATGGTAAGAGCCAGAGGTGGATGACTACAAGGTCACAGCAGTGGTGACAGCCTGCACAAGTCCCATGTAAATTCAAGCCAGATGAAAATCTCAGCATAGTTGGGATAGAGTGGATTCTGGTTTCTTACCAGAGGAACTATTGCCAACTGACGGGTGTTGGATGGTGTAGAGTCAATGCCATTTCATGGCGAGACTCCAGATAGGGTGACCAGACCCCAGAGGATGAACCTACCCTGAAGGCCATTGAGGGCACAAACCTGACTCTATAGGAGATATATGTCTCAGAGTACAGAAAACTGGGTGGGGATAGTAAGGTGGGGTGCAGCTAGGGGAGGAAATCTAAATATGATAAAATAAACTGCATGAAATTCACAAAAATTCAATTAAGAAACATATTGCAAATGCTTTGGGGAGAATTTTTTAGATAAAATTAACAGATTAGTAAATTATGAGTGAAGGTCATTATTTTCCATAATATGGCATATATGGAAGTTTTTCATCCAATTAGATGAAAGATTTACTAAAATAACAAGGTGAGAAAAAATTTCCAGAAAACCATATTGTACTTAGATAGCATCTTTCCTGCTCTTAAAAGTTTCTAGTTTCTGGTCTACATTTTTGCAGGTAGACTTATCTTCTTAATCCCATGAGCTGATCCTCCATAATTTATCTTTTTTTTCTTTCTCCATATATGTATCATCCATGTATCTCATTTTATATTTTGTATCCAAGTACATATTATTAAGTTATTTTGTATTATATGTACATACACATATAATTATACATATAATTTTATATTATGATATATATCATTGCATGTAATAATACACTTT
>NW_008355275.1:3450409-3470830 GCF_000622305.1 Nannospalax galili
GTTTCTCTACAAAACTATGAATTCAAATGTATAAAACTGGGTCTTTCAGTATTTATGTTCCATTATTTCTAGGATATTAATCATTATAAGGCTAGTAGCATTTTTCACTGTTTTGTCTGCTGTAATTTAAAAAAATACTTTATTTTTTTTTTATCTTATGTGTATGAATATATTGCCTGCATGAAAGTAAGTGCACCCGTGTCGTGCAATGCCCACGGAGGACAGAAGAGGCTGTTGGATCCCCCTGGAACTGCAGTTATGGACAACTGTTAGCTGCCATATGGGTGCTGGGATTCAAACCTGGGTCTTCTGCAAGAACAACCATTGTTCTTATCCACTGAGCCATTTCTCCAGGCCCCCTCTATAATTTTTAAGACATTGTTGGGCTCCTGTAAAAAGTAATATTTGAATTCTACAAGATAGAGTGTTCAAAAAATCTGATATTCTGAGTGAAAAATATTACCTTTGACTTTATTCTAAGTTTGCAGTGGAAAACAGAAACAAAGAATAATCAGCACCATGGAGATAAGGGATTGGGATGAAAGAAACATCTTTCTATTTGAGTTTGTTTTGCTACCATTACATGATTTTTTAACAAGCTTAATTTTGTGTATCCCTCTTGAATATGATTTGGAAAATATAAGTGATAAAGGCATGTGTAGAGAAAATAGCACACATGAATCACATAGTGCAAAATGAGGTCAATTCTGAAAAGCAGATGTCAAGAGAAATATTTTCAGTTTTCTAGCAGCACCTGCACCAGAATTCTCTGGGGTTCATGTTAGAAATGCAAATTTGGGGGCCGCTGCTTAGACCTCAATCGGAACCGCAGAATGTGCTTCCCAAGATTTTTCCTGAAAAGAGACAAGAAAGAAATGCCAGAACATTCAGGTGAGAGTGATCTCCATACTGTGCTCAAGGGTGCTGACTGCTGCATTAGAATTTTGAATCTGAGTAGAATAACTGGAAGGAGACAGATTATAAAGAGCTCAGACTGACATGGTAGGATGTGCGGTTTTTGTTCCATGGGCTTCAGAAACACAGAGAGGTCTGACAGAGACAGTCTGCCTTTGTATAACCTGGGCAGCACACATGAAGGCTGCTGGAAGCTTTTCTTCTTAGGCTGTTAGCATAATGACATTTTCAAACAAAAGTGTGTTTTGTGAATTCCTTTCTATATTACAAAAATACAATGTTCAAATATCCTGTGAATATTTTCTAATGAATTACCTATAGAAAGCTAAGATAAATTATCCAAATATAGAATGTAATAATAGACATAAGCCAAGGAAATAAGGGAGTGGTAGAGATTGAATTCTTGGCAAAGAAAAGAATTATAATGTGATACAATTCCTAAACTAGTTTGACTTCTCACAACTAGGAATAAGATCCACTTTTATAATATCAGTAAATTAAGTTTATTCTGACACTCTAAAAATTGTTAGGCAGACTAGATTATTCAAGATCACTGAGATGAGATGCCAAAATGAAGATTTGTGGTAGGGGAAGTGTTTGGACTCAACTCTGAGTACAATAAAGAAAAATTGGAATTGATACCAAATGTGCAAAACAAGGGGATTGGTGTATAGAAAATTATACACAGGAAGAAACCAGCAGGAACCACAAAGGATTCTGGCTGAATCAACAGGACCCAATTCTTGCTAATAATGAACTCTGAAGGGCATGCCCATGGACTAGTCTTCTCAGGAACTATTGAAGAGCTTTTCGGGAATGACTTATAATGGGCATAATCTGAACTAATGACTTTTAATTAACACCCACAACAATCATGTGCTCTTGTGTCTTGTGACTTGGGCACCTGATCTCTTTTCCCAGTCAACCTCAATTTGGTACTCCACCCAAAAAGATAATGAATGAATGAATGAATGAATGAATGAATGAATAAATGAAAAGGGGTATGCTTGAGAATTAACATATCAAAGCACTGAAAGGCAACACCCCATCTCTATAGGACACAGTAGAAATTGGGAAAGACACATGACCTTGGGTGAATGAGGTATTCTAGAACTAGTCAAAAGGCCAAATGGTCTGTTAAGATTAGGATGAGTCAAGCTGGTACTTCCCCAATTAGAGTTGGAGAAACTATTTTGAATTAAATTATGGGTGGGGCAGGACTTGCGACAGAGTTACAGGGACAAGGTTCCAGCAAGAGCAGTCCATCAGCACAGTTCCAGGAGACAGAGAGTTCCAAAGTATCTCTAAGGAAAAGTGTCCTCCGAGTTCAGGCCCACTCTTTTAAGTTAGGCTTCTTTTTGTTCAGATAATTGTAACTGAAGTAATACTATAAAATTTGGTCAACAAAGCTATCTTTGCCAAAATGGGAAGAAATACTTAGACAGATGTATAAGTGAAAAAGAAGTTAGGAGTCATAGAAGGCGAACCAAGGTGTGTCAGAATGAATAAATTTTCTCCAAGTTTATAGCAAACATGATTTAGGGAATATAAGAAATCAAATCAAACACAAAAGCCCTTATTGTTGTCCTTTTGTTTCTTGGCTAATGAACAGTTGACTTACTTGCTTCAAAGACAAATTGCATCTGTTTCCTCTCTGAAGATAAGTACAAGGCACTAAATGAAACACTCTTAGGGGCAATCAAGCTAGGAAAATATGAACATTTCTGTCAAGGATTCATAAAGTTAGTGTGGTTTCCAGATAATGAGACAAGACGAAAAACCATGGTTTTTCCCTCTCCTCTAAACAAAGCATGGTATTACCACAGTAATTATGTACTTGTATTCTTGAGGGAGCAGGACTTTAAGAGGAGTACGCTTTGATTTGTGATAACCATTCACAATCTACTTGGACCTTTGCTCATAAAGTTAACTATGCATGCTGCTGTCACACAGATCTTCTGGTTTTCTAAAACCAAGTCAGGTTCTTCTCCAGGCCATTAGCTTTTGCCTGAGTGGTGCTATTAGTTGCATGTGATTGTTTTGTCTTTTCTTTCTGTGAGAACTAATTGATTTATTGGTGAATTATCTCAGGGTCCTAACATAAGTTCCCCCCATCTTCCTTTAAGACAATTGGGAGGGGCTGACCTCTGCCTGGTTCCTGTAAATTCACCAGAAAGGAGTGTGCTTGTGAGTTCCAAGAAATGCCCTAACCGCCAAACCAGGGAATGTTCTAATCTAACGCTAACTGCTTATCTCACTTCTGTACACTTACTTACTATGAGGAAAAGGTATGCATGTGTGTGGGGGGGATACTTAAGGAAATAAGCACAAAGTCATATCATTGCCAGAGTCTAAGAAAGCACTATAACAAACAGTTATGAGCTAGTTCTCAGAGATGTCTAGAGGTTGTTCAGTGAATGCATAAAAGTACATGGTAATTTTTACAAGATAAGCATAATAATGTTTGTAAGTAGCGATTCTGAACACATTGTAGTTTGTGTCTTTTGTCTCAGGCTGTTCTGGAGGCAAGAGACTGGCTCAGGCCATCTTGGGAATCAGTTCTTATGAGGTACCCCAGAAGAAGCCATGTGCTATTGCTTCTAACTCAGGTGTCCTCTAGCCAGAGAAACAAAAACACCACTGCAGTGTGGCCATCTCTGGGAGCCTGGCAGAGCTCTTCCAGGTATCAGAGACCTCCATTCAAGCCAAACTAAGATTCCGGTTTTCAATTACTGGTAGGAGTTTTAGGAATAGCTAATATAAAGGCAGTTCAATGCAGACTTAGACATGAGAGCTAAAGGCAAGAGTTTCTCCGAGACAAAAGTACAGACCCACATCTAAGCCAGCAGAGTTTCCAGGGATAAAAAGCACCCCTCCCCCAAACAGGCCATATCTGCCTGCATATAGCACAGTGCTGTAGGAAACAGAGGGAAAAGGACAAGGCCAAAAGGATGAGACAGGAAGACCAGTCACAGAATTCATCTCCAGCAATGAAGATGAGTTAATATATTAAATCAAACCTATAACCAACAGGAGTTCAGTTTTCTCAGACCATCCTCAGGTCTTTAGAGGTCTGAAAGCAACACACACCAGACCAAGAATGTCAAAACCAAAATACTTCCAAAGTGAGCAAACCAAAGAGGTATCTTAAAACAAACACTATGAAAACAAACCCAGCCCAAAAGGTATGTAACAAATAAGGCCCTTAAACAACCAGCTCAGATACTGTTTTTGGTCTTTAAGACAGGGTCTCCTTGTAGCCCCAGCTGTCCTGGAACTCACTATGCAGACCAGGCTAGCCTTAAACTCAGATATCTGCCTGCCTCTGCTTCTTGAGTGCAGGGATTAAAGGTGTGTACCACCATACCCGGCTTCAGATACTGTGTTATATAAAGAACTAGACCTTAAAAGTTTTGTGAAACACTTATAGACCTAGGAACATTGGCCAATAAATTTAAAGACATTTAGAGTACCCAAATTTATAAGGCCTTTGAATGTACTATCAAAATATCCTTTTTATAAATCTACATGTGTATTTTAATTAGGCTTGCTAAAATAAACCAAAATAAAACCAATAATTCTGTGCACAATAAATGAAGGAAAATAATAACTGAAGTGGCCAGTTTCTTTTGACAGAAACGTATGAAGACAATGATCACAGACACTCATGACAGAATTACTTGAGATCTCAACACATGAGAAAACTTATAGACATACATGACATAATTACATGAAATCCCAAGCACATGGAAAATGATTATCATAGACACACATGACATAATTCCACACAAGCTATGTGTACCCAAAACACAAAAGTCAAGGAGTTCCTGTGAATGGCATGAGCAAGTTTAAGGTCAAAAGAGCCTATTGATGGCCATTCCAGACCAGGAATCTGTGTCCAGTCCAGCTCACAAAGGTTATGAAGTCTGGGGGCCTTAGGCTTAAACCCCATGCTCTCAGCTCTCTTCCCAAAATCAGAAAAGTTGTTCAACATACCCTTTAATGGGGTAACACTCTTAGACATACTCTGGCCCATGATGAACACAGATATAATTCCTAAACACAGAATAAGACAAGCACAGACAAGTAACACCAACCAGGTTGCCACTAAGTCCAGGTTCCAGAAAAATGACCAGGAGGGCCTGGGGGACATCTCCTCTGATACCCGACTAGGGGGAGGTTTTCTGTATCCAGCTTCCAACCTAGTAAGTCTGATCAGATCCCAGAACCAAATCCAGATGGTGAAAAATGTTGCCAGCTAGCCAAAACCAAAAGAGAAACCAAAATGAAAGCAGTTTCTCGAGTGCTCTTACCTTGCTAGCAGTGTAGTGAGAGATGCTGGAGATGCCGGAGGACTGGGAAAGACAGGCTTTGCTAGATCACTATGACCCTTCTTTACCTCTTTTGGCCCTGGTCCACAAGACCCAGGAAGGAGGTCTTAGGATCCCTATTTCAGAAAAAAACACTGCTTTGGGTTCACCTCTCCCAGTCCAACCTACATAAGGTAACCTCCTACTTCAATATTTGCTTTGGCCTAGCCATCAAATTATGGAAGACTTGCAGGAGAATCTTCAATAAAGAATCTGACCAGATTATTCTCCCCTTCTCTCTCCTCCAATCCCAATCCCTATGGGTGGATTCCCTTTTGTTTCAAAACATGATGGCAGGATTCCCGGAAGACTTTGATTGCCACTATCCAAGTGACCAAGTCCTCTCAGCCTTTCGGTCTCTGCCCTTGATATTGCCCACTCACTCCTGCCCTTCCTCTGCCCTGCCCCCTGGCACCCTCGGCATTTACGGATGCCAATAGAAAGTACTTTGGGGTTTTCATTTAACAGGAAACCTGCGAAGATCTTGTTATAAAACATCCAAACCCCTGCTCAGTCCAGTTGGGGGAGCTCTCAGCCATTTTGGTGGCATTACAAAAATTGCAGACCATCCCCATTAATATCTTCTCAGACAGCTGATATGCTGTACAGACCTGTAAAGCATTATCCTTCTCCTGAATCTGGGATGACCCCAACCACCATGATGGCCATACAACTCCTCTTCGAAAATAGACCCCTTTGTATATTTCCCATATAAGGTCACATTCCAACCTTCCAGGCCCCTTGGCCAAAGGAAATGTGTCCATAGACCGCATAATCTTAATGCAGATTTGACCTTACTTGAGCAGGCCAAACTTCTACACCAACAATTTCACCTATCTCCCCCCAATATGAAAAAACTCTTACCTGAGCTTACTATATCACAATGTAAACACCTATGCCATACATGAACTACCTGTGCTTCTCTCACCCCTATCAGCCCTCTTAATCATCTGGGCTTCAACCCCCGCAGATTGATGCCAAATGGGCTTTGGCAAATGGATTTTACACATTTTCCAAGCTTTGGCAGGCTTAAATATATTCACGTGACTATAGACACATGTTCGGGATATATACATGCACTGGCCATGACAGGAGAGACCACTTCTCATGCCATCAAAGCCATTAAGGCATCTATGATGGTTATGGGAGTCCCAAGGGAAATAAAAATTGATAATGGCCCAGCATATACTTCCCCCAAAATGATACAATTCTTATCTTCCATGAGAATCCAACATACTCATGGAATACCCCATAATCCCCAGGGCCAAGCCATTATTGAAAGGGAAAATCAGTCCCTAAAACAAAAATTGATAAAAGTCTCCTCTGAGGCAAAAAGTGACCCACACTTGGTAGTAATCGAAGCCCTGTTCCAAATCAATTTTCTCTCGTTTGATGATAAGGGTTACAGCCCCACATATAAACATTGGGTGGCACTTCCAAGACACCCTCAAGCCCCCCTGGTAAGATGGAGAGATCCCCCCACTTATGTTTGGCAACCACCTGTCCCCCCCTATTAATGCAAGGGTGAGGATATGCTTGTGTTTTCCCACAGGATCAGCCTAAACCAATATGGCTTCCTGTGCGAGATGTAAAGCCTGCCACAGACCAACCTTCACTGCCAGATTCCTACTGCTCAGCATAACAGCAAGTACCTCTCTTGACCTCTGGGCCCTGGTTCCCCTCCCACCAATTCTCATGATGGTTGATATTATTTCCCCTATCTTCCCAGCCATTTTTTTTCACCTAATACCTCTTTACATCTGCCCCACATGACAATTTCCTCAACGGTTACCTTAACCTCGGGAAATTGAAACCTTACCAATACTCTCTTCTTTGATCTCCATGCCACTAATGGCCCATGTATAAGTTTGGTAAGAAAAAGTGTCACCAACTTTGATGCTGAAGGTTAGGAGACTGGCAGTTCTGGGGACGCCAGCCACCCACAGTGAGGCTGGGATGACTCCATTACTGAGGAGAGTGGAGGTGGAAAGTTTTTAGGAACCTTCTTTGATTTCTATGCCACAGCCCCTCAGAGTATCACCAATAACACCCACTCTACTACTGCCTGCCCAGACTGATTCTCACTCTGCCCCCGCAAGGAAGATAATGTCTTATATGACCAGCCACTTTGGCAATGTCGCTTGGCCTCTTCATATGCCCATCGCCTCACTAATTTGGACCTCTGGGGACTGCCTCCTAGGGGCCGCCATCTATTCGCCAAATATTCAATGCATAACCGCCATATCCCTATATTTGGGGACTGGCACCTATGTGGACCCAATGCCTGCCTTGACTACTGTCCCTTTCTCTTCCTAAAGTCAGCCCACCTTTCCAATGGGACCTTTGCTGCCACCGGCAATTGGTCTGATCTGACCATTACAATAGCCTCACACATTAAGTTTAAAAAGACACCAGTTTGTCTCCGTACTCCCTTCTTCTTTGTTATCACTAATAACTCTAATGCTAGCCTAAACTGCTCTGAGGTCACTTGCCTCCTGAGCACCTGTTGGAAACCATCACGGGGTCAGCGTGGAGTGATTATGTGACTCCCCTCCCTTGTCTGGGTACTGGTGAGTAATTCTTCTCATTACCATCAAATTACATTAATAGAACTAATGAGAACTAAGAGGGCTTTGGAGTTACCATTGCAATCACAACAGCCATATTAGTGGCAATTGCTGGAGGGACAGCAGCCATGATGGCCTTAATATAAAATGGGTCAACAGCCACAGCATTAAATGATGTGATAAAGGCATCAGGCCAGGCCCTTCACACCCAACAGCTCCTTAACAATAATTTTGAAAGGGCTATCATGGTCCTTCAGCAACAGATCAATCTGCTTGAGGAAGACGTACAGACACTCCACTTGCTGGCTATGAGCAATTATGATCCATGGTTTCAAAATCTCTGCCTGACCCCATATCAGGTATCAAATATCACACTGGCCAGACAATAGCTAGCAGATTATATTCAGGGACCCTGGTCAGTAGCCTTCAAAAATTTTTCCATGCAACTGAGCCAAAACATCATTAGCCTCAACTATACCCAAATCACTCCCATAAACAAGAAACCACCTTCTTTCAACAGGTTTGGAATAATAGTAAGGGACTCCTAAACCCTTCTTGGATGGTTACTTGGATTATTTGGGAAGAATTGCTATTATATTACTACTGTTGCTTAAGTGTCTATTCCAGCAGATCCACAAACAAAGATCGGTCTCCAAAACAACTCTCCAGATCCTCATAGCCCTACAGCAGACAGACAAAGAGCCACCCCCACAAGTGGTGCACACATGGCTCTCTTATTTAGACAAGGCCACCTCCTAAAAAACTAGCCCACCACCCAGGCATACCTCCTGTCCACACACCATGAACAAAGCTGTTAATCAATGACAGGTAAGATACTCCCACGGTAGACCAACCTAAGACAGGACGGGCATGGGGCTAGATGCACGCTCTAATGATGGGTAAGGCTTACGTGTGTGGAGGACAACCTAAGACAGATGCAGCTTCTGCGGTGTCACTCATATAAGAGGACAGTTAGCCACTGCCTCTCCAGAGGATGCCTTTGTTAAAACAAAAAAGGGTGGATTGTAGGAGGAAGGCCCACTTTGCAAACAGCGCATGCGCGAGGTAGTTCCTGGTCTCAACCATGGAAATAGTAAACCTAAAATCTGCCTGGTGACCTAGAGACTGACAACAAAGTCACAGCACCAATGGGAGAGTGACAACTGGACACTGGGGCACTGGGAACCAACGGGGACCGGGGAGTGGGTATATAAGGCAGCCCTTTGTTCATAATAAACGAGCTTACTGGCAGTCTGCCCAGTTTGTTTCCCATGTCTGTGTCATTGACTCCACGCCTACTCATCCCCTGCCCCCACAGTGGGAGGGAGGTCCGTCTAAACAGCAACAATTTCTATCAGTAAACATTAATCTACAAGACAAGATTTAAGTAACAGAAAATTTAAAAAACATAGAAAGAAAAAGAACATTCAGAAATGAAGGCTAGAAATTAAAGTTAAATCTAAAAATTAATTAATGTGTGATGACTATAGATTCTCTCCTCTCTTTACCCTAATGTGATGTGTGTGTGTGTGTGTGTGTGTGTGTGTGTGTGTGTGTGTGTCTGTATAAGTCTCTATATCTCTGTCTCTGTGTGTTCAGGTACATGGGCACATGTCTGTTATATGTGCATGTGGAGGCCAGATGTCAACCTCTGGTATTGTTCCTCATAATTCTTTCACCTTTTTTATTGGTTGATTTTTTTTTTTTCTTTTAGAGGCTGGGGATCTCTCCCTGGCCTAGAATTCCTCAATTCAGCTAGGCTGGCTGGCCAGAAAAACCCAAAGACCCTATTTTTTCTGTCTTCCTAGTGCTAAAGTATAAGTATGCTACCATACCCCAGGTTTTAAGGTTTTTTTAAAAATGTGCTGGGATCAGAATCAAACTCAGGTTCTTATGTTTGTGTGACAAGCACTTTACCAACTGAGCCATCTCTCCAGCCTCTAAAAGTGTTTGGTAGGAAAAAATAGAAAATTGCACAAAATCCTCTGCATTTCCGTTGTTTTGGGTATTAATGGCAAAACATTATGAGCAGTGAAATAGTCCATCATTTTACTTTTACTTATTAAGATCTTATTTTGTAAAGAAACAGTTTAACAACAGAAGTATCTTCTGTTTTTTTTTATTATTATTTTAAAGTACTTTATTGAGGATCTTGAAATGATTCAGCAATTAAGAATACTGGCAGCTCTTGCAGAGGACCCAGGTTCAGTTCCCAGCATCAACATAGCAATTAACAACTATCTATAACTCTAGTTCCAGGGGATCCCATGATGCTTTCTTCTGGCTCCACGGGTATTGAATGCACTGGTACACTTACATGCAGGCAAAACACTTATACACATTACAAAAATAATAATAAATAAATAATAACGTGTGTGGAAGTTGAGTAAATGTGGAAAATTCTCTCCCATACATTCCTGCTGAACTCTAATTCTCATTGAATCTCTGTCTCCACACTGCTCTGAACTTGTTGAGAGTGATATATTCTCAGTCACAGTACAGTTTGTACTTGACTTACTCTGTAGCTGAGTCTGTATTCATTTCTTTGTAGGATTACTTGTAATTGAGGAGGAATTCTCAGTCATTTTGTGGAGACCTAATGAAGAAACTGTGAATTTTGCTGAATTAAGCAAAATGTACAATAGAAAGAAAATTAAGGAGCTAAACAGAAACTATATAGACATTTTATTAGTGTTGTGAATGTGCTTGGACATTTAGGTCATTGGACAAATGACACACACAATGAGTACAGGCAAAACAGCATGGGAAAATACCGACTACTTTAACTCAGCCTTCTCCAGCACACACCCATGCTTTGGGCTAAAGTTTTCAACAAAGCGATGGATTTTTGTGTAAAAACAGCATATATTTTCTTCTTTCTTTCCATGAGGTGTTTCATTCTCTGTGCGAGATTCTAGAAAGCCAAGAATGGAATTCCTTGGGCCTGTGTTTGAGTAATATATACAGTCAATGATTAGGCTTTCTGTCATGCTAAATGTCTTCAGTGCTAAGGCAATTTGAATCTTTTATCCATTCTCACAAACGTAAGATCAAGGTAAGTTTTCATCCTAATACTTTCTTCTCCTGGTCGCCAGTCTACCTGAAGATTCAGAGGGACTGTGTGCTTCCTTTAAAAAAAATATTATTATTTTATGTGTTTGAGTATATTGCCTGCATGTGTGCATGTGCACATGTGTTGTGCAGTGTCCCAGAAGATGTTGGATTCCCTGGAACTGGAGTTACAGATGGTTGTTAGCCACCATGTGGGTGCTGGGAATCCAACCTGTGTCCTCTGTAAGAACAGCCAGTGTCCTTAACTGCTGAGTCATGTCTCCAGCCCTGAGACTGTATGCTTCTTTTTCTTGTTCAGGGAGCTTATGCTTTTTATACTAATCAGGAACTAAGATCAGGGACACAGACAAGAAAAAAACTTAATTTTTTACAACCTCACGCAGCACATCCTCAACTAATCTAAGTTCTGAATTACAGATGGTATTAGAAAGATAAATAAAAAACAAGACTAAAGGATCCCCAAAGGCCATGGGACTAGCTTTAGTCAGGACTGCTGCCTTGGCCTCTCTTTTTTATTTTATTATTATTATTATCATCATTATTATTATTATCATTGAATTACTATTTTTGGTCTCTTAAGGCCAAATGCCAGTAAATAAATTTGCTGTTATTACTTTTATTTTGTTTTGTTTTACCCCCCACTCTGTATGTGTGTGTGTGTGTGTGTGTGTGTGTTTGTGTGTGTGTGTGTTCATGTTCCTTTGTGTACATTTGTGGACACCTGTGCATGTAGAGGCCAGTGATCAAGCTTGGGTGTCATTTCTCATGAGCTAGCCACTTGTTTTTCGAGACAGGGTCTCTAACTGACCTGAGGCTTGTAATTTAGGCTAGTCTGGGTGACCAGTGATCCCCAGATATTTACTTGTCTCTGCCTCCTTCCACCTCCCACCTTGCTGGTGTTATAATTATTTGCCACCAAAATGAGTTTTGTTGCTGTGTATATTTTATTTTATTTTTATTTTATTTTATTTTTTGAGATAAGGTCTCCCTGTGGTCCCAGCTGGCCTGGAACTCATTATGTAGACCAATCTGTCCTCACAGTGATCCACCTACTTCTCCCTCCTGTGTTCTGGGATTAAAGGCATGCACCACCACCCAAGCTGGACCCTTTTGATGCTTACAAGGCTAATATTTACCATTTGAATCAGCTCACCAGACACTGTGCTTTTAAAAAAATTCCCTTTAAAATGTCAGTGTATGAGATAACTGTTCAAGTAAAATTGGAGTTCCCTAGAACCACACAGTTCTTTCTCTGTCCATGCTCTATACAAGGATACATGTACCTCTGAGGGCTAAAACAAAAAAGCTTAAGGGTGTATGAAATTGTATCAGTCAGGAAAATTTCTGATGCAGATTCCATTATTTTTATAATACTAATTTTATTAGACAATGGAAATTATATATGTGGCTGAATTATTTCATATTTTTCAGTGAAACCAAACCCAATGCATTCATCAAGCATAACTGAGTACTGGCATAATTTTTTTGATATTTCTGGCTTCTAGTTTATTATAAAAGGCATTGCACAACACAGGTACACTTACATATATTCAGGCAACACACGCATACACATAAAATGATAATAAATTTAAAAAATTATAACAAATATGTTAAAGAGAGTGGAGATGAAGACCTATAATATGGCAAGATATATAGAAACAGTAGCTATCCAAAACCTCTCTGAACCTTCTCCTTTTATGAAAGCTTCATTACATAGGTGTGACTGATTGAACCATTGACTTTAGTGATCAATTTAACCTTGAACCCCTCTCCCTTCTTGGAGTTTGGAGGTAGGGTTGGATGTTTTGCATTGCTTCTCCAGTGACTGATCTTGATCTTCAAGTTATCTGGGGGACTGCTAGCCATCAGTCAGCTGACTTGTTGAGAATTAGTCTTTTTTAGCAAAACAAACAAATGAAAATCCCTCAGAAACTGAACAAGTCACACTTTTGTTTTGTTTTTCAGGCTTTGAGGCCAAGCAATGACATGATCCATCTTGCAATGGCAGGCTCCTGTTGACTTAGACTCTGTCTAATGGTATTTTCTAGCCACAAACTGTCCAATTTAGCAGCCTGTAGAACACGTGGCAATTCAAGTTAAAATTCGACAAATTGAAATCCCATGTTCTTAAAGAATATACTTTTCTAGCACCCAATAAGGCATGCAGAGTTACTTGAATCCCTGATGGACAGAATAGAGAATTTTTGTCATCATGGGAGTTTCTTTTGGATAGTCCTCTTCTTCAAGCTGTTAGTGTAAAGGCTTAAAGGTCAGGCATTTGACAAGGCTTCTTTTGAACCACATTAAAAAGTGGTACATTCTATGGTGGGAAAGTGGCTGGAATTCTTGAACATGATCATAGAGATTAAAGCACTGCTGCATACCTGCGTGGGAGTAAAACTCCCGAGGACTGGGCTTCATGAACAGAGATGGGGTAAATCTCCACAGGAAGAGTGACCATTGTGTGCCTGAGATTTGAATGAAGTTAACATGGCATGTAAGTTGTTGTGAGACCTTAGAATATACTAGGCCTCACAAAAGAAAAGTGAGTCTCCCTCTCCCAGATGCTATCACTTACCAAGGCTGGAGATTCTTCCCTACTTCTTCCTGGCCTCCATGTTGGATATTTGTCTAACTTGTGCTTGTGCAGGTCTTGTGCATGTTGTCACAACTGCTCTGGATTCCTATGTGCGATTACCCTGTGGTGTCCAAATGACACAACTTTTTTGCATCCATCTATCACCTCTGAACCTTACAATCTTCCCATCCCACATCTTGCAATGACACATGAGCCTTGGGAAGAGAGGGAGTAATACAGCTGTCCCACTGAAGGTTGAACAGTCCTCAGTCTCTTATTCTCTGTACATTCATCAGCCCTGAGCCTTTGTGTTAATCTCCACTTGCTATAAGAAGAACTGGTAAAAAGTGAGAGATATACCAATCAATAGCTATACTAGTAATTCACTAGGAGTCAGTTTAATACTTGTTCTATTTAGCAGAGTAGTAGGCTCTCCCCTATGACCTGAGACTTGTTTAGCCACAGGTTCTTGACTGCGATAACAGTGCCAGGTATGGGCCTCATTTTGTGAAGCTGGCCTGAAATTTAATTGGAAAATGGGTGGTTATTCCCATAACATTCATGCCACTATTGCACCCAGTAGGTAAATCTTTCCAGGCCAGTCATTATTACAGCTTACAGAGTTCACAGTTAGGTAAGGTTAGGTTAATTTTCTCTTCTGGTAGCAAGCATAGTGCCTTCTAACACCATGAAAACTAGCCAAAAGTTATGAAGCATTGAGGCTGGTAACAGCTTAATTTTTCCATGTTTGTTCTATGACTCATGTGTATAGTGTCTTCAGCAATAGGGTCTTGCTGTCAAGTTCTGGTGGCTAAACAAACACAATAGCAATAGCCAGTATTGTCTGAGCTCCTCTGGGAGCCCCCAAGCCCCAGTCAACAACTGCAAAAGGAGTCTATTCCTGGCATTGGAATGTTTTTCTAGTTTTATTTAGTTAGATAGACACTAGTTTGTAGCATCTGGTAAAGGCATTGACTCCCGTTATTGCATAATTACATAAAAATTCTTTTAAAATTGTATACATATTTATTTTTAATTTTTTTGAGCTTTTGTACATTTCCTATGAAAGTTTTTAATCAAATTTAGACTACTTCCCCATCCATGCCTCCCAACCATACCCGCACTGAGCCTCCTGTATTCTGCTATACATGTGAAGTCCTATCCAGTCAAGCATTTGTACCCAGATGTTCTTCAGTGCAAATTCATCCACTGGAATCTAGTTAGCATCTAGAGACCGTTGGTATGGCCTACTTTCTCTTACAAATAGTCTTTCTCATCCAGTAGTTCCCAGACTAGGGTCAACCTGCCACCCATTTCTGTCACTCCACTCTTGGCTCTTGTCTGATTGAGTTGGCAAGGACCCTGTGATCAAAGTCACCATTGTCATAAGTTTGTATGTGCAAGCTTTCAGTGACCTGAATGCCTCTGCTTCCCTATATTCATGGATCAACCAATCCTTCTGCCCCCTCTTCTGCAATGATCCCTGAGCTGTGGGTGAGAGAGTTTAGATATAGGAGTCCTATCTAGGGACACACATTCTGCTGTCTCTTATTAGTTAAAAGTTGGTTAGTTGTGAGTTGTGGCCTTTTGTGTGCATCACACTCTATTGTATAAGGAGGGTTTACTGGTGAGAATTGAGGGATACATTAGTTTTCTCCCTACCCCCCACCCCACGTTCTGTGTTCTGTTATGATCCATGGATCTTAAGTGTAGAGGTTACACTGTAGATATGTTACCTGAGACTGGGCATCTCTCAGATGAATATTCTCTGTGTCTAACCAATTGTAGAATTCTGCAGTAGCCTCATATATTGCAAAAAGAAGTTTCTTTGATGAGTGATGTATGGTATGCTTGTCTGTAAATGTAAGGATCAATATTTAGCATACAGTAAGAAATTTAATTTGCCCAGAGATAGGAAATTTAATTTGCCTAGAGACAGAGATAGGATTTTCTCTAGGATCTATGACCTCTCCATTTACGCATATTTGAATGTGTTTACAGTGCCACCTATGGGTTCACTCCCATTGAGAGGGTTTTAGGTTTAATTAGATAGCTATTGATTACTCCCCAGATAATGGTGACACTACTGCCAGAGGGAAATGTGTTGCCCCTGAACCCCTCTGAGAAATGCACAGAGGATGCCTGAACATTGGTCCATGTGTTCTGTATAGCTGGTATCTGTATGGCAAGGAAGATAGTGTCAGACAGGAGAGACCTCCCTTCTAGCCATTGGTCAGAGTTGTCAAACAGACTCCCAAAATAATACCAAGCTATTGCTAGAGCTCTTGATTATCTCCCAGAAATGGAAGATTAGACCCTACTTCTGAAGACAGGAAATACTTCAGACACAGGTCTTGGAGAAATGGAGCAGGAACGGACATGGAAGTCTACCTGAGGTTTAACTTCCATAGTTCTGGAGGATCCTATGCAAGCTTCTAAGAGAGAAAAACCAATTAATGGTCCAACCTAACCCTAAAACCTAACAACCATAACAGGCAGCAGAATAAATATGTATACACATAGTCTGGCTTGACTGAGCTTTAAAATCTCCTTGCCTCTACCTTCCTCAAACTGGAGTTACAGGCGTAGAGCTGAGCATTTCCTTCAGTGCTGGGAGCCCAAGAGGAAGCTCAGTTCCTCTAGCTTATGAAGCAAGCTCTTTACTCAGTGAGCCATCTCCCAGGTCTACCAAAGTTCTTTTAACTTAGCAACTCAATTAGGAAGGATGGAAAATGGTGTGAAAGATGAAACCCATTTCTCAATTTTTAAGTTTGCCCTGTAAGAGTGGAAAGAAAATAAGTACTTACATCCTTAAACATAGTAAAATGATGAAGGAGAATGCAAGTGTGGGACCCCTCAACTTTCCTGTGGAAGTCATTTCATCTAAGACCTGAAAGATGGCTGGAATTAGGGGGATGCTTTAGACTTGCACTTTTGTTTGCCATTCTCTTCTGGTCTTAGTGTTCTCTTACTTTTCATAGGATTACTATCTTACCATAGCCTAATAGGAGTGGGTGACACAGCTTTCTCAGTGTCGGTTAGCTTCTGCTGATAGAGCTTATCCAACATTCCATATATGATTCAAGATGCAGAAATTAATACTAAAATCTTGTAATGCAGAACTTTCAAAAGTAACAGTATGTAAATATCTCTCAGTCATTGTTTATTAAATATTTACATGAGTTCATGACCTCTGGGTTTGGAGACCCAGTCTTTCATATTGAATATGTGACTCTGAGTTTGTACAAATCATTCTGTGCATCGAAGCTTTCTAATCAAGTGAGGTGGGAAATTATACTTAAAGTTTCTTTCAGTTTAAAGTTTTAAGCTAGTGAGAATAGTGTTTTCTAATTTTCTTTAATAAAGGATACCACAGTTATTTTTTTCCCGATCTATTCTTTTGGATTATGAAGTCACAGTGTTAGCTGAATTGCTAAGAATATAAATATAGTGATAGCTGCCACAAGCCACTGTCAGGAGGCAATATCTTTCCTTAAACAACCACATTAAATCCCTAAGGTGACCAGTGATACTCCATTCTTCCATTAGTTAAAGGTCACCTCTACTAGCAACCAATTTCTGTCACTCCCTGGGGCAGCAGCAAGACTATTTCCATTTGTCTATATTCACTTCTCTACTGAATCTGTTGAGTAGCAAAGTAATTAAAGACTTACATAAACATTTTATTTTCAAGGAGTTTCTTTGATCAAGAGACATTAGGCAAGGTAGTCTCAGAAAGATAAATCTAAAGGTGCCTCAGAGTTCTCAAAACTTTAAGTTTATGAATAAAATGGAGCAATGAAAAAAATCTGTGAATGAGCTTCTGTGCTATATTAAGATCGTTTAGAGTATTCGGTGATAGCAAAGGCTCCTAAATCAAACAGAGGTAAAATAATAATGAAGGTTTCATGCTGAAAACCTTATAGGCATGGACAAAGGACCTCCATGACATCACTCCACAGTGCAGATAAGAATCTGTCCATCATACAGCTCCATTTTGATTATGGGAACTCCTTGGTGCAGCAAGGGCAATAGGCACTTGACCTGAAAGGTACTCAGACTCAACTAACAGTATGGGGTCAGGGAACTGTGATCTTCTAAGTGCAGATGAGGGATTGCACAGAAGAGGAATTTAACTTAGAAGTACCTGCAACTTCTTTCTATTAAAAAAAATCAAATGATTCTTTCTGGGACCTTTTATTTTCTTAGAATTAAGTTTACAGCAAAATACATTAATCTAGATTGATTCTAGTAGTTTCAGATGACTAATGATATACAATCAGTAATATCAACCCCTAATGTGATATTTTTGAGTTATGATTTGATGTTTGATTTAGTTGCTGTTGTATGTATATACATGTTTCCATTTCTGCATTTTTTCTTTCATTATCATTTTGTTGACTGAGTTCCAACTAATTTCCAAACTACCATAATTAAAATTGATTTCTTTGTTCAAGGAGTTCACAGTAGTCTTGGAGCATTAATTAGACCCATAAATAGCATAATCTGATATCACATATCTAGATTGACCATATTCTGTTTCAACCATTCATAAACTGACCTTTTAATAGCATGTCTTGAAATATTTAGTTATATATGAACTATATTTTCTATACTTTATGATGGATAAATGTATTAATTCTGCTAAATATTGCCAAGACACTAAAGAAAAATCATTCAGCTGAGTGAGCAAAAATAAACTTAGTATTGTAATAGGCACCTCTGTAATCCATTGCTATGAACAGGAAAGCTAGTATTTTTATGTCATGATAAATTTTCACAGCTAGGTTTTTGCATGATTAAAGGCTGTTTCTATAGTATTTAAGTGTTTCTGAAGAACAATTATAACTTATTTAATAAACTAGGAATATGGAATGTAAGGTGTTTATAAATCTGTATGTGAACCCATTGTCTACTGTTCATTATTGGTTGAAGCCTTACCTAAGCCATTAAGATACTCTTTCTAGTCAAAAATTTTGCTGCTAGTTAATGCATTTTAGACATGATAGAGAAGATATACCAATGAAATCTCCACAGTGTGGTAGTTCTAACATGATCTGCATAATGATAAAATTAGTTGACATGCCCAGGTGTATGGAGGAAATTTCATGGGGTCTCCCCTGTAGAGAAAGAATTACAGGCAATCAATGGATGCTGACGGAGGGAGAATCAGTGTTCTTCAAGGACTGGCTTTCTGAAAGGCTATGTAATCCCAAGTGGGCAGCCCTAAACAGATACACATTAGCACCACTAAATGAAATCAGCACATTGTGTATATGTGTATTTATAAATGTGTGTATGTGTATGTAGCAATAATAATCAAAGAAGAAAACAAGAATTTGAGAGAAAGTGGGGGACATGGGAGAGTTGGAGGGGGATGGTAAGGGGAGCAAGTAATGCAAATACAATACTCATGTATGAAATTTTCAAATTGAGTTGAAATTTACATTAAATCACCATAAAAATCCTTATGAATTCAATGCAAAAAAAAAAAAAGGTTACCTATGGAAAGGACCGTATCTCCTCTTTGGTCTTTTACTCAGTATCTGTACAAACATATCATGGAGCAGGTGTTTTTTGGCATTCAATATATAATGGGCAAGAAAAAAACAATTTCTCACTTTCTGAAACTTTCCATATTGGAGCAAGTAGATATTTGCAGCGTACATTCTATACTAGAGCTAGGAAAGGCTGCTTCATGAGTTCAGAACAGGGAAACTTATCTTTGTACTGGAAGACAAAGTTTGGCAGGCGTATGTGTTTGTGCAGGTGTGTGTGTGTGTGTGTGTGTGTGTGTGTGTGTGTGTGTGTGTGTTTAAGAGACAATTAGGAAACACATAAATCATCCAGTTTAACAAGGGTGAAGTGGAAAGTGTTCATAAGGAGAAACAACATATTAAGAAGAACTTGATGTCTGATAGAATATGATCAGAATTTGAGAGAAGTTCAGGAAGATTGTAGAACACAAGAGTGATGAACATAGGAAGAGATGGAGGCAAAATCACAAATAATTTATTGTATTATTCTAAGCAAAAAAGTTAAGTATAAAAAGCAGTGATAAGGGCTGGAGAGATGGTTCATCAGTTAAGAGTACTGACTGCTCTTGCAGAGGACCCAGGTTTGGTTCCCAGCACTCACATGACTGTTAGCAACCACCTGTAACTCCAGTTCCAGGGAATCGGACACTCTCTTCTAACCTCCTTAGACACTGCATCATACAGATACACTTACCTACATGTAGGTAATGCACTCACACACAAAATAAAAATGATAAATAAAATAATTTTTAAAAATTAGCTAAAAACAATTGTCTTGAAAGCATTGAAAAACAATGTCATATGGTCATTTTTGTGTTAGATGATAGATTTGAAAAGAGTGAAGGAAGGGTTATAAATTGGGTCACACTGAACCAAGGTGGATGATGACAACCTGATTGAATAGTTAGAGATGTCCTAAAGGCTCATCTGTGGAAGGCTTTCTCACCAGCTAGTCGATCCAATCATTGAGAGGTGACTGACTCATCAGGTCTCTGGCACAGTTAATAGGTTTATTATTTGTTGAATTTTTAATGCAGTGATATTAAAGTGAGATGGAGTCTAGTTAGAGGAAGCAAATTCCTTCTGGTGTACCTTTAAAGGGTATTTTGTCCTTTGTGCTTTCCTGTCTCTCATTCTCCTTGTTGCTGAAAGGGGAACAGCTCAACTCCACATGCTTTTCTCCCATGATGTATTGCCTCACTATAGGCCCAGAAAAGGGGAATTAGCAATCATGGGCTGAATCTCTGAAACAAGAAGCTAAAACATTAGGTTCTTCATTAGGTAGTTTTATGTTACACACACATGCACACAAACACACACACACACACACACACACATTCCAGTCTATCCATTCCTTTTTAGTAGTCTGATATATATATATA
>NW_008355275.1:3470848-3477155 GCF_000622305.1 Nannospalax galili
ACCTTTAGGAGACAGAATGGAAGGACTTAGTGATAGATATTATATAGGGGACAAATTAAAGAATGATCTAATTTATGAATGACTGTCAAGCTGTAGGTATTTGGCAGACCCTAGAGGAGAACCTACTGGCATCTGTCATTTCCTTAAACCAATGTAATTTATAACTGCATTCTAATTACTTATTTTAAACTCATGGATAGGTTTAGCTCTCACTCCTCATCAAAGAGCTTCATTTTGTAAGAGGTGGAACTAATTTAATTATAGAGATTGTGATGGTTTGAATGATAATGTCCTCCATAGTCTGCAAGTATTTGGACATTCTGTCCCCAGATGGTGGCTAGAGAGGCTGAGCCATCTAAGCCCTTATGAAGTAAAGTCCCAGAAGGTGGACATGGAGCTAGTGGACATGGAGCTATGGAGAGTCCCCCATAGGCTGCAAGCATTTGGACATTCTGTCCCCAGATGGTGGCTAGACAGGCTGAGCCATCTAAGCCCTTTGGAAGTAAAGTCTCAGAAGTTGGAGGTGGAGTTACTGAATTTGGTGTTAGCCCTGCTGGTTTTCGGTCATGTTTTGGTCTGGTATTTCCTTACTATGCCTCTACTCCTCCCTTTTGGAATGGTAATGTGTATTCGGTTCCACTGTTGGAAGTATGTAATTTGTCTTTTGATTTTATAGAGGCTTACAGTTAAGATATTTACTGGAGTCTCAGAAAAGACTGGACTGTGGACTTTTAAATAGTATTGAGACTGATAATGACTGGGGACTTTTAAAGTTGGACTAAATGCATTTTGCATGGTCAAGAGCCTATGGGGGCCAGGGGGTAGAATGTGATGGTTTGAATGATAATGTCCCCCATAGGCTCCAAGTATTTGGACATTCTTTCCCCAGATGGTGGCGCTGTTTTGGGAGGTTTTAGAAGGTGTGGCTGTTCTGGAGGAAGCACATCACTGGAGTGGGCTTAGAGAGTTCTTAAGCCTTGCCAGATCTCTGGTCGGTCTCTTGCTTCCTGAGCCTGCATGATGGTGTGAGAGTTGAGCTTCCGCTCCTCCTCTGGCCACCTCCAGCCACCATGCCTCCCTGCCACAAAGGACTGTAATTCCCCTGGAATCATAAGCTCAAGTAAACTCTTCCTTCTATAAATTGCTTGGGTCATTGTTTCTATCACAGCATCAGAAAAGTGACTAATACAGGGATCCACAGCTAGTCAAAATGCAAAGAATAAGTGACTGTAGGGTGCTCAGCATTAATTGATACATCTAAAATGCAAACCCTAACCCAAAGGCTCAGTGAATAACATAGAAGAGGTTCAAGGAGATTGTAAAAGCCAGATGACCAGAATGTCTGCTGCTTGATAGTATCTTTCAGACATGGCAGATGAACTCTTAAAAATGGTTGCCCAAGCAAGACCTACATGATGACAACACCTGTTGACATACAAATGTATAATGAAGGATATTTCACAAGGTCCCAATTCAGGATGAAGAGCTCTGGGCAGTTAACAACTGCTGAGCGAGGTAGAAGATGTTTTCTTCAGTGATGAAGTTCCTAGTAGGTTATCCAACTCCAAAAAATCAGCCCTACACACAGGTACATACTAGCACCACTAAGTGTATTCAGCAGTTCAGCAGACTGTGTGTGTGTGTGTGTGTGTGTGTGTGTGTGTGTGTGTGTGTGTGTATGTATGTATGTAACAATAACAGTTAAGAATAGGTTAGGAAATTGAGAGGGAGTTGGGGAACATGGGAGGAGTTGGAAGGGGGAGAGGGAGAGCTAGAAATAACATAAATACAGCACTTATTTATGGAATTTTCAAAACAAAATTCAATGTCTCTCAGGTTCCTAACTTGGGAACTAGGTAGACGGTAATGTAGCTTACCAGTAGGAGGACAGTGGAAAGAGGGTACTGGTTTGCAGCGACATCTTTTCAAATTTCTGTCCTTACCTGGTATTCATCCTCTGTGCTTCTGTCTCTGCATTAGTCATTGGTCTTTTACAAGCATGGATCCTAATGGCTTATGGGCACATGCTTATACAGGTGTAACCTACTGTAACCTAATCTAGTCTGAACTAATATTATCTTAATAGATGCTATTTATAAAAAAGTTTGCATTCTGCATTAGGGGTGGAATTAGAATTTCTGCATACATTTTCTTGAGGAATGAAGTTCATAACAGAATAGTTAGATCTGATTTTCACTCTTTTTCATATATTGATGACAGGACTGAGAATAAAAGCTGAAACAAAGCACAGTGGAAATTTTTATTTACTTATAATATGATAAAAAGGAATATTATTTGTTAATAAAACCAATGATAGAAAATTTGTTATGCTAAAATGAGAATCATCTGTATGAAAGAGATATTTTGCAACATATATATATAGCCAGATGGATATTTCTAAGCAGAAGATTACTACATTTTAATGTAAATGAAGACAAATAATGAGATGACATGTCTGTTCACAGGTGAAGAAATACAAATGATGATTCTCTGTAGTCTTTTTGTGTTTTGTCTCCAAGTCTGCATCCAACCCTTGCCTCAGGCACAATGCTCTTGACAATGAACCTTCTTCACTGCCATCCTCCATTTCATTTTCCACACTTCTCTGTCATTTCACTCTCCTTGTGGCCACACTGTCTCTTTATTTTAACTTTTTATTCCAAGGCTTTGAACACTGGATTGGGCACAATTCATAGTTTAATAATGATAACAGGACTTGCACTGTTTAGAGTTAAATAAGTTGATTGATTATTCTTTATGCTACTACCAGCATCATGTATGGAATAATTTATTTTACAAGCTCACCTTAAATTTTTGGAAACAGAATGGAAATAAGTTATTTTATTGAACCTTGAGTATTTTATCGCCTAACAAACATCTCACTCTCCTTCATTTGTCAAAGTTGTAAACTCCAGGTGATGCTGAATGAAGATGTAATGATTTATTCTGGGGAAGATACACATGCCATAGACATTTAAAGTCTTGTTTTTTTATATTCACTCTGTGTGCATGTGTGTGTGTGTAACCCCAAGAACAGCTTGAAGGAGTAATTCTCCTTATACAACATGGGCTTTAGGGAACTCAGGTCATCAGGCTTTGTGGCAAGTGCTCTTACAGATGGTGGCACGTAACCAGTCACTCATCAATATTATAAAGAATATAAAAATATTGTTTTTACTTATTTATTTTTAATATTTATGTGTATAAGTGTTTTGCTTTCATGACTGTAAGTGTACCTATGTGTGCAATGCCCACAGAAGCCAGAAGAGGGTGTCAGATTTCCTGTAACTGGAGTTATAAACAGCTGTTAGTCACTATGTAGGTGCCAGGAACCAAACCCAGGTCCTTAGCATGAGCAGCCAGGGCTCTTAACTGCTGAGTCATATCCAGCCTTTAAATTATTTTCAGTGAGTATTACTAAATTCTATCAAGTTGGGTATAAATGAATAATTGGAATCTAGACACTGCATTACACATTTCTCTATTATAGAAAACTTCTATTCTTAAATAAATATAATACAAAATTGATCAAAGGCTCTAGTTTTGTATAACTCATTTCAATCAGTAGGCATATTTAGTATAAAAAAACATTGGAAGAGATTAAAACATTGATCAGGTAGATGATTGTGTTGCTTAGTTTTAAAAAAGCTTACCTTGTGAGAGGTCCTGGGCTTTATCGAGAGAGAGAGAGAGAGAGAGAGAGAGAGAGAGAGAGAGAGAGAGAAGAGGGGAAGAAGAGGACGAGAAGAGGGAGGAGGGGGAGGGGAGGGGGAGGAGGAGGAGAGAAGAGCAAGAAAAAGACCAAGAGCTAGAGACAGACAGAGTCACAGAGACACAGAGACACAGTGAGCCAGAGAGAAAGAGAGAGAGAAATCTATAGAAAGAAAAACAGAAAGAGGAGAAATAGTAAATCAAACATCTAGTGTCAATTTTTTAGTTATTTTCCTGACTGAATTCTCTTGTGTGATAACTTTCTTGCTTTCTTTGTGCTCAATAAGTAATTGCTCGCTGAATTTTCATGTCCTGAATTAGTTTTTGGGGCATGGTCTCCTAAGATACATGTCATATTGCCCTTTAAGCAATCTGTTCACAAAGCTTTTTGGCATTATATGGATGTATAGCCTGGTGAAGCATTCAAGGAAAATGAAGATTTTAATCCTTGTTTTTCTCTCTTCATGTGTCCATACTAACTTGTTAACAGGATGCTTGCTGACAGGCTTCATAGCTCGAAGGCTGGATGTCATCCTGTGTTAGCCTATGGTTTTGTCCCCTTCTTCATAGGTGTTTCCTTTCTATTTTCTTCAAAAAGGAACTTCTGCAATGACTTTCAGACAGTGGATTTTTTACCATTTTGAAAATTCTTTTCTAAGTTTATAATTGCCTGGTTTTAAGACTTTACTGATAGCCAATCAATATATAAGTTCTCTTCTCACTAATCCAATACTTAAGGCAAAAAAAGATATGTGTACCTTCCCTTTGGAGTCCAGATTTTGTGGCTTGAACCCACTGGACCAGGCTGTAACCTAAATAAAATGGCTACTTCCTGTACACTCCTGGTGCCCTGCTTGATTTCTTTTCTGCTACAATATGAGTGCTCTGAATTAATTCATTCCTTTCTCAATATAGTAAGTTTTAGTTTGAGACCATCGAAAAACAAGATTTTTGCTTTGTAAATTTTATAGTAGTCTGTCATCCGAGTTCCCTTGGGGTCTCTTGCGCTATCAGGCAAACCATATAACATATCTTTACGTGCGTTTCTTATTATCTTGGCGGGGGAGGGGAGTAACAAAGGAATGAGTACCCAGTGCTTAGCCCCATGCCTCCAGGCAGTGCGGCTCAGAGCCTGCCCTATCAGACCATGCCATGCTCATAGTCACCGCTAGCATTTGCTCATGCCTCAGGGGCCAGTGATTTTGCCCCATGTCCATAAGTGTCAGGCTATTCTGTCCTTGAGCTGCTGTGTGCATTCCCCATGTCACGGCTCACGTCTTTATTCCAAGATGGCTCCCAGCAGGCCCCCATTCGTCCACACTCTGTGGCAGGCCCTGCCCCTTGGAGGAACTAGCCAATTGGGAGACAAGTCTAACACTGAAATAACAAAGAATGTCTTAAGAGATTTTCTTTGTAAAGTTTCCCTGAGGAATAGCAACACTGAGAGCAACTCAAATATCAACCACGCCAAAGGAAATGAAGAAATGAATAAACCTCTTCTCAGTGTATGTCAAGACATGAGGTTGGTAAAATAGATTACTAGGGTCATACCTGGCAATTGCTGCTTCCACAGTTGCACTGATGGCAGTGTAATCATTCCTTTCCTCTGTGTTTGTTTCTTAAAACTTTTTTAATTTTGTTGTGTTGCTACTCTTTCCATATAGAATCTCATGAATAAGAAAATGAACATTTCTTTCCTCATTATCACTGAGTTTCTTAATTTTAAGCACTCATTTCAGCTAAGAAATCCAACTGAGCTACATTGGATGATAAGAGTTGTTAAAAAAATCTTTAATGATAGATGAAGGGAATTTATTTTTCATCTAACAGGAGAAGCAAGTCTTCAGGATGTCAATTAGTAATAGGAAATGTAAATAGCTATTAGATGGAGCTGTAAAAACATCTGGTGCATATGTGAAAACCAGCATTGCCTAGAAGAAATACTTTTAAAAAAATCTGCTTAATTCACTCAGTGTGTATGACCTGTTTAATTTGTAACAATGAACAATAAATTTGTGAAAATAAAGCTGGCATGAAATTTTGAGAAATCAATTTTTAGTATTTAAATTCCACTATAACTCAAAAACAACCAACAGGGTTATTATGTATATAATGAGACCTTGCTTTAATCAAATGAAGTATTTGTACCTGTTGTATAACAATTTCCTTGAATTACCATATTCGCTCCTCTGGGGAGGCTCCTTAAGACTGGGGAATTCATAAAGGAATAGGCATCTTTAAGATTCAGGAACTAGTCAACTACCAAGTCCCTGAAACTTATCAAATTCAAAAAGCCCCTCCTCTCAGGATTATATAGACAGAGTCCCTACATTTATTGCACTTATTGGATTCTTCCTGACTGAAGCACGTATGACTTAACATTGTATTATTCCTAAAATACTACATAGATTAAATTTTATTCAATTTAAGATTATTGTAAACAAGTTTCAAATGGTCGAGTTAGTAGCTCATCATTTATATATTTTTTTTGTTATCTGAAGTTCACCTTAATCTGACTATAAACCTGTAGAAGGTGAGATTCATGTCAATGAACATGACAGACTGATCAAGAACCACTGCTTCATAGAATCTACAT
>NW_008355275.1:3477258-3482233 GCF_000622305.1 Nannospalax galili
AATACAATAAAAATTATATAATGAATATAATAGAAGATACACAATCATATAATATGCCATATATGGTAGTAAAAAGATATCATGTAACTGTAGCAGTGTAACTGAGGTAGGGAGCTTTTAAGCTTTGAGAAAGCAATGCCAGAACATTGATTTATAGAGACTGGAGATTGTGCAAGTGGAAAGATGGAATTATTTTTACTTGAGATGAGGAAGGCTATAGGTACTGGAAATAAAGGGCCAGGAGTTCATTTAGGGTTTTTGAAATTTGCAATGCCCACTAGAAAGACTAATGGAGATACAAATTTACCTGCTGGAATATGGAAGAATTTCAGTTGAGGTCACATTTACATTTAGTATTCCAAACAAGTACTGAGAAACTAGATTTCAGGAGCACTTGATTTATTTGGAAGGTAATGCCTAGAGAACTCTGGAAAAAGAAGTGACTGGAGAAGGCCACTACAGTGTAAGATATCAAGCAAATGTGCTATGATGGATTGCCAGGGCTTGTTGTCAAACAAAAGCCATATTCATACCAAAATAGTCAAACAAGCAAGCAAACAAAACAGAACAAAATAGAACAAAACTCTGGAAGTCATTGTGAAATAGGTATTTCTAAAAGTATACAATCACAAACATGCAAAAGCTTGAGTTTATATACCACTTCCTGCCAGTGATGAGACAAGGATAGCTTTCAGAAGAAATTCATTCTTAGTCAATTCTGTTATGCTATAGATAAAGACAGAGAAGGATTAGAGGCCAGAGATAGCTTGTAGGAGAACACATGTCGATGTCAGCAGTGATAGATCTTAAAATGTATTAAAATAGGGGCTGACACAATAGGCCTTAACAAAAATGACAGAATGAATGAATTTCAGTGGGGTGGGAGGCAATGGAAGAGTGCCAGTAGAAACAGGGGTATAAAGATGATTAAGATGGATTGAGAAGTTCTGTCTGATATACACAAAAATTCAATAAAAACAATTTTTAAAAATGCTAATATTATACAATATTTACATATATGCATATATACGTAATAATATACAATCATGCTAAGTTCCACACAGTTTAATATGGTGATTAAAGGGGAGAAAAAAATTTTTTAATTAAATTTTTTTATATCCACTTCCCAGGTAGCACCCTCCCATAGCCTCCCTCCCCCAACTAGAGCCCTTATATTCCGATATCCCTGCTACTGTCTGCTGTATTGTCACCCCCCCAGCCATTCCCCACTACTTGCCCTTCTAGTGAATCTAGTCAGCCTATGTAGAGGTCTTTGTTTTAGGAGGGTCAGCTGTTCCTCATTTAGTGGTAATCAGTTGTCAATATAAGATTGGGGTCTGCTGTTCAATTTCCCAGTTCTATGCTGGCCTACAATCTGGGAATCCCTTTGGCCACCCTAGCCAACAACACAAAAGAAGGTATCGCCTGTCTGGCATTGATGCTTGTTATGTAGGCTTTAGCTATACATATGGACTCATTAAATTATATTGGCCCCTTTAATCTTTGATGATACTTTCCTTTTGGGTGTTTAAGGCCATACAGTTGGTCCAGATAAACTTATTTATTTTTACTCCTAAAGTCATTTGAGGATCTGTTCCACAGAGGTCACATGGGCTTGGGAGGAGCCCCCAGCTCTTTCTTTTACCAGTTCCGCCTATGTGAAGACAAGTCAAAGGTCCTGCTCTACCATGGATGGCTTCACTTGGAAGCATGGAGGAAATGATTCCTCTGTGATGACCCACTACTTTATAGACTGAACACTGGTTCAAGTCCATCTGGTGGGTCTCTTCGGCTTCCTTGATCAAGAGGGCAGGTGACCCACCACCATTATAGAACATTTTGAGTGATGCTCATAGTCAACTAGAACTAGTCGACCTAGGAGGGCAAGGAGCAAAAAGTGTCCTTTATGTCCCTCTGACCAAATTATTAAAGACCTCAAAGTATGTCTGTTAAACACCCACAAAGTTTAGTTCCACCAGTCTGGTATTTTTAATTACTGTGTGTCAGTAGATAAATCTTAGGCAAAGACCAGTTGTTCTCAGATACACCTTACCTAGACATATATTTCTTGATCTGTTATGTGTAATTTGTCAGCAGGTTGTAGGAGTAACACGGTTCTTTCTGCTTTTCAAAACTAGCTAAGCATTGTTTATCTTTTGCATTGTCTCACCCCTCCATCATTGTTTTCCCACTTAAGGTGCCCCCATTTCACCCATTTCTCCCTTACTAATACCCTTCTCCTATGGTCCTACCTCTCTTGAGCTCCTTCTTTCTCTTTATCCCCTGGGTTCTTTGTATACCCTTCCCTCCCCCCTCCCTTAAACTAACCCAATTTTTATCCATATCTCCCTTATTAAAACCTGTTTCCTACTGTTCTCTTTCAGATTCTTTCTTTACGTTTACCTCCCTGGTTCCTTACCCTTGCAGGATCCACATATGAGGGCGAACATATGTTGATTTTTTTTTCTGAGTCTGTGTTACTTCACTTAGTATAACAGTTTCAAGTTCCATCCATTTACCTGCAATTTTCATGATTTCAGCTTTCTTTACTGCTGAGTAAAACTCCATCGTATAAATGAACCACATTTTCATTATCCACTCGTCAATTGAGGGACACTTAGGTTGCTTCCATCTCTTGGCTATTGTGAAAAGAGCAGCAACAAACATGGATGTACAAGTGTCTCTGTGATAGGATGAGTTCTTTGGGTATGTTCCAAGGAGTGGTATAACTGGTTCAAATGGTAGGTTCATTTGTAGGTTTTTAAGAGTTCTCCATACTGCTTTCCATAGAGGCGAACCAGTTTGTAGCCCCACGAGCAGTGGATGACTGTTCCCCTTTCCCCACATCCTCTCCAACATTTGGTATCATTTGTTCTCTTGATCTTAGCCAGTCTGACTGGGGTAAGGTGAAATCTTAAAGTGGTTTTAATTTGCATTTCCCTAATTGTTAGTGATGTTGAACATCTTTTAGAATGTTTCATAGCCATCTTTACTTCTTCTTTTGAGAACTCTCTGTTCAGCTCCTTAGCCCATCTTTTAATTGGGTTCTCTGTTTTTTGAGTTCGTTATAAATTCTGGTTATTAAACCTCTGTCAGATGTGTCGCTGGTGAAGATATTCTACCATTCTGTGGGTTTTCTGTTTGCTTCTTTGGTTGTCTCCTTTGATGTCCAGAAGCTTTTTGGTTTAATGAGGTCCCATTTGTTAATTCTTGCCCTTGTTTCCTGAGCAATTGATTCTGGTTTAGAAAATCCTTTCCTATGCCTGTATCTTGTAGGTTTTTCCCAATGTTTTCTTCTAATAGTTTCAGAGTTTCAGGATTTACATTGAGGTCTTTGAGCCATTTGGAATTGACTTTTCTGCAGGGTGAAAGATAGGGGTTTGGTTTCATTCTTCTATAAGTGGAGAGATCCCGTTTTGCCAGCACCATTTGCTGAACATGCTGTTGTTTCCTCCAGTTAACACTCTTGGCCCCTTTGTCAAATATCAGGTGGATGAAATTACATTTACTCATACTTGGGTCTTCAGTTTTGTTTCACTGGTCTATGGATCTATATTTGTGCCAGTACCATGTTGTTTTTATGAATATAGCTCTGTAATACACCTTGAAATCTGGTATAGTAATCCCCCAGCATTGCTCAGGGTTGGCTTGGCTATCCGAGGTCTTTTTTGCTTCCATATGAATCTTAGGATAGTTTTTTCCCAATTCTGTGAAAAATGTCATGGGAATTTTGATAGGCATTGCATTGAATCTATTTATGACTTTTGGTAGGATGGTCATTTTCAGAATATTCATTCTTCTAATCCATGAGCATGGTAGGTCCTTCCATCTTCTGATGTCTTCCTCAATCTCTTTCTTTAAATATTTTAAAATTTCATTGTAGAGCTCTTTAATGTCTTTGGTCAGGTTTATTCTGAGATATTTTTTTTTTCCAGCTATTGTGAATGGGAGCGTTTCCATGTGCTCTTTCTATGATTGCTTGTTATTGGTATATAGAAAGACCATAGACTTTTGTAGGTTAATTTTGTAACCTGCCACTTTACTGAACGTGTTAATAACTTCTAGGAGTTTTCAGGTAGAATTTTTGGCATTCCTTAGATATAATATCATATCATCTGCAAAAAGGCATAATTTGATCACTTCTTTTCCAATTATTACTCCTTTCATTTCCTTCTCTTGTCTTATTTCTCTCTCAAGAGTTTCAAGTACTATGGTAAAGAGAAGGGGGCATAGTGGATAGCCTTGTCTGGTTCCTGATTTCAATTGGAATGCTTCCAGTTTTTCTCCATTTAGAATGATGTTGGCTGTGGGTTTGTTATATATGACTTTCATTATGTTGAGGTATGTTCCCTCCAGTTCAATTCCCTCTAGGACTTTGAACATAAATGCATGTTGAATTTTGTCAAAGGCCTTCTCTGCATCTATTGAGATGACCATGTGGTTCTTGTCTTTGATTCCATTTATATGATTTATGACATTTATTGACTTATGTACATTGACCCATCCCTGCATCTCTGGGATAAAGCCGACTTGATCATGATGGATGATCTTTTTGATGCGCCTATATGTGGTTTACAAGTATTTTTTGAGAATTTTTGCATCTATGTTCATTAAGGATATGGGTCTATAGTTTTCTTTTTTGGTTGTATCTTTACCTGGCTTTGGTATTAGAGTGATGCTGGCTTCATAGAAGGAATTTGGAAGTTTTCCCTCCATTTTGAACTTTTTGAATAAAGTAAGTAGTATTGGATGCAGATCTTATTTAAATGTCTTATAGAATTCTGCTTTAAACCCATCTAGTCCTGACTTTTTTCAGTCAGGAGGTTTTGTATTACTGTTTCAATTTCTTTTTGTGATGTGGGTCTGTTTAAACTGTTGATCTCCTCTTGGTTTAACTTTGGTGGTTTCCATGGTTTTATATATCCATCCATTTCTTTTCAATTTTAATAGAGTATAGGTTTTTAAAGTATTCCCT
>NW_008355275.1:3482258-3484955 GCF_000622305.1 Nannospalax galili
GCTAGGGGTCTGTCAGTCTCGTTTATCTTTTCAAAGAACCAGCTCTTGGAATTGTTGATTCTTTGTATTGTTTACTTTGTTTCAATTGCATTAATTTCTGCCCTGATTTTTGTTATTTCTTCTTGTCTGTTGGGTTTGGGTTTCATTTGCTTTTGCTTTTCAAGTGTGTTGAGTTGCAATGTTAAGTCATTTATTTGTGTTCTTTCCCGTTTTTTTATGTAGGCACTTAGAGCTATAAAACTTCCCTCTAAGGACTGCTTTCAGCGTGTCCCAGAGGTTTTGTCGTGTTGTATTGTCCTTTTCATTTCATTCCAAGAATACTTTTATTTCTTAATTTCTCTTTTGAACCATTCATCATTCAGGAGTGTGTTGTTTAATCTCCATTTGTTCATGTGATTATTAGGGCTTCTTCAGGTGTTAATTGTAAGCTTTATTCCATTGTGGTCTGATAGAATGCATGAAATTATTTCCATCTCTTTGTATTTGTTGAGGTTTGTTTTGTGCCCCAGCATATGACCGATTTTGGAGAAGGTTTGATAGGGTGCTGAGTAGAAAGTATGTCCTTTGGTGCTTGGGTGGAATACTCAGTAGATGTCTGTTAAGTCCATTTGATATATGGTATTCTTTAATTCAGATGTCTCTCTGTTAACTCTCTGCCCTGTTGACCAATCTAATGGAGACAGTGGGGTATTGAAGTCCCCCACTATTAATGAGTTGTGGTTAATCTGGGTCTTAAAGTCCTGTAATATTGTTTTTATGAAGTTGGGTGCACCAGAGTTTGGTGAATATATGTTCATGATTGTAATATCTTCTTGATTCTTTGTTCCTTTGATCAAAATGAAGTGGCCCTCTTTGTCTCTTCTGATTAGTTTTAGTTTAAAGTCTATTTTGTCAGATATTAGAATTGCTATGCCTGCTTTTTTCTTAGTGCCATTTGCTTGATATATTTTTTTCCATCCTTTCACTTTGAGATAGTGTCTGTCCTTGAAAGTGAGATGAGTTTCTTGCCGACAACCAAAAGATGGGTTTTGTTTCTTTATCCTTTCACATAGTCTATGTCTTTTGACTGGGGAGTTTAGTCCGTTAATATTTAAAGTTATTAATGAAAGATGAGTATTGAATCCTGTCATTTTTATTTCTGTTTACATTCTTGATATAGCTGTAATTTTCACCTAAATTGGATTTCTTTCTGTAGTCCCTTGGGTATAGTCATTCCTTTCTTCAGCTCTTTGTGTTTCTTCCAGAACTCTCTGAAGGGCTTATTTTGTAGATATAAATTCCTTCAGCTTATTTATGTCATGGAAGATTCCCCCCCACTTGGACTATAACAGACATTTTGGCTGGGTATAGTAATCTCGGTTGGCATCTGTGGCCATTTAAAACTGGGAATACTTTGATCTAGGCTCTTCTGGCTTTCATAGTTTGCACTGAAAAGTCAGCTGTAATCCTAATGGGTTTTCCTTTATATGTGACTTGTTTCTCTTTTGCAACTTTCAGAACTGTCACTTTGTTTTGTACATGTAGTGTTTTTACTATGATGTGAGGTGGAGAGTTTCTTTTCTTGTGCTGTCTGTTTGGTGTTGTATATGCTTCTTGTATTTGTATGGGAATGTCTTTCTTTAATTTTGGGAAATTTTCTTCCAAGATTCTGTTGAAGATCTGTTCCATGCCATTATCTTGGGATTCTTTTCCTTCCTGTATGCCTATGATTCATAAGTTTGGTCTTTTTATGGTGTCACACAATTCCTGCATATTCCATTCTTGTGATTTTTAAAATTTTTCATAATCTCTACTTGAGTGGTCCAGTTCATCCACTTTATCTTCTAGTCTTGATACTCGGTTTTCCATTTCATTCATCCTATTGGTGTGTCTCCTGTTGTTTCACTTCCTTCTTCATTTCAGCCTTGAGTAGTCTTCAATATTTCTCTTTTCTGAATTCATTCAGAAGTTTATCCCTATCTTCCTTCAGTTCTTTGATTTCTTTTTATGGTCTTTAATGATTACCTTGTTTGTGTGTTCTTTAAATTCACTGAATTCTTTTATCATGTTTATAATTGTTCTTTTGAGTTCCACGTCCTGCATTATCTCTAGGGGTTCTCATTGCACTCTATAGGACTATTGGTATTTGTTGAGGATATGTTATTTTGGTTTTTCATGTTATTTTTTTCTGTGATTTTTGACATGATTTCTTTCGTAGTTTCTGATTCTTGTTGAAACTCAGGCCTTCAAGTTTAGGTCTGCTTCTTTTTTTGAACTTTATGTGTATTTGTGGTTTAGTTTTGGGGCATGAAAAGCTGGTTCGTCTAAGCTTCTGGTTTTCCGTTTTGATTTTATATTGGAGTGGCCGGATTGCTTTTGTCTTTATGAGTTCCCACAGAGGCCCAATTCAGATGAAGGTCAGATGTTTTCAGGTTTTCTCCTAAGGGTTGGATCCCTCCAGGAATGATTTTGGCCTCAGGAATTTGGGGGTTGGACTGGCCTGGGAGTTTGGCCCAGGAAAGATGCTGGTCTAGGGCAGCTGGTGGCCATGCCACCTATAGATGCAAAGGCAGATGGGGCAGGAAGAGGCCCCAAGGCCTCCTACGGACTGCACTGAGGAGCTGGGTTGGTCTGGATGCAAACGATCAGGAAGAGATAAGGTCAGCACCAGTGTCCCAGAAAGAGGCTGGAGGGTGGTGCAGGCCCAGGGAAGCAGAG
>NW_008355275.1:3485098-3495520 GCF_000622305.1 Nannospalax galili
AGCGGAGGGAGTGATGGACTTAACCCAGAGAGAGGCCTGTGCCAGGTCTTTCAGGCCCAGGGAAGCAGAAGGAGGTCGAGAAAAATTTTAAAAATATATAAAATATTAAGAAAAGTAAATTTAAATTATACACACAAAAAAATAGGGGCTGAGGAGTTGACTCTGTAGATAAAGGACTTTCTATGGACCTGAGTTTAGCTCCCCAGAACCCACATAAATGCAGGATAAAAATGGTACCCTGCCTGTAATTCCAGCATTCAGAAGGTGAACACAGGAACCCTGGAGGAAGCTAGGTAGGTAGACTAGTTGCATCACTGAATTCTGGGCCCTACTGAGAGAATCCACCTACTGAGAGAATACACCTCAGTGAAAAAGGTAGAGAATGATGACAGAAAACTCCCAACATCAGACATGGGTCCCCAAACATACTTGCAAATACATGTGTGCACACTCATACAAACACACACACACACACACACACACACACACACACACACGTAGACTAGTTGCATCACTGAATTCTGGGCCCTACTGAGAGAATCCACCTACTGAGAGAATACACCTCAGTGAAAAAGGTAGAGAATGATGACAGAAAACTCCCAACATCAGACATGGGTCCCCAAACATACTTGCAAATACATGTGTGCACACTCATACAAACACACACACACACACACACACACACACACACACACACGAAGTTTCTGCAATTTATCCTCAAAATAGGACACAAAAATGAAGACAGGGACAATAATGGACATCTGAAACAATTCAACATTAAGGGATCAGGAATAAGAAAACAAAACTCTAAGGAGTCCAGGAAGGAATGGTCATGGGACAGGAGAAAAATAAACAAAATGAGGACTGTATCTAGTGCTGTAGATGCATAGTTAATGAGGTCTGCTCATAGTGGAGGTGACTAACCCTATCCCATACTGTTGATTGTCCTAGCATGTAAAAATACTAGTATTTGATACTGAATTTAACACCACAAAAGTCATGAAGCCCTTGATAAAATAAAATCAGTAGGATGGGAGGTAGTTGAACTCAGAATAAATTGGCTCAAAAAGAATGAGAGACGAAGTACGGGGAAACAAAAAGACAGGAAAAGAAGAGAGAGGGAGAGATAAATGAAGACAGAGAGGAAATGGAAGGGAAAAGAGAAAGAAAGACAGAAGCAGAGGGAATTAGGAAGAGGACACCAATGGAGGAGGGAGAAAAGAAGCCCAGCTTGTTTGAGGATGTTGAAAAGAAGAGAGAACATAGTTAGTTGAACTGGAAGGCTTGCACAGTATCTGGCATATATTCAGTAAGTACATGGATAATGTATCCTTTTCCTAAGCATGGTGGAGCTAGACTTCAGAATGTATCAGGATCATTGAGAACTACTTGAATGTCAAGTACCTTAGGGTTCTGAGGAAATAAGGAATGGAAAGGTAATATGAATTGAGGTGTGGACATATCTTGATTCCTGTGGAGACTGATTCAACCTGAGGCCTGATGATGAAAGAGTAAGTCAAAACACAGGCCATAAGGACATTTGCCAAGAATCAGCTTGCTATACTAGAGATATAGGTTGAAATTTACCAGTGACAAGATCAGCAAGGGGTGCTTGTACAATGGAGGTCCAAATACTTTACTCCTAATTCTGCATAAAGGCCGCATCGCAGAAGATAGGAAAACTGGCCCATTCCTTCAGAGACTTGTTATTTGAATCAGGAAAGTTGAGTCCATGGGAATCAGGAATGAAAGAAGAAAGTTGCAAAGCAGTGTGTTTTGGCATTTATAGTGTAGAAAGCAAGGAAGTCAGAGAAAGACATGCGTGGGTATGAATGCCAAATCCTTTCATAGTGTGCTCACACTCTGCTGTGTTTTCTCAGCTACATTTAGAGTTAACAGCAGAGTTTTGCAGACAGGAGATCTCGGTGTGTTCTTTAGACTTTGCCTTAGTGCGTATGTGTGCCCTTGGGGAGCATGTGTGATCCTGTATACTCCTCTAACACACAGAAAGGAGGGAGAGGGGGAGAAAGGTGGAATGTTTCCTCTTTATTTTTTTTTTTTTTTGGAAAAATGCAATGCCAAGCTTTTATGCTGATGGAAATCATTTTTTAGAAATGAAAATTATATCTTAGCAAGCACCCCAAGGTAATTGCCACGAATAAGCAAGGTTTAAAAGATTGTATTACCCTTTGTAATTAGTCAATTTTATTTTCAAATCAAGCTAGTCAAAAGCTTAATATTTCCTATTCAGTCCTGGCTGCCTTCATCTCTCCTTCCTATTACCCTTCTTCCTTTTTATTTTAACATGAGAACATACTCTTGGAAAGGACATATGCAAAGAATTAGTACATAAAAGGTTGAATAGGAAAGCTCTTGAGGGGGATCTAAAAGTTCTTTGAGAAAATACACCATGTGGTGTCATATGCTTGTAATCCTAGTACATGGAAGGCAGAGAAAGAGGATCAGGAGTCAAGGCCATTCTTGATTATGTAAGTGAGTTCCAGGCCAGCTTATGCTACATGAAAACCTGTGTCAAAAAGCCAGCCAACCAACCAAAGAAACAAACAAAATTCCAATAAAAAATTGAAATAAGTAATTGAAATAAATGAATAATCCATTAGTACAGGGCTATAGAATTTCTCCCTAAAAGACATTATTTTTCAACAATATTTAGCTCTAGAGGGGGATATAGATCATTTATCAAATCACATTTCTTTGTGTTTTTGGATAAATAGAACATAACCTACCTAGATTTTACTTCAAAGCATCTGCTCATCTCCCATTGTAATTTATATCCAAACTTAATGAGATAATCTGATTTGAATGACCTCAGTTTGCAGCAGACTAATTCATATTCTTCCTGTGCAGCCTTGATTGTAGTGCTATGTTCTCAGGATGTGAGAGAGGAAAGCATCAAATTATAACCAAACAACTCTGAGAGAAGACAGAGAGAGCATCTCACCAAAATCAGTTAAAGAAACCTCCCAACCCCTAGGTGTTTACAGAAAAAACTTCTAAATGGCACTTCTGAAGGAGAATGATCTAAATGAACACTTTCACACCCAATTTGTTGTGCATAGTTTATCCTGCCTTTCATGCCAATTAGATTCCAAAATGCTTTGTGGACAACCTTGGGGAGGTAGAATCAAATTTAATGAAGGCTCCATTGTACTACATGGTAATTGGAGCTTTGCACCCCACACAACCACAGCCGTTGAGTGTATATATTTTCTAAAAGCTTGCATTTTGGGTAGTTTTATTTTGAGGTTGTGGGCATTCACTCTTAGATACAAATATGGGGTTTTGAAGAGAACTAGGTTACAAAGTGGAGGCTTTTAAAAAGTACTATTCAAATATCATTTAAAGATGAATTGGTACTCTAGAAGGCTTGTGATCATGGCTTGTGATCATGGCTTGTGACAAGGCTTGTGATCATTACCCATTTGTAATAATATGACCAGAAAATTGGGTATGCCACATTAATTTGAGGCATAATTCTATGTAATTCAAATGGTAATGAGCAATGTATCCAGGTGGTACCTGTTTTATTCTGGGCCACTGTAGAAAACTACTTTAAACTTGGTATCTTACAACCAACATCAGTTTATTTCTCATAAATTTCGAAGTTGGAGATCCCAAGGTCAAGACAATGAAAGATTTAGTATTTGGTAATGTCCAACATTCTGACTCATACATGGTGCCTTTTGCTGTGTCCCTGGACAGTAGAAGAGGAAAGGAGTGCCTCTTGAACCTGTATTGTAGGGGCACTAAGCCTATTTCTGCATCTCCTCATGACCCATCAGGTGCTGAAGGCCCCCCACCTCCTAAAACCATTACTCTTTGAATTAGGATTTTCAACACATGAACCTGAGGGAATACAAACTTTCAGAGTATAGCAATGTGTTAACTACAATAGACCTACTCTAAAACTTTTATTTAAAGTCTTCTTACCAGTTGTTATATTAAAGCCCTTGTTATTCTTTAGGGAAAGCCAATAGCTCATTTTGTTCACTGCCTTTTATTCCTTTCTCAGCAGCTAATACAGTGCTGAATACTGGGGAGAAAGCATTTGCCTTGTTTTTGGTTTGTGTGCAAAGACTTTTAGTTCTTTGCTTTGAAGAATAACGCACTTTTGTTTTTTTCTCTATGTTCTCTTTTATTGATTAAATTTGTTCTTTGACAGTTTCATACACGAGTATATTGCTGTATGTATTTGTGGAGAACCACATAATGTTACAATTTTGAATTATGTGGAATGAACCTACACATTGTTCCAAACATTTGACATAGTCTGTGATGAGAACATTTGAAGTCCAGCCTCTCAGAGATATTTAGTAAAGCACTCAACTGTTAGGTAAATACTTGTGGTAACTAGACTGTGTCAAAGCAACCTAACACTGTAAATATACAGTACCTAGACTGTGACTCAGATTCAAAGCAAAAAATAAGCAAACCTCTGTGAAACTAATTTGTCATATGTATCTGAAGCTGTTTACCCTTATTATTTCCCCCGTGCTCAAGCCTCTGCTGATTATGGTTCTGCACTGCTTCTCTGAGTGTATATAGATTTCACATGTAAATGAAAAGTCCAAGTTTATCTCTCTGTTTGGCTTATTTCACTTAACATAATGCTAATTCTAATGAGTTTAATCCATGTTGTCACAATGACAGATTTCTTTCAGTTTTTAAGGCTGTATAGTATCTTAATATGTATATACCCTATATTTTTTTCTTTTAATTGTTTTTGTGAATTACATATATTTGATCATATTTAGATTCCTTCTCCTATTGGCGCCTCCCCTTAAAACACCATGCCTAATTTATGTACTCTCACAAATACATGAAGGCTTATAGAGTCAAATTTTTGTCCCCAAATGTCCTTCTGTGTGGATCCACTGGAGCCTGATGAACCTACTAAGCGCTACATTCTTTTTTAAAATATTGTATTTTATTTTATGTGCATGAGTGTTTTGCCTGCATGTAAGTGCACCCATATCATGCAATGCCTAAAGAGATCAGAAGAGGGCATTGGATCCCCTGGAACTGGAGTTAGGACAGTGGTTAGCCACCATGTGGTGCTGGGAACTGAATCTTGGTCCTCTGCAAGGGCCATCTCTCTAGCTCCCCGAGTCACATTCTTAAAATAGACTGACTACCCTTTTCAGTAGCAATTGGTCTCTAATAGTTCCTCGGATACAATTGTGGTTTCTTACCCAGTTCCCCAAGTCTATTCTGTCTTGAGCTTATGCGGGTCTTGTACATGCTGTCACTACTTCTGAGGTTCATATGAGTAACTTCTCAGATGTCTGGAAAACTGTTTCCTTGTGGTTATCTACTACCTCTGACTCTTAGAATCTTTCCACCAACTCTTTCATAATGATCCCTGGGCTTTTGGAGGCAGAAATTTGACATGTGTCCAATTCATGGATAAACATTCTGTAGTATCTTATTCTCCGCATGTTGTCTAGTTATGGGTATCTGTGTTAATCACCACCTGCTGCATAAGGAAGCTGCCTGGTAAGAGTTAAGAGATGCATTAATCTATGGATAGAAAGATAACAACTTAGGGAAGAGTTTAATAGTATATCTATTTAGCAGAATAATAGTATTAGGCTCTCCCCTATGGACTGTGGCCTGCCTACCCACTTGTTCCTAGGCCTGATGTCAATGTCAGGTATGGACTTCATCTTATGAAGCAGACCTTGAGTGCAATTATAAAGTGATTGGTTACTCCTTTAATATTTCTACCACTATTGTACCAGGGATTATATCTTGCTAGGCCAGTTGAAGCATGCAGGATTCAAAGCTGGTAAGGTTAATGATTACTTTTTTCTCCCAATAAGATGCAAAGCACCTTCCAGACCTTTGAAACCTAGCCAGTAGAAATGAAGGTTTGATGCTGGTACCAGCTTGATTTATCCTTGTTTTCCTTTTACATCTCATGTATTATCTTCAGCAATGGGTGTTACTGTCAGGTTCTAGGGGGTAATGAAGAGCAGGAGTAATGATCAGTATAATTTGAGGGTTTGTGGAACCAGCAGTCAACATCTTCCAAAGAGAGAATCCATTCCTAGCATTGAACTTTCACTTTGCTAGCCTTTGGTGCTTAGTGAGGGAAATGCCCCCTTGTTATAAGCTACCTCCTTTTAAGCACCTTTTATAATGTATATGTATATACTGTAAGAACCTTCTATAGCGGTAAGATTCCCTATGACTTTTTCTAAATGCCTTTAATGTTACTTTACCATCCCCACAGCCATATTCCTTCCTCTACTCTGCCATCCCATTCCCCATCCCTATTAACCCTTTCTAATCTATTATTTCTTCTTTCCCTTTTATATCTCTGCATTCTCTCCATTTTTCCATGAAGCTCCCCCACCATCCCAGACTATTAATTTTTGTCCTGACCTTTGAATTTTTCAACCAAAACATATATAACTAAGTATTCAAAGTCAGCATCCAACTATGAGAGAGAACATGCTCATATGACATTTGTCTTTCTGAGTCTGGGTTACCTCACCTGGGATATTTGTTTCTAGTTCCATTCATTTACTAGTGAACATCATAGTTTATATTAGTTTATATTTTTTAGATACCTGACTAGTATTCCATTTTGCACATATACCATACTTTCATTACCCATTCATCAGTTAATGGACATCTGGGCTGTTTCCATTTCCTGGCTATTGTGAAAATAGCAATAATAAGTATGGCTTAACCAGTATCTCTGTAATAGGATACAAAGTTTTTGGAGTTTATGCCTAAGAGTAGTGTATCTAAGTCGTATGGTAGATTGAGCTTTATATTTTTGAGGAATCTTCACTTTGATTTCTGTCATGGCTGGGGAAGTTAGCACTCCCGCCATCAGTGGATAACAGTTCTCTTTCCCTTACATCCTCACCAGCATCAAGAACCTCAACCTAAGACCAGATACCCTGAATCTGATAGAGGAAAAAATAGAAGCAGAATTATATAGTATTATAAGTATTATAAGCAGAACTTATAGTATTATAAGTTCCAGAATATGCTGGAACTTATAATACAGGAAGTGACTTTCTGAATATGATTCCTTTAGTTCAGTCCATTACATCTAACAATTAAAAAGTTTGTGTACAGCAAAGGAAAGCTTCATTCAAGTGAAGTGGTATCCAAAGAATGGGAACAAAAATATCAGCTATACATCTGAAAGAGAGTTAATATCAGAAATATAACTAAAGAAAACACAAACATCAAAAATCAAACAACCCAATTTAAAAAGGGGAAGGAGCTGAACAAGGAGTTCTCAGAAAATAAAATGGCTGAGAACTAAAATGTTCAACAACTTTAAACATCAGGGAATGCAAATTAAAACCACTTTAAGATTTCATCTCACCCCACTAAGAATGGCTAAGACCCAAAAAACAAAGAAAGCTTTAAGAAACCCTGTATTAAGGAACTTCCATACAGTTTTCTATAATGCTTATACTAATTTACATTCTTACCAACAACATTCCCACTAGGACTTACCTTTTGTATTTTTAATATCAGCTATTGCAGTGACTATGAGTTAACTTTCAACAGGTTACCCTTAAGGGAGGCCAACTCTTACTTACCCAGCAATGATCAGTTGCCAATAGTTCCTCAGCTAAGGTTGGGGCTTCTTCCCCATTACTCACTTCTATGATGGGATATTGTCTGGTCTGAGTTTACATGATTCTTGTGCATGCTGTTGCTATTGCTCTAAGTTCATATGAACAAGTTCCCAGCCACCTGGAAAATTTGTGGCTATAGACACCTCCCCCACCCTTCTGCAATGGTCCCTGAGTCTTTGGTGGTAGACATTTAATCCAGGAGTCCTATCCAGGGACTTGTTATCTACATTTTGGCCAGTTGTGGCTTACTATGTTAATCATCATCTGTTGCATGATGAAGTGTCAGTGGTGAGAGTTGAGGGCTCCATTAGTGTTCTCTCTGTTCCTTGTTCTGCTTTGTTTCCTGAACTGTAGATGTAGAAGTCGCATTGTAGATGTGTCACTTATGCCTGGGCCTCTCACAGACACTTATTCTATGTGTTTGAAAAGTTGTGAAACTTTCTAACAGTCTCCATCTGTTTGATTTATATTTGCTTTTTTTTTTTTTTTTTTTTTTTTTTTTTTTTTTTTTAATACTTGTCAGTATTGTCATGCACTGTAGAGTTCAAAGAATCAGATCTTAAATTCATTAACCATTTGTATTGTTTTACTTATTTTGATTTCATTGATTTCTGCTCTGAATTTTATTACTTCTTCTCATCTGTTGGGATTATATTTGGTTTGTTCTTGCTTTCCAAAGTCTTGAGTTTGACCATTAAATCAGTTCTTTGTGTTCTTTCAGGTTTTTTTTAAATGTAGGCATTTAGACCTATAAATTCCTCTCTTTAAAAAAATAAGTTATTGAGAATTTCATACAGTTATATAAGCATATAAGGTGTTTTGATTAAATTCATGCCCACTCCCTCTCCTCCAACTCCTCCTATATCTCCCTATCACTTTTTTTCTGATAAATTCATGTACTCTTCTTTTTTATGGGGCGTTTTGCTACTCTAAAACTACCCCCTCGAAGAGGTAACCCTAAAATCTTTTAAGGATTAGGTAAAAACTCCCAAATACTTTTGACATTTTTGGCTTTTGGAACAGAGGATGTGGGTAAGAGGCCCAAGGACATTTTGATTTTTAGCCAAGAAGCTTGTTACTTTTCTTTGGGGTCTTTTTACCCTAACTGCCTAGCTTATTCCTACCTGCTATTCTTGCCCCCCTACAAAGGTGAATAAAAATATTGTATATAAACTCATAGAAGAAAATTTTACAAATCCGGGGAGATAATTATAAAACTGGAAGAGGAATATAGAACACCAAGTAGACAGGACCAGAAAAGAAAATCCTGACATATAATGATCAAAACTCAAAATGTACAGAACAATGAAAAGATACTGAAAGCTATGAGAGAGAAAGATCAAGTCACCCATAAAGGTGGGCCTTTCAGAATAACAGTTGAATTTTAGAACAACAGCGGGTTGTCTCTCTTAGCTACAGGTGGGTACTACAGTATTGCAGACCAAGATTTGAAGTCTAATATCTGAGCAGCACTTTATTTTAGTTTCATTTTTAATTTTTAAATTTTTTTTTATTTTTTATTTTTTTGGTCTTTTTGAGACAGGGGCTCCCTGTAGCTCCAGCTGTCCTGGAACTCACTATGTAGACCAGGCTGGCTTTGAACTCACAGAGATCCGTCTGTCTCTGCCTCCCGAGTGCTGGGATTAAAGGCGTGCACCACCAAGCCAGGCTCATTTTTTTATTTTTATTTTACGTGTATGTGTATATTGCCTGAATCTAGGTAAGTGTACCTGTGTCATGCAATGCCCATGGTCAGAAGAGGTTGTCGGATCCCCTGAGGCTGGAGTTACAGACAGTTGTTAGCTGCCATGAGGGTGCTGGGATTTGACCCAGGTCTTCTTCAAGAACAACCAGGGTTCTTAATCAATGAGCCATCTCTTTAGCCCTGAGCAGCCCATTTTCATTCAGAACAAAACCATCAATGAGGGATAATTGTCTAAATAACTTTTATATGGACTTAAGCCTAATGTCTGGGAAGTGTAATCCCTTGAACTCTTAAAGAAATATACTGATAATTTTACTCTTTGGTCATACTTTCCTTTTGGGTGTTTAAGACCATACAGTTGGCCCAAATAAATCAATTTATATTTACACTTAAGGTCATTTGATGAACTGTTCCTCAAGGGTCACATGGGGTTGGGAGGAGCCCCTGGCCTCTTTCTTTTACCAGTTCTATCTATGTGAAGATAAGTCAAAGGTTCTACTCGACTATGGCTGGCTTCACTTGGAAGCATGGAGGAAACATTTCCTCTGAATTGACTCTCCTCTTGTAGAATGGACACTTGTTCAAGTCCATCTGGTGGGGTTTCAATGACCTCCCTGAACAAGAGGACAGATGATTTACCACAGTCACAGAACATTTTGAAAGATGTTCCACAGTTTCCTGGAACTTAGTTAACCTTGGGGGGCAAGGGGCAAAAACTGTTCTTTAAGTCCCTCTGACCACAATAGTATAGGCTTCAAAGTACGGGTGTTAAACATCAAATAAAGTTAGTTCCACCAGTCTGGTAGTTTTAATTACCATGTACTATGTAGTTGAAGTTTGGGTAAAAAACCAAATGTTCTCAGATAAACCTTGACCATATATATATATATATATTTCCTTAAACTAGTTGACTAAACTATGACCTTAGAAATTTTAAGATTATGTGCATATTATTTTTGTCTCATCCCTATAAGGATATAGCATAACAAACCTACACAGACTTTCATCACTTGCTTAGGCTTTCTCATATTTTCTATTTTGGAAAATATCTCCATTCTCATATCCTTTTAACATCTTTTACATTTT
>NW_008355275.1:3495567-3514412 GCF_000622305.1 Nannospalax galili
CAAATAAATTTTCCATCTGTTGTGAGAATTCTTTTCCTAGGGATGCTAAGCAATGTTTATTCACTTTTAAGGTTCTAGTGTCAAGCCAATGTTTGATTAAAGTTTTACTGGGGGAACCATTGAATTTTCTGAGGTTACTTGCTGAGATAACTGAGGGGTTGCTGAAGTTTATGAATGACCTGAGGGTATGCACACTGGATAGCTTTTACCCTGCATGGATCAAGCCTTCTCTTCCTAGCCTTCCCCAGATTATATACTTTAGCCCTCCCCAAACCCAAGAGACCATGTGTGTTTAGGGCCATATTATATACAGCTGGCTTGGAAGAGTGGGTGGATACCCTGGTGAGGGTCCAATGACCTTGTTTGCCCCTCCTTTAATGAAGGAGCACAACCAACAACAAGCCCAATTGTAACTATGCTTAGCAATCAAGCAGTGCTGAAGTCATTACAATGGTAGTTATTTCATGCTGAAGAACATGCTGTACAGTATCATCTTACTAAAAGGACATGGAATTTAAAAGGATTTGGTGCTAGGATCGACAAATGAGGGAGAACACACATCTTTTGTTTTTTTGAGTCTGTGTTACTTCACTTAGTAAAATGGTTTCTAGATACATCCATTTACCTGCAAATTTCATTATTTCATTTTTCTTTACTGATGAATAGAACTCTGTTGTGTAAATACACCACATATTTGTTAACCACTCGTCAGTTGAGGGGCGTGTAGGTTGCTTCCCTCTCTCAGCTATTGTGAAAAGAGCAGCAACAAACATGGTTGTACAAGTGTCTCTACAATAGGATGAGTCCTTTGGGTACATGCCAAGGGGTGGTATAACTGGGTCATCTGGTAGGTTCATTTTTAGTTTTTTGAGTTTTCCACACTGTTTTCTATAGGGGTTGCAATCCCACCAGCAGTGAATGAGCGTTCCCCTTTCTCCACTACCTTGCCAGCATTTGGTATCATTTATTCTATTCATCTTAGCCATCTGTTTGGAGTAAGGTGGTACCTTAGGGTAGTTTTAATTTGCATTTCCCTAATTACTACCTAAGATGTTGAACAATTTATGATATGCTTCATAGCCAACTTTATCTCTTTCTTTGAGAACTCTCTGTTTAGATCTTTAGTCCAGCTTTTAATTGGGTCATTTGGTTTCTCCATTCTTTGTTTTCTGAGTTCTGGATGGTAAACCTCTGTCAGATTTGTCACCAGGTGAAGATTTTTTCCCACTTTGTGGGTTTTCTCTTCAATTCCTTCACTGCTTCTTCTGATGTACAGAAGCTTTTTAGTTGAATGAGGTCCCACTTGTTGATTGCTGACCTTAATTCCTGAGGAACTTCTGTCTGATTTAGAAAATCCTTTCCTACATTTATATCTTGTAAGTTACTGCCAATATTTTCTTCTAATAGTGTTAGGGATTCAAGTTCCAAACTGAGGTCTTTGATCCATTTGGAGTTGACTTTTGTGCAAGGTGAAAGATAAGGATCTAGTTTCATTCTTCTACAGGTGGAGATCCAGTTTTGCCAGCATCATTTGTTGAAGATGTTATCTTTTCTCCATTGTGTGTTCTTGGCACCTTTCTCAAATACAAGGTGGCAGAAATTGCATGTATTGGGATTGGGTCTTCAATGATGTTCCATTGATCTATGTGTCTATTTTTGTGTCTATGCTGTTTTTATGACTATAGCACTGTAGTATAATTTGAGATCTGGTATAGTAATCCCCCCAGCACTGATCTTTGTGCTCAAGGTTTCTTTGGCTACCTGGGTCTTTTGTGCTTCTATACAAATTTGAGGATGGTTTTTAAAAAATTCTGTAAAGTATGTCATGGGGATTTTGATTGGGATTTCACTGAATCTATATATTGCTTTTTGTAGAATGGTCATTTTCACAGTATTAATTCTTCCAAGCCATGAGCATGGGAGGTCCTTCTGTCTCCTGGTGTCTTCCTCAATCTCTTTATTTAATGAATGAACATTTTCATTGTAGAGTTCTTTGGCATCTTTGGTCAGATTTATTCCAAGAATTTTTTTTTTTTTTGCAGCAATTGTGAATGGGAGTGTTTCACTGTACTCTCTCTCTAATTGTTTGTTATTGCTATGTAGAAAGGCTTATGACTTTTGTAGAGTAATTTAATAACCTGCCACTATAGTGAAAGTGTTGATCAGTTCTAGGAGGTTTCTGGTTGAACTTTTGGGATCTCTTAAGTGTAGTATCTGCAAAAAGGGGTAATTTGACCTCTTCTTTTCCAATTAGGACTCCTTTAAATTCCTTCTCCTGTCTTATTGCTCTAGCAGGAATTTCAAGCACTATGTTGAAAAGGACTGGAGATAGTGGACATCCTTGTCTGGTTCCTGATTTCAATGGGAATGCTTCCAGTTTTTTGCCATTTAGAATGATGTTTGTATGGGTTTATTGTGTATGGCTTTATGTTGATGTATGTTCCCTCCAATCCAATTCCCTCTAGGACTTTGAATATAAATCCATGCTGGTGTAGGAAAGGATTTTCTAAATTAGACAGAAGTTGCCTTAATCAGACTGGCTAAGATCAAGAGAACAAATGATACCAAACGCTGGTGAGGATGTGGAGAAAGGGAAACACTCGTTCACTACTGGTGAGATTGCAAACTCATGCAACCTCTATGGAAAACAGTGTGGAGAATTCTTAAAAAACTAAAAATGGGTGCTGGAGAGATGACTCAGCAGTTAAGAACACTGGTTGTTCTTGCAGAAGACCCAGGATCAAAACCCATATGGCAGGTAACAACTGTCTTAACTCCAGTTCCAGGAGTTCTGATGGCCTCTTCTGTCCTCTGGGGGCAATGCACAGCATGAGTGCACTTACCTACATGAAAGCATTACACTCATATACACAAAAACCAATAATAAATAAAATATTAAAAAACTAAAAATGCACCTACCATATGATCCAGTTATACTACCCCTTGGCATATACCCAAAGGACTCATCCTATTGCAGAGACACTTGTACAACCATGTTTGTTGCTGCTTTTTTCACAATAGCTAAGTGATGGAAACAACCTACAAGCCCCTCAACTGATGAGTGGTTAACAAATATGTGGTGTATTTACACAATGGAATTCTATTCATCAGTAAAGAACGATGAAATAATGAAATTTGCAGATAAATGGATGTATCTAGAAACCGTTATACTAAGTGAAGTAACACAGACTCAGAAAAACAAACAATGTATGTTCTCCCTCATATGTGGATTCTAGCACCAAATCCTTTTAAATTAAAGGTCATTTTAATAGGATGATGCTATATAGCAGTTTGTTGACAGTTGTGCTCATTCAATAAAGGAGGGCCAAGCAGGGTCATTATACCCTCATCAGATTATGCAACCATTCTCCATAGCCAACTGTATGTAATTTGGCCCTAATCCCACATGGCCTCCTGTATTTGGGGAGGGCTAAAGTATACAATCTGGGGAAAGATAGGAAGGGAAGGCATGACCCATGCTGGGTAAACACTTTCCATTGTGCATACCCACATGTCATACATACACCTCAGCAACCCCTCAGTTATCTCGGTAAGTAAGCTCAATAAATTCATTGGTTCCCCAGTAAAACTTTAATCAAACATTGGCTTGACACTAGAACTTTATAAGGGAATAAACATTGCTTAGCATCCTGAAGAAAAGAAGTCTCACAACAGATGAAAATTTTATCTGTTAATGCTATTATGTTTCATAATTATTTTTGTTTAAAAAGCAAATGAGAATGTAAAAGACGTTAAAAGGATATGGGAATGGAGATATTTTCCAAAGTAGAAAAAAGTGAGAAAGCCTAAGCAAGTGATGAAGGTCTGTTTGTTTGTTATGATATAATAAGGAATGAGACAAAAATAATATGCACATAATCTTAAAATGTCTATGGTCATTGTTTAGTCAATTAGTTGAAGGAACAAAATATATATCTAGTCAAGTTTTATCTGAGAACATTTGGTTTTTTACCCAAGCCTTGTCTACACAGCACATGATAATTAAAAGTACCAACTGTTGGAACAAACCTTATTGGATGTTTAACAGCCATACTTTGAGGCCTATAGAATTGTGGTTAGAGGGACTTAAAGGACAGTTTTTGATCTTTGCCATCCAAGTTTGACTAATTTCCAGGGGACTATGGAACATCTCTCAAAATGTCCTGTTACAGTGGTGAGTCACCTGTCCTCTTGTTCAGGGAAAACATGGAGACCCCACGAGATGGCCTTGAACCAGTGTCCAGTCTACAAAGAGGAGGGTCAACTCAGAGGAAACATCACGTTCATGCTTCCAAGTGAAGCCAGATATGGTTGAATAGGACCTTTGACTTATCTTCACATAGATAGAACTGGTTTAAGAAAGGAGCCAGGAGCTCCTCCCAAGCCCATGTGACCCTCAAGGAAGAGATCCTCAAATGACCTTAAGTGTAAAAATAAATTGATTTATTTTGGGCAAACTGTATGGTCTTAAATACCCAAAAGAAAAGTATAACCAAAGAGTTAAAGTCATTCTTATATTTCTTTAAGAGTTCAAGGGATTATACTCCCCAAACATTAGGCTTAAGTCTATACCAAAAGTTATTTAGACAATTATGTCTCATTAATGGTTTTGTTCCTAACCAGAAGGTGCTGCTCAGATGTAAGACTTTAAATCTTGGTCTCCAATGCTGTATTGCCCACCTGTAGCTAAGGGAGACAACCAGCTATTTTTCTAAAATGATGGATAAATTTGTTTTCTCCCCCTATCTAGAAGCCTTTGAGAGGAACCGACACTGATTCTAACCACTCCAACAGCTATCAAAATACCTGAAAGCAAATCCTGAATTCATCACTCTAGAGTCTAGCCTTGTAAGGCAAAAGATAAATGAGGAGGAACCCAATAGAGGGATCCTTTTGGAAGCCCTTGTCAAAAAATTCCAATGGATACTCATATGAACATTTGAAAATTGCCCTGTTCTGATTTTTTCTAGTTCCTTGTCTAGAACTTGTATTGCTAATTACTCTTGCCTTTACTTCTCCTTCACATCTCCTATTCACAGTTCAAGGACTTTCTTTTCCCCTTAAAGAGTTATGCAATTTGGACGTCTTTTAGATTAACCCACTGGAGGGGTACTCCAATTGCCTCATGCTGTATCCCTGTTCAGCATGGAAGAAGCCTGAGCGGTCTGCGTCCTGTTTCCCTTTTCATAATTTGGGTAATGTCTTAAGAAGATTGTGTGATAAGAATAGGAGGTAGGATTTGGCTAGGCAGTTGGGGTAAAAGAACCCCAGAGAAAAGTAACTGGTTTCTTAGCTAAAAGTCAAAATGTCCTTGGTCTTCTTAGCAGCATACTCTGTTCCAAAGGCCCAAAATGTTGAAAGTATTTGGAAGCTTATATTTAATCCTTACAAGATTTTAGGGTTACCTGTTAAGAGGGGAGAATCTTAGAGTAGCCAAAATACCCATAAAAATAAATAAATAAATAAATCAAAGAAGAAGAAAGAGTACATGAAGTTACCCCAAAAAATTGTTGGGGAGGTATGGGAGGTGTTGGAGGGGAGGGAGTGGGCATGGATTTAATCAAAACATCTTATATGCAAGTATGAAATTCTCAATAAATTATTCATTAAAAAAGAAAAATAATTGGCAGAGAGCTTAGCACATATGATAGGTGAAATGTTAATTGCCTTTGCCCATGTGTGCACACACAGGTGTACACACACACACACACACACACACACACACACACACACACATACACACATACATGGCTCCTGTAACTAAATTTTAGAATTTTAGAGAGGTCATCAATTAACCAAATGTGAAAATGAGCTATCTAGGGAAACAGCTAGTACCTAGCAGACAAAACCATGTAGCACATACATGCAAGACATTCAGTTTCCCTCCTAAGAGCAGAACTGTAGGCAAATGTGGTGGTGCCCACTTTTAGTCCTGGCACTCTGAAAGCAGAGGCATGTAAATCTCTTCAAGTTCCAGGCCTGCCTGGTCTACAAAATGAGTTCCAGGCCAATAAGATCCTGTTTAAAAAACAATCAAACAAAAAATTTGCAAAGAGATCCTAGCACCAAATCTTTGTAAGTGAGTGCATATCCTGTAACTGCAGGAACCAGGAATATGGAAGGGAACCAGTGAAGTAAAGGGAAAGAAGGAAGTTGAGAGAGAAAAATAGTAGGAAAAAGGTGTTACTAAGGGAAAGTATGCAAAAAAGGGGTAGTTAAGGGGGGGTAAGGAGGCCTCTACCAAGAACTATGGGAATAAAGGGGGATTTTTTTTCCCAATACACAGTGAAAAAAAAAGCCTTAAGCACAGAAGGAATGGAAGAAAGCCCTTCCAGAAACCATATGGTTATTAAATGAAAATCCTAGTACCAGGGGTATGTTGCCCCCCTATGAGCTGTTGGTCAGAGAGGCCCTAAAGGTCCCCAAAACAATAAAGGCCATTACCATAATGTTGGTTGTACATCAAAAGTGGTTCATAAAGCCCTATTGCTGAAGACACCACATGATGTGAGCTCTGGAGAGGGAGAAATCAAACTTGCACTAGGATGGAAACTCCCTGCCACTGGATGGGTGATTATCATAGTACCAGAAGGCAATATGCAGAGATGGCTGGGGGAGAATCATCCCCTATAATTCTGCTTGTGTGGCACTATCAACATGCCAAACAAATGTTCCTCCTGCTGCAATAGTGGTGTGTCTAGTGTATGTACAACCAGCAAATTTTAAATTAGATATAATGCCCACTCCTAGGGGTGGAACACACATCTGGTACTATAGACCAGGTCAACCCCCTGTGTGAGGGGAGTTTATAGGCCCCTGTGGGGCACAAGGGAGTTTTGTTAGATGGATGTGATGCACCTGCTAAAGTAGCATCCAATCATTTGTGTTTACACCCATAGGTTAAGTTATTATAGAAGTCACTGTTTATATGTTCTTGCCTCTTGCTGCTTGTATTTGTGGGTTTTGTTTCATTTTGTTTTGGTCTTTTTGAGACAGGGTCTCCCTGTAGCCCCAGCTGACGTGAAACTGGCTGTGCAGAAGAGGATGGCCTTGAATTCACAGAGATAGAAAACAGATGCTGCAGAGTCCCAAAAGTTCAGTGCCTTACCACAATGGGAGGAAGATCATCTCACTAATATCAACTACTCTAAGGCTCAGGAACTTTTGTGGAAGAGGTTGACAGAAAGAAGGTAAGAGCCGGAGGAAGGGGTGAAGTGTTACCTGGAAATGGCCTATGACTCATATGCCAGCAAGCTATAATCACACCTCCTTCCCATGCTTATCAAGGAGTCTAGGGGGGAGTCAGTTACCCCTCCCACACAATCAGTCTACCTTAGCTGCATGTAGGGGAGGGGCTAAGGATATGATATGTAAGCTGAGAACACCATGAGGTACTTCTCTTGCAACTGTCAGGGAGTCACAGAATTTATGTTTGAGTGTGAACTTTCCAGCACAGCCAAGAATGGGGGGAAGATGCCCACTCTTCTGTAAGTAACTCACACACTATGCTCTGTTCACAAGCCCTTGTTAGGATTAAAAGAAAAGAAAGAATAGAGTTAATGGAAACCTTCGTTATTCCACCAAAGTTGACCCCATGTTGGCAAGTCCTTTGGTCTTTGATTTCTTATTCCTATTTTTCCCCTTAAATCTCATATATAAATATATATATATATATTTAGATAGATAGATCCATGCTGGCCTTGAACTCACAGGGATCTGCCTGCCTCTGCCTCCCGAGTGCTGGGATTAAAGGCATGCACTACAAAGCCTGGCTCATTGTATATATATTTTTATATAACCTGCTTCAAGTTATTTCTGGAAAAATGTGTTAAAATTCTCTCTCCTTGGAATAAAAATATTCTAAAATTTAAAAAAGAAAGAATGAAAAGGAGTGGAGATAGTGGACATCCTTGTCTGGTTCCTGATTTTAATGGGAATGCTTCCAATTTTCTCCACTTAGAATGATGTTGGCTGTGGGTTTCTCATATATAACTTTAATTATGTTGAAGTATGTTCCCTTTAGTCCAATTTTCTCTAGGACTTTGATCATAAATGCATGCTGAATTTTGTCAGAAGTCTTTTCTACATCTATTGAGATGATGACGTAGTTTTTTTCTTTGAGTCTATTTATATGATGAATGATGTTAATTGACTTGTGTATATCGAACCATCCCTTCATCTCTGGAATAAAGCACATTTGATTATGGTGAATGATCTTTTTGATGTGTGTCTGCATGCAGTGTGCAAGTATTTTGTTGAGAATTTTTGCATCTGTGTTCATTAAGGATATGGGTCTATAGTTTTAATTTTTGGTTGTGTCTTTATCTGGTTTGGAGTGATGCTGACTTCATAGAAGAAATTTGGGAGTTCTCCCTCTGTTTCTATCATTTTGAATACCTTAAATAGTATTGGTTGGCAGTCTTCTTTAAATGTCTAGTAGAATTCTGCTGTAAATCCAGCTGGGCCTGGGGTCTTTTAGTTGGGAGGCTTTGTATTATTGTTTTGATTTCCTTATATGTTATGGGTCTGTTTAAACTGTTGATCTCTTCTTGACTTGACTTTGGTGGTTCCCATAATTTTAGATATCCATCCATTTCTTTTAGATTTTCAAATTTAGTACAGTATAGTTTTTAAAATATTCCCTTATAATGATTTGGATCTTTTGGGTGTCCATTGTGATGTTTCACCTTTCATCTCTGATTTTGTTGATTTGGATTTGCTATTTCTTTCTTTTGGTTAACTGGGCTAGTGATCTGTTTATCTTGTTTAGCTTTTCAAAGAACCAGCTCTTTCAATATTCATTGATTCTTTCTTTTGTTTTCTTTATTTTTATTTCACTAATTTCTGCTCTGATTTTTGTTATTTTTTCTCTTCTGCTAGGTTTGGGTTTCATTTGTTCTTGCCTTTCCAGTGCCTTGAGTTGCAGTGTTATGTCATTTATTTGGGCTCTTTCTAATTTTTAATGCAGGCACTTAGAGCTATAAACTTCCCCTTAGTACTACTTTTAAAGTGTCTCAGAGGTTGTGTTGTGTTGTATTGTCCTTTTTTGTTAAATTCCGGGAAGTTTTTTATTTCTTTCTTATTTTCTCCTCTAATCCACTTATTGTTTAGGAGTGTGTTGTTTAATTGCCATGTCTAGTCTGTTAGAACAAGCAAGAGCTTTACATCAACAATTCCCTGTCCCCTCAGAGTATTCATAAACTCCTTTGAGAAATCCCTGTGTCCCAATGCAAGCACCTTGTCCACTCATGTGCTACCTGTGCCTCACTCATGCCTCTTGGGCCCCTTAACAGGGGAGGAGTGAATCTCCATGGTTTGATACCCAATGCCATTTAGCAGATGGACATGATTCACTACCCCTCTTTTGGGAAATTGAGATTCATTCATGTTATAGTTGACAAATGTACCTCCCTTACTTATACTTTAGCTGTCTTAGGGGAAAAGACTATATAAATGTCATTAAAGCTATAAAGTGCACCATACTAATCATTGGCATACCCTGGGTGCTTAAGACTGATAATGGGCCCTCTTATTCCTCTCAAGAATTCAATAAATTTGTTTCTTCCTGGGGAATCAAACATACCTTTGGTATTCCCTTTAACCCTCAAGGACAAGCCATTGTCAAAAGGACCAAGAGGACACTTAAGTCCCTCCTGGCTAAAAGTCCCTCAGCTGAGGCCAAATGTGACCCTCATCTGGCTCTTACTGAGGCTTTGTTCCACCTTAATTTCCATCTCAGTCCAGCATACAAATATTGGTCCTTCTTGCATCGGGCTACACCTTGGCCACTAGTTTGATGGAGGGATTCTATTTCATCAGTGTGGCAGAAACCAGCCCCTGTCCTGACACAAGGACCAGGATATGCTTTCCACAGGATGTTACAACCCCCATCTGGATTCCATTGAGAGACATCTGACCAGCTATGGAAACCCATCTGGAAACCGGGCCTGACTGTGAGTTTGATAAGCCATGACATCCTTTTCTGGCTTTGTTATCTTTGGCACCCTTTTGTCCTTTGGCTGTGCTTCTCCACAGGCTTCAAGTCTCTGGGCATTGGTCCCCTTACCACCTCTGATCCTCCCTGTAGATGAACAGTCACCCTTTTTCCCGGTTCTCTTTACTACTAATGAATCCCTCAGTCTCCCCACCATGGATTTGATTCATGCATCCATTCCCATAAATGGCACATGGTCCCTTGCAAGATCGCTCTGTTTCAGGCCAGTCCTTAACCCCTCCTCCCCTAATGTCACTTGCTGTCACTCCATCTTTAACATCACAACAGGCGGCTTTCGTGGAAACCCAAGCCAAGGCTCCGTATGGGGCTTCAAAATCTGGTAGTAAAAGACATTTCTGAGACTACAGTGTCCTTTGTGTCCCCTGGGGCCACCACCCGTCCCCCCCAATGGTCAGGCATCCTCCATGGACCTGGCGCCCTCCCACCTATAAACTTCCCACCACATTGAGCCTTTCCTATTCCGTGGACACACTGCCTCCTGCTCACTCCTGGAGATACTCTCCCATTTACTGATTGTTTACTCTTGGGTATCATAGTCCTAATTCTTTGCTTGATCATAAAATGCTTTGTTCTATTCTTCCATACACAAAACCAAGTAAATTACTCGGTGTATCAGGTTCTCAAGACACTCAATGATCCAGATTTCAATCCCTGCCCCCCGCCCCCACCGGGTCCGGCAGGTCTGGCTTGCTGACATCTGAGAAGTGGCTATATAACTTCTTGCCCTTCTCCTTCCTCACATGGTCATGCCAGAAGTTACACCCTTCAAGGGCTGGTAGTCAATGATGGGTAAGATCCTGATGGTCAGGACAACCTAAGACAGACACAGTCCATCAAGCTGGGTGCCCTCCGAGGTGGGGTCAACTATGTTGAGGCAAAGAACCTTGACTCCCACTGACCTTTCTATAATAAAAAGGGATGGATATGTAGGAGAGGAAGTGCCAGGCATAAGCAAAGGCTGCACTAGAGAACACAGCTTCTGCCTTGAGAGTGCAGCCCGTGCTTCCACAAAAGAGTCAACCTAATCAGCCCCCGGACCTAGAGTCTGATGATGCAAGCAGGCTGGATGAGGGGATCTATCAAGGAGTGACACACTAGCTTATGGGACACTGGGGGCAGAGGGAGAGATATGGAAGGCTTACTCTTTCCAGCAATAAACAAGTCTGCAGCTCCTCGCCTAGTGCTGGCTTCCACCTGACTCCTGGTGTCTGTGTGTTGACTCTGTGCCGCTCACCCCCACCTTGGCCAGAACCCTCGTTCCCTGCATCCCTTCATGGGCTGGACCCGTGAGGAAACCTACAACAGATTTTGAGCTTTATTGCATTGTTGTCTGATAGAATGCATGGAATTCTTTCTTTTTTTTTTTTTTTTGTATTTGTTGAGGTTTGTTTTGTGACCCAGTATGTGGTCAATTTTTGAAAAAGTTCCATGGGATGCTGAGTGTAAAGTATATTCATTGGTGCTTGGGTGGAATATTAGAAAGATGTCTATTATGTCCATTTGATGTATGGTATCATTTAATTCAGACGTCTTTCTGTTTATTCTTTGTCCAGTTGACCTGTCTAATAGAGACAATGGGGTATTGATGTCCCCTACTATTACTGAGTTGGGGTTAGTCTGTGTCTTAAAGTCCTGCAGTGTTTTTTTTTTTTTAAGAATTTGGGTGAACCAGAATTTGGTCCATATATGTTAAGGATTGTACTATCTTCTTGGTTAATTGTTCCTTTGATCAGAGTGAAGTGACCCTCATCTTTTCTGACAAGTTTTACTTTGAAGTCTATTTTGTCAGATATTAGAATTGCAATCCCTATTTGTTTCTTAGTGCCATTTGTTTTGGATTTTTTTTTTCCATCCTTTCACCCTAAGGTAGTGCCTGACCTTGAAGGTGAGATGGGTTTCTTGCATACAGTAAAAATATGGATTTTGTTTCTTAATTCATTCAGTTAACTTGTGTCTTTTGACTGGGGAATTCAGTCTGTTGATATTCAAGGTATTTGAATGATGTGTATTGGTTGTGTCATTTTGATTGCTGTTTTTGTTCTCTCTTATTTTGTGTTTCCACAATTATCCCTTTATTTTCTTTCATTGCCCCTGGTGTTGTTCCTTTCTCCTCTCTTTGTTTTGTTTCAAGTATTCTTTGAAGGGCTGGTTTTGTGGACCTGTATTCTTTCATGCTTTTCATGTCATGGAAGAATTTTCTTTCCCCTTCAATTATATTAGGCATTTTTGCTGGGTAAAGTATTCTGGGTTGGCATCTATTGTCATTGATAACTGGAAATACCTTATTTCAGACTCTTCTGGCTTTTATAGTTCACATTGATAAGTCAACTATAATTCTGATGGGCTTTTCTTTATATGTGACTTTTTTTTTTTTGCTGTTTTCAGTGTTTTCTCTTTGTACATTTAGTGTTTATACTATGATATGTTGTGGGGAGTTTCTTTTCTGATCTTGTCTATTTGGTATTCTACGTGCTTCCTGTGTTTGTATGGGGATGCCTTTCCTTAATTTCTTGAAATTCTCTTCTACAATCCTGTTTGAAATCTGGTCAGTACCATTTACCTGAAATTCTTCTCCTTTCTCTATGCCTATGATTTGTAGATTTGGTCTCTTCATGGAATCCCACATATCTTGCATATTCCATTCCTGTGTGTTTTAAACTTTTTCATAATCTTTACTTCACTGGCCTAATTCTTCAGCTTTATCTTCCAGTGTTGATGTTCTGTTTTCCATTTCATTCATTCTAGCTGTGAGGCTTTCCCCTGTTGTTTCAAGTAGGCTTATTGAGTTTTTCACGTCCTTCTTCATTTCTGCATGAGTTTTCTTCAGTGTTCCTATCTCTTTTGTGAATTCATTCAGAAGTTTACCCCTATCTCTTTTCAGTTATTTGATTTGTTTGTTCATGTGTTCTTTAAATTCATTGAATTCCTTGATCATGTTTATTATTGTTCTTTTAAATTCTGTTTCCTGGGTTATCTCTAGGGGTTCTCCTTGTAGAACTCTTCTACAGGACTGATGGAGTTTGTTTGGGACAAAATGTTTTGGCTTTCCATTTTATTATTCTTTCGTTATGATTTTGGCATGCGAATTGCTTTTGTTATTTGTGATCCTGATATGAAAATTAAGTTGAAGTATGCTTCTGTTTGTATTATTGTTGTGCCTTGGTCCTTTTCTAATTGTTTATGTAAAGCTGGTTGATACAGTTTTCAGATTCTCAGATTTTATTTTTGAAGGAGCTGATGGCTTCAGATCAGCTACTCAGGAGCACCCACAGAAGCCCATGTCAGGCACACTCATGCTTCCTTCTAAGATTTGAAACCCTACAAGTGGAAACTCATAGCAAAATTTAGGAAGTTCCTTAAGGGGGGTGAGGGGGCTTGGAAATTTCAGAAGGTCTGCTGATTTCTCAGCCTCTATGCCAGAGGGAGGCTGAAAGCAGGCAGTCTCTGGTGGTCTGTTGAGATCACAGCCACTACATAGATGAAGGTCAGAGCCTGCCCTCTCAGGCTGTCTGCTAAGATCTCCATAAATTCCTCTCTTAATACTGCTTTTAATGTGTCCCAGAAGTTTTGTTGTATTATATTGTCATTTTTATTTTGTTCCAAGAATACTTTTATTACTTTCTTCATTTTTTTTCTTTGACCTATTCATTATTCAGGAGTGTTTCACATAGTTTCTGTGAGCTTATGTAATTACTAGAGCTCTTTTGGTGATGATTTTAAATTTTATTGATTTGTGACCCAATAGAATATACAGAATTATTTTATTTTTTCTGTATTTGTTGAAATTTGTTTTGTGCCCCAATAAGTGGCTTATTTTAGAAACACTTCTTTGGGATGCTGAATAGAATGTGTTCTTTTTGGTTCTAGGGTGAAATATTTTATAGATGTCTATTAGGTTCAGGTGATGCATAATCAGTTAATTCAGATGTTTCTGTTTATTCATTGTCCAAACGACCTATCAGAGAAATTATGGTACTGAAGCCACCTACTATTACTGAGTTGAGATTAAGCTATGTCTTGAATTCCAATAGTATCTTTCTTACTGAATTGGATTCACTAGAGTTTTGTGCATATGTGTTTTTTATTGTGATGTCTTCTTTGTCGATTATTCCCTTGATCAGAATGTAGTGACCTTCTTTATCTCTTCAGATTAATTTTAACTTGAAGTTTGTTTTGTCATATATTAGGGCGGCAGCTCCTTCTTGTATTTTAGTGTTATTTGCTTAGATTATTTTGTCCATCCTTAAACCTTAACATGGTCCCTCTTTTGAAAGCTAATGTGAGATGATATTCTTCAAGACAAAAAAAAAATAGATGAACCTTGCTTTTTTAAAATGTTTTATTATTTTATGTAGTTGTGTGTATTGCACCAATGTCATGTAATGCCAGCACAGAACAGAAGAGGCCATTGGATCCCCTGAACCTGGAGTTATGGACAGTTGTTAGTTGCCATGTTAGTGCTGGGATATGAACCTGGGTCTTCTGCAAGAACAGCCAGTGTTCTTAACTCCTGAGATATCTCTACAGCCATGGACTTTGATTTTTAATCCACTTGACTAGCCTGTGTCATTTGACTGAGGAGTTGAAGATATTGACATTTAGAGTTATTGAAAAGTGTTGATTGCTTACTGTCATTTTATTTTGTTTGTGTTCTCAATCTTATTTTGTGGTTCCATATTTTGCAGCTTCATTTATTTTATTTCTGGATCCTCTTGAGATTAGTCACCGCTCTCTTCAGTCCTTTATAATGCTTCAGGTGTTCTCTGTAGGGTTGGTATGGTGGACCAGAATTCTTTCAGCCTATTTGTATCATGGAAGATTTTCTTTGCCTTCAACTATGATTGACAGTTTTGATGGGTAAAATATTCTGGGTTGGCATTTATGGTCATTTAGAACTTGAAATACTTTGCCCCAGCCTCTTCTGGATTTCATTGCTTGCAGAGAGAAGTCAGCTGTAATTCTGGTGAGTTTCCTTTATATGCAAATTTGTTTTTCTGTAGTAGCTTTCAGTACCCTCTCTTTGTTCTGTGTAGTTAGTGGTATGCCATGGGGAGTTTCTATTCTGGTCCTATCTAATTGGTGTTCTGTGTGCTTTGAGTACCTGTAGAGGTATGCCCCTTAATTTGGGTTTGTTTTATTCTATGATCCTGTGGAAGATCTGGTGAATACCATTCACCTGAGATTTTATTCCTTCCACTATGCCTATCATGTGTACATTTGGTCTCACATTTCCTTCATATTCCATTCCTGTGTTTTTAAACATTTTGTCATTGTTCTTGCTTGAGGGGTTCATTTTTTCCACTTTGTGATATAGTCTTGATATTTGTTTTCCATGTCATGCATTTGGGTTGTGAGTCTTTCTCCTGTCATTTTGAATTGGCTTACTGAGGTTTTCAATTTCAATTCCATCTTCATTTTGGTATGAGTTTTCTTCAAAATATCTATCTCTTTTGTATACTTATTTTTCAGTTCCCAAATTGTCTCTGTCATTTCATTTGGCCATATATTCATATTTTCTTCAGCTAGCCTCTTTGAGTTCTTTGAGGTTTTTTTTTTTTTTTTTTTTTTTTTTGTGTGTGTGTGTGTGTGTGTGTGTGTGTGTGTGTGTTAAAAACATTGCATTCTTTGACCGTGTTTGCAGTTGTTCTTAGTTCTCCATCCTGTGGTTGCTTTGGATAATTCTCTTTGTATTTTACTTCTATAGAACTAATGGGTCTTGATGGCAACATATTATCTTGGTTTTTCCTGTTATTTGTGTTTTCGTGTTATGGCCTAGGCATATAAATTTCTATTGTTGGTTGTGTTTCTGATATGAAATTTTAGTCTTCCTTTGTTTAGTTGAATTTCTTTCTTTTTAAATTGATGGTCTAACTTGGTTCCTTTCTGATTGGAAAAGAATAGTTTGTTGGTCATTGTTTCAGGTTCTTACTTATGAGTTTTATTGGTAGAACAGTATTGTACCAGGCTGACTAGTCAAGAGCTCTCCAGCAGTGCAAAAGGGTCTAGGCTCAGTCTGAGACTATGGGGATCAATGGTTGTGCTCTTCTATACTAGTTCAGAACTCTCAGAGGTGAGGAGCAGGTGGGGACCATGGCAGGGATGTGGAGAATGTGGAGAGGGTCTAATTAGCTAAGCAGAGTAGATGTGATCTCTGGAGCAGTGAGAATGTAGCATGTCACAGAATCAAGACCCAGCTGGTGTGATCTGACTTACCAGACTAGTCAGGAGGCCTTGGATGGTTTGAGCAGGAAGATCCCTAGGCTCAATGGGAGGTGACAGTGTGGGGAGGGTTTAATTATATAACTAGAGTAGATGTGAGTACTCAAGCAGCAAGAATGGAGCTGGGCCTGGAGCAGGGGTCATTTTTTGATGTATATGTGTATATGTCTGTGTCTGTAGGCCACCTATATGTGGGTGGTGTTTAACCTGACTGAATGCTTTAGGATTGCAGGTGGTATATTCATAAACCTCACTCCAGGCTGGGGAGTCCATGCATGCTTCTTGAGCAGATGTTATTGACCTACATCACTTTTTTTCTCTCTAAGTAAATTCTCTTAGTGTTTCTAACAAGGAAGCTACACTAGTAGTCAATTCCTTCAATTTTTGTTTGTCTGAATGATGCCTTTATTTTTCTTTGTTTTTCATGAAGAAAACATCCAAGGAGTAAAATACAAGTCTATGGTTTATTATCTTTTTCTTTTGAGACACGGTCATCCTGTAGCCCCAGCTAACTTAGAACTCCCTATGTAGACCAGTCTGGTCTCAACGTCACAGAACCACCTGTCTCTGCCTTCCAAGTGCTGAGATTAAAGGTGTGAACCACCATGATTAGCTTTTCTTTTCTTTTTTATTCCTTCCTTGCATGTATGTTAAACATTTCTTACTTGTTCTATAGTTTTAGGATGTCCTAGTCTGCAATTTTCAGTCATTTATTCTTAATTTTTCTTGTGGTATGCCCAGACTCAATGGTTTCTTTTTAGAAACAATATTCATACAGATTCTTTGAGAATTTCATACAATGCATTTGATAATATTGAAGCCCTATCCACCATTGTCTCTCAGGTTCCATCATCACTTCCATTTCCCTCCACTTCATTTCCTCTCTCTGTATATATGTATATATATATATATATATGCATATATCTATTTATATATTTATATTAAGGCCTATAAAGTCCATTTATGTTTCTAAAATAACCTTAGGTATGGGTACAACCTATGAAGGTTGGTCAACCTACAAAATGTCACATTATTAAAGAAAACTGATTCTCCGTCTCCCAGCATCTATCAGTTGCCAATAGTTCTATAGCTAGAACAAGGTCTTCATTCTCACATCCCACTTTCATGCTTGGATTTTTTCCTGGCACTATTACTGGGATCAAGCACCTGTGGCTAGGTACATCATAGGTTCTAGTAGAGAGTCTATCACTAATATTCTGCTAAATGGACTCAATATCGAACTCAGTGACATTTGACATTTTCCTTAGCCAGGTCCACTTACTAATGGAGTTCTCAAAATTATTCTGAATTTTATGTGCCTTTTTACTTGGATCATTTCTTATTCTCTCTTAAAGAGTCTTTCATCTCTTTGCTTGCATTGTGTATCTGTCCTGGAATACTGTCTCCTTTATTAGTTAGAAACCTTATCATATTAATCATAGTTGCTTTAAATTATCAATCTCATAATTCAAATATCCTTTTTTAAATTTTGGTTTGGTTTTGATACTTGATGTTGGTTTATATTGTGTCTTGCTTTTAGTATCCATTGTAATTATGTTCTTGATGCCTATACACAATGTAATGGGTAAAAGTACCTGTGCATCCTACAGCACAATGATTAAATGTGCATACTACAGCACAATGATTAAAGCTTGCAGTCTTTGTAAACTTCTTCCTCTGGAATGTGAATATTGGCAAGAGTTTATTAATTATCTTTCATTACTGTTTCAGCTGAAACAGGTTGTCTAGAGTGGTGTGGGGTTTAACCTCGCCCCCAATTCAATTAGGTTCTGGTAAAATAATTTCTCAAAGGCAGGCCCTGGGAAGAGATGTCCTCATCTGTTTCAGAATGGGTACTTTTCCCCATCCTTCACTGGGGAGTAGAAGATTATTCTCCAGTATTCACAATGAGAAGCTGTGTCAGAACTGAGGGTAAGGATTAAAGGATGGGGACTCCCCTACCACCTTATTACTTGGTTCTCTAGAAGTTTTTAACTCTCAAGCTTGTTTATAGTAGACCTCCATCAAACATAATATAGGATTTCCTACATTATGATTCCTGTGGAAGTTTTCCCTCAAAAACTTTCTGCTCCATTAAGCTGTGATGAACACTGTCTTTTTACCTTCAATTTTTAAAAATTATTTATTTAATAATCACATACTTAGAAGAAGCATTTCATTAAAACAGCATTGACATATTCAATAACAATTTTCTGAGCTAAGATGCATCTCTTTCAAAATTGGCTGTAAATTTTTAGGTTTACAGTTGAATTATTATAGTTATACAATATTGTACTCAGTATAAACCCTAAAAGAATTAAAATTAAATAAGGTTTTAACCTTTAAAAAAGATCTCCATTTCATTATTAAAATACACAATTTCATACAGAAAAAATTCATTTTAAGGCAATTGACATTGAGATGTTTTCACATGCATTTCTAATCTCTCTAAATATATGACTGTTACTGGTCACAGTCGATTACTTTCTGAGTTCCTTGGCATCTGAGCATGAATATAAACTCATCAGATAGACAGCCTTCCTCCCCCACTAGAGCCTCCATACTCTGCCATCCCTGCCACTGTCCACTGTGCTGTCAGCACCCCCATCCA
>NW_008355275.1:3514767-3517434 GCF_000622305.1 Nannospalax galili
ATCAGGTAGATTTCACTGGTAATTTTTACCTCTACTATTTAACATGACATAAACTTTTATGCTTCTTCCTCAAATATAATACATTTTAAAAAATTTGTTGATTTATTTTTGTGTGAGAGGGCTTTTTTTTAGGAGGGTCAGATGTTCCTCATCTAGCAGTTGTCACTATTCCTTTAGATAAGATTGGGGTCTGCTGTTCATTTTCCCAGTTCTATGCTGGGTTACTATCTGGGAGTCCCTTTGGCCACCCTAGCCAACAACTCAAAAGAAGGTATCACCTGTCTGGCATTGTTGCTTGTTATGTAGCCTTTAGCTATGCATATGGCCTCTTAAGAAATTATATTGGCCCCTTTAATCTTTGGTTATACTTTCCTTTTGGGTATTTAAGACCATACAGTTGGCCCAGATAAACCAATTTATTTTTACTCTTAAGCTCATTTGAGGATCTTTTCCTCAGGGGGTCACATAGGCTTGGGAGGAGCCCCTGGCTCCTTTCTTTTGTCAGTTCTGCTTATGTGAAGATAAGTCAAAGTTCCTGCTCAACCATGGTTGGCTTAGCTTGGATACATGGAGGAAATAATTCCTCTGTGTTGACCCTCCTCTTTGTAGACTGGACATTGGTTCAAGTCCATCTGGTGGGGTCTCTTCGGCCTCCTTGATCAAGAGGACAGGTGAACCACCACAATTACAAGACAGTTTGAGAGATGCTCATAGTCCCCTGGAACTAGTCGCCCTAGGAGGGCAAGGACCAAAAACTGTCCTTTATGTCCTTCTGACCAAATTATTATAGACCTCAAAGTATGTCTGTTAAACACCCAAGAAGGTTAGTTCCACCAGTCTGGTACTTGCAATTACTGTGTGTCATGTAGATAAATCTTGGGCAAAGACCAATTGTTCTCAGATAAACCTTACCTAGACATATATTTCTTGATCTGCTATGTATAATTTGTCAGTAAGTTGTAGGAGTAATATGGTTCTTTGTGGTTTTCAAAAACTAGTTAGGCATTATTTATCTCTCGCATTGTCTCACTCCTCCTTCATGGTTTTCTCACTTAAGGTACCCCCATTTCCCCCCTTTCTCCCTTACTATACCCTTCTCCTAAGGTCCTAACTCTCTTGAGCTCCTTCTTTCCATTTATCCCCTAGGTTCCTTGTATACCCTTCTCTCCCCCTTCCCTTAAACTAACCCAGTTTTATCCATATCTCCCTTACTAAGGCCTGTTTCTGACTGTTCTTCTCTTTCAGGTTCTTTCTTTTCCTTTACCTCCCTGTTTCATTTCCATTATCCTGGTTCCTGTAGTTATGTCTGAATACATACTCACTTATAAGGATTTATCAGGGTTTGGATCAACATATGAGGGAGAACATGTTGATTTTGTTTCTGAGTCTGTGTTACTTCACTTAGTATAATGGTTTCTAGTTCCATCCATTTACCTGCATATTTCATAATTTCATCTTTCTTTATTGATGATTATAACTCCATCATATAAATGAACCACATTTTCATTATTCACTTATCAATTGAGGGACACTTAGGTTGCTTCCATCTCTTAGCTATTGTGAAAAGAGCAGCAACAAACATCAATGTACAAGTGTTTCTTCAATAGGATGAGTTCTTTGGGTATATGCCAAGGAGAGGTATAACTGGGTCAAATGGTAGGTTTATTTGTCGTTTTTTAAAAGTTCTTCACACTGCTTTCCATATGGTTGAACAATTTTGCATCCCCACCAGCAGTGGATGACTGTTCCCCTTTCCCCACATCCGCTCCAACATTTGGTATCATTTTTCTCTTGATCTTAGCCAGTCTGACTTGGGTAAGATGAAATCTTAAAGTGGTTTTAATTTGCATTTCCCTAATTATTAGTGATGTTGAATATCTTTTAAGATGTTTCATAGCCATCTTTACTTCTTCTTTTGAGAACTTTCTGTTCAGCTCCTTAGCCCATCTTTTATTTGGGTTGCTTCTTGTCTTGATTCTCTGTTTTTTGAGTTCGTTATACATTCTGTATATTAAACCTCTGTCAGATGAGTTCCGGGTGAAGATTTTCTCCCCTTCTGTGTGTTTTCTGTTCACTTCCCTGGTTGCCTCCTTTGATGTCCAGAAGCTTTTTAGTTTAATGATGTCCCATTTGTTAATTCTTGCCCTTGTTTCCTGAGGAGAAACATCACAACAGACACCGGAAAGACACAGAACATTATAAAGGAATACTTTAAAAACCTATATGCTACTAAATTTGAAAACCTAAAAGAAATGGATGAATATCTAAAGGCATGGGAACCACCAAAACTAAACCAAGAAGAGATTAACAGCTTAAACAGACCCATATCACAAAAAGAAACTGAAACAGTAACACGAAACCTTCCCGACTAAAAAAAGCCCAGGACCAGATAGAAATGGATGGAGAACTTCCAAATTCCTTCTTCCAGCATCACTCTAATACCAAAAATATCTTTACCAGGTAAAGATACAACCAGAAAAAAACAAACAAACTATAGACCCATATCCTTAATGAACATAGATGCAAAAATTCTCAACAAAACACTTGCAAATGGCATACAGACACACATCAAAAAGATCATTCACCATGATCAAGTTGGCTTTATCCCAGAGATGCAGGGATGGTTCAATATATGTAAGTCAATAAATGTCATAAATCATATAAATG
>NW_008355275.1:3517465-3539830 GCF_000622305.1 Nannospalax galili
TACACAACAAAAAGATCATCCACCATGATCAAGTTGGCTTTATCACGGGCATGGTTCAATATATGTAAGTCAATAAATGTCATAAATCATATGAATGGGCTCAAAGACAAGAACCACATGGTCATCTCAATAGATGCAGAGAAGGCCTTTGACAAAATTAAACATGCATTTATATTCAAAGTCCTAGAGAGAATTGGACTGGAGGGAGTACACCTCAACATAATTAAAGCCATATATAGCAAACCCACAGCCAACATCATTCTAAATGGAGAAAAACTGGAAGCATTCCCATTGAAATCAGGAAACAGACAAGGCTGTCCACTATCTCCTCTTCTCTTTAACATAGTGCTTGAAACTCTTTGAAGAGCAATAAGACAAGAGCAGGAAATGAAAGGAGTAATAATTGGAAAAGAAGAGATCAAATTATCCCTTTTTGCAGATGATATGATATTATATCTAAGAGATGCCAAAAATTCCACCAGAAAACTCCTAGAAATTATTAACATGTTCAGTAAAGTGGCAGGTTACAAAATTAACCTACAAAAGTCGGTAGCCTTTCTATATACCAATAACAGGATTTCAGAGAAAGAGCACATGGAAATACTCCCCTTCACAATAGCTGCAAAAAAGAAATAAATAAAATATCTCAGAATAAACCTTCCCAATGAAAATTTAAACCTACAATGAAAATTTAAACCTACAATGAAAATTTAAAATCTTTAAAGAAAGAGATTGAGGAAGACATCAGAAGATGGAAGGACCTCCCATGCTCATGGATTGGAAGAATTAATATTGTGAAAATGACCATCCTACCAAGAGTCATATATAGATTCAATGCAATGCCAATCAAAATCCCCATGACATCTTTCACAAAATTGGAAAAATAAACACCCTAAGATTTATATGGAAGCACAAAAGATCTCCGATAGCCAAAGCAACACCCTGAGCACTAAGAGCAATGCCAGGGGGGGAGATTACCAGATTTTAAGCTGTATTACAGAGCTGTAGTCATAAAAACAACATGGTACTGGCATAAAAATAGACCCATAGATCAATGGAACAAAACTGAAGACCCAAATATGAGTACATGCAATTTCAGCCACCTGATATTTGACAAAGGGGCCAAGAATATTCACTGGAGGAAAGACAGCATGTTCAGCAAATGGTGCTGGCAAAACTGGATCTCCACCTGTAGAAGAATGAAACTAAACCCTTGTCTTTCAGCCTGCACAAAAGTCAATTCCAAATGGATCAAAGACCTCAATGCAAACCCTGAAACTCTGAGACTGTTAGAAGAAAACATTGGGAAAAACCTACAAGACAGGTATAGGAAAGGATTTTCTTTACGTTCAGTTTTTAAGGTAGGCATTTACCCTGAAACCTCAGTTCTCTTGATAGATCTAAGAAGAGATTTTTATTTTGTTCTGATTATTGCTTGTTAGGATAGAACGAGAACTTGTAGACTTCTTATATTTCATGTGTGGGGGAGGACTAGTTTCCCACATATGTGGAGTGGCAGAAAAATCTAATGATTGACTTTCTTTAGAGCAGCATGAATCTACTTCTCTCCCTGTCACTCTCAACACGTTTCACATCAATTTCCAGAGTACCTAGTACTGACAGCATTCATGATTGTCAAAGAATCTTCGAGAACAATTAATTTGCTTATCTACTTTCCTCACCACAGATACTGAATGGTATGAGGTTGCAAAATTATTTGTCATGAATTCATCCACTTGCCAAATTGTAGGTTTTAATGATAATGTTTATTTTCTTCTCTACCTTGTGTCTTTAAGAAAAATCCCTCAGCCTTTATATATTAAGGGTTTATGACCATATTAAGCATCAGTTTTTGATGTTTGCCTGAAATAAAGTATGCTAGTATATTAATCAGTGTTTCATGACTATAATGAAATACCCAACATAAGTCATTTGTAAAAGAAAGTTCATTTGGGGCATAATTTTAGTGGTTTAATGTCATGAGAATATCAGGTGTTCTCAGTTGAATGACATCAGGGACAGAAATGCCATGGCTACATGTTGGGGGTAGGCAGTTGACTGTATCTGAACCACAAGCAAGGGGATCTGGGAGAGACCAAACTCAGGATTTTATGCCAATGCTATAGTAAGAATTGCCACAAGTCTAACAAGAAGTACCTTGCAAGATTATGCTTCCAGTGAGCTCTCACTAGGCCCTCCATCTCTTAAATGCTCCATAGCACAATCTAATAGTTCCACTCTAGGGACCAAGCCTCAAACAATACAGACCACAGAAGGATACTCAGAGCAGACCCAAACCATGACAAGGAAGAAACTAGTTGAGTGTGGACATTAACATACCTTCTAAACAGGGTTTGCATCAGTTGGGGAAAAGAAAAGAAGTCCTGGCAATAAATACTTCATAATAGTCACATAGGGGGCCAGTGACAGCAAGGATGTTTAAGTGACCTCATGAAGTGTTAATGGGGCTGGAGAGAAGGAAGGTTCAGGAATTAACAGCACTTGCTGTTCTTACAGAGGACCAAAGTTTTGTTCTTAGCACCCATGTCAGGTGGCTCACAACCACTTGTAATTTCAACTCTAGAGGATCTGATGACTTCTTTTGGTCTTCATGGGCAGAGGCACACAGGTCTCTCTCTCTCTCTCTCTCTCTCTCTCTCTCTCACACACACACACACATACACAGAGAGAGAGAGAGAAAGAAAAGAAATCTTTTTCAAAAGAAATGTTAATATTTTTATTTCTAACCAATAAATTTATAGTTTTTTTGTCTAATTTTCTATTTCTATTATTTAAATTTTTCTCATACTACTATCAGCCACTGTTACATGAATTGAATACAGCAACAAGACATAGATCCTGCCAGGAAGATGCAAAGAACACTCATGCTAAGAAGACATCCATCAATGAAAATGCTAAGATGATGTTAAGTAATATTGAAGCAAACAAAAGTAATGAAATTTTCAAGAAGTCAGAGTCGCAGTATAAGGCATTTTGGTGATCAGTGTCAACTGAGGCTTAAGGCATGCATTTAATAATAGAAGGCAGGAGTTGTTGGTCCAGAATTGCTGGGTGCAATAGTAAAATAAAAGGGTGAAAATGAGAAGGGCCAATGGAAGAGCTAATTTTAAATGAATATTTACAATATTATTGTGATCCCTGATTAATATCTTTGTAGTACTAGGGATGGGTTCTTGGAACTTTGGTTACTAGGCAAGTGCTCTACTGCTCAGTTGCATCTCCAGCCATTATTGTGCTTATTTAATAGTAGGAATACATTGGTGAGTGTGTTATAAATTCCTCACGGAAAACAGATAAACAAACAAAACCACAGTAATATCTAACACAACAACATAGTTGAGAGCTAGGAGATGTCACATTGCAGTGTTATAGCTGAAGACAGTGAAAGTAGGCAATTCAGTCTTCAGTATGCAGTAAAATGTATTTTCTATGATTGGTGATCAGAAAAAGAACTTTATGAAATAAGAGGAACTGATTCCTATTTAGTACTTAGTATTATAAGTGCTCATAAGACATATGTCGCATAGTTAGAGGAATCAAATGCAGACACTGACTTTAATTAAACATTACATTGTTGACTGAGGAGAAATACATTTATATGAAATAAAAGTACGGGAGATTTAAGGCAAGGCAGAATTGCATATTGATTCTGATGCTAGTAAAATGCATGTGTTTGGTCACCTCAGCAATTAGTTAATATAAATCATTTTCAATGAGTCTTCATTATCAAAACACATACTTACAAAGAATATTTTCAAAAGATGTGCAAACATCTTGTCAACCTAAGTTGGGAAACTAAACATGTAGACACCCTGATCAGCTATAGTTATAACAATATCTGGACAGGCTCTACTTAATTAAAAGTAAGTCTGTTACTTAAATAGTTCATTTTACCTTTCAGTAAGAAGTTTCTATCTTGAAAAACAGCTCAAAGCTGATGGTGAATACTTACTGTAAATTTTCTTCAAATATTCTGGCAAATAAGAGCAAAAAGGTTGTTTTAGCAGAATGGAATTGAAAAATGCACTAGTGAAAAATGATGTTCTTTTCCCCCTGGAACACAGAGTCTAATGGAGGAACAGATAAAAATAAGGAAATAAGTCTGCAGTTTCAAAATGTGTTCAATATTAGGGATGGAAAAAACATGAAGTGTGTGTGGTAGAGGGTAGATGCTTGCTTCAGTTGAAGAAGTAAAATACCCTAATAGGATTATTATGAAGGGCTTGGTGGATGGATTTTTGTTGTTGTTTTGCTTTATCTCATAGTCTGAAGACTAAAGTTAACCTTCCAAAAGATATTTAAAGATTAAGCCGAGAATATACCAAGTGGTTGAATCCTTGCCACGGATGTGTGAGGCTCCAAATTCATCCCCAACACTACAAAAAAGCAAATATTTGTGTCTATTTTTGAGTGATGGTGGCAGGAGGATCATGAGTTCAAGGCCATCCTCAGCTGTGTAGCCTGTTTGACTCCAACCTGGAGTACATGAGGCCCTGTTTCAAAGAAAAATCATTTAGAAGTTGGCCAATGAAAGATCAGGGAATAAGTGAGGGGAGGAGGTAAGAAAAGAATATTCCAAGCAGTGGGTCAGAGGGGCGGACTGATATAAGGCCCATATATAGAAAAGAACTTGGCACATTCATCCTTAAAAGGAGTCCCTTATATTTCTAGTGAAGTTGAAAAGAAGAGAGAGGTATCAAGTGAAATGAAGAGCTAGTTATCACAGCTTTGCAGGCTTTGTGCAAGACTATATATTTCAATTAATTTACATGTATTCGAAGCAAATAAATACTTTGATTAGAGAACCGATAGTGAATAACTAATAAAAAAATAATGGGAGTTGGTATAACTAAGGAACCATTCTAGGTACTTGTCATATAGCACTGGGTTGAAGCACACATACATTGTAGTTGCACATGCATGAACTTATCTCCTAGTTTGTGTGTGAGGTATAGAAACCCCAAGGAAAGTTGATATAATAAGTAAATATCATGATTTATCAGAAAGTGATGAATCTTCCTGATAAAATGATTGCAGTTAGACCTGTTATTGTACACCAGTAATCCCAGCCCTCAGGATACTGAAATAAGAGTATCATGGGGACTGGAGAGCTAGCTCAGAGACTGAGTGTCAGATGCTCTCACAGAGGACCCAGGTTCAATTCCCAGCGTCCACATGGTGACTGACAACCTGTAACAGCAGTTTCAGGGGATCCGATGCCCTCCTCTGACCTCTGTGAGCATTGCCTAACATAAATGCACTTGCATGCAGGCAATCCACTCAAACACATAAAATAGAATAACAATAATAAAAATAAAATATTTTTTAAAAAGAGTATCATAAGTTTATTGTTAGCCTGAGCAACATTGTAAGTTCTAATCTAGTCTATCTTGGGCTAAACAATATCTGATATTAAAAATAAAATACAATTAAATGATCACAAAATAAAATAATCAGAAATAAAGTCAGGTATGGTAGTACACAGTCTTCAAATAAACACTTTTGAGACAGTTGCAGACAATTTCCTGTCAGTTCAAGGTCAGTTTGGTATACATAGAAGTTACAAGCCAGCCATAGCAACATAATGAGACCCTGGAGAAATGGGGAAAATGGGGACACTTTAAATGGGGAAACCATGGTGGAAGGGTTAGATAGCTAGAGAGAGAGGAGAGACAAATAATGTCTAGCTCCCATATCTTTGAAGAGTGCTATGAAGGTGCCAAGAGAAAACATCAATGGATGATCCAATACCAGATTCATGACCAAATAACCTCATCAATGGCCAGCACAACATATGTCATTGGTGAAGTAGTGGCCCTTTTATCTTGGAGGCAATTAACAGCTACCTAATTGGACTAAAAGCCCACTCAATGGGAGGAAACTCAAGTGTGGTACTGTAAACATAACCAAATATAGATGACTGGAATGGTCATAGATCTTAAAGAAAACCGCAAGACTATCACATCGCTAGACTAATGTGATTTCTTACTATGTGCAAAATATGTATGCTTATATTTATAAATATCCCAGTCACCACTCATCAAAGAAGCTCATTTTGCACCCGTTGGAGACTATTACCAAGTACCAAAACTGGTCACCCATGGGCATTGTCTGTGAATTGCCCATGCCTAAGTGACACATCCACAATGCAATCTCTACACTTAATGCTCATGGAACACAGAACAGGGGTAAAGAAGAGTACACTAACGAATCAATCAGTTTTCATTAACGAAGCTCCCTCATGCAGCTGAGGGCCAGGAACACAACAGATCACAAATGGCCAAAGCATTGAGCTCAAGATTCTGATAAATGCTGGTCGTTGGACAGGGCTCCTTTATTAAACTTCACCCACCCAAGGCTCAGTGACTATTGCAGAAGAGGGGGTGGAAAGATTGTAAGATCCAGGGCAGAGGTGCATGACAAAATGGAAACAGCTTCACAAGCTCCTGGGAACCTGCTCATATGATTCTATGGCAATGGTGTCAGCATATACAAGTCCCATGCAAACTCGGGCAGACAAAAACCCAGCATAGAACTGGGAAAATGAACAGCAGACCCCAATCTATCTGAAGAACTATTGACAATTGATTGCGGCTAGGTGAGGAGGAGCTGATCTTCCTAAAACAAGGGACTCTAGGCAGGCTGACGACCTCAGTGGATGGACTTGCACTGGGGAATGACTGGGAACACTGACAACATAGTGGGCCTTAACAGGGATGACAGAGTATATAGGTTCCAGCGGCGGGGGGAGAGGCTTTGGGAGTGTGACAGTGGGGACAGGAGTATAAAGATGATTAACATTGTTTGAGATGTTCTGTATGAAATACACAAAATATTCAATAAAAAGATATTTACAAAACCAAAGAAACAAAATAATAATAAGCAAATAGTGCAGAGCTAGAGAAGGAAGGCAACCTGCAGGTTTAAATGCTACAGCAAGAACTTTGTTGAAGAGATTATGGCTTAAAAAATGTCACCTTGTGGGGCTGGAGAGCTGGCTCAGCTGTTAAGAGCACTGACTGCTCTTGCAGAGGACCTGGGTTCGTGTCCTAGCATCCACACAGTAGCTACAAACTGTCCTAAACTCCAGTTCCAGGGGAATCTGAAGCCTTTTTCTGACCTCTGCGGTGGCATTGCATGACACGGGTGCACTTAAATACATGAAGGAAATACATTCATACACATAAAATAAAAATAACAAATAAAATATTTTTAAAAATGTCACCTTCTGACAGACATCTGTGTTTTCTTCCAGCTGTAACACTTGGCCAATATGCATAAACTTCAATATCCTCAATCCAAACTCTGTCTTCACAGCAAGATTATGAATACTTGTGCTTATATATGACTATGACTTTCTGCTACAGACACTGCCCTCTAGGGCTTTTCTACCTGCATTATATTGATGCAAGCCAGTGTCCTGGCTTTGTTGGTATTTATCTCCTGTTACACTGTTTGTGAAATGTTCAAGAATCTACCACTCAGCTATATCACTCTGGCATTAACCCGAGGGACTGTAAGTAACCATACAACCGATACCTAGACATCCATGCTCATTGCTACAGTGTTTGTTAGAGAAAATGTGGTATATACACACAATAAAATTTTACTCAGTTGTAAAGTAAAAATGAAATGACATTTGCAGGAAAATGAATGGAACTGGAAATCATTATCTTAAGTGAAATAAACCATAGTCAGAAAAATCATGTATTCCTAAATTATATATGTACATCTATAAAACATATATATATATATATATATACATTCTTATATTGCACAGTAGAGGTGGAAAATGTTTACTTAACTAACGGCTTTTAAGAATTACCAAACAATTAGAGCTCAAAAATCTGGCTCTTTCTGTAAAATAACAGCAGGAAAAAGTCAGTTGTTTGGGCATTTTCATATCTTCTGTTGTCCTCGGTGATCTGTATAGTCATGAGTTCAACCGTAAATAAGAAACAGCAAGATTTGTTTAAAGAAAATTTAATCTAAGATTTTTTCCCCCTAAAGATTAATTCTTACATTGAGGTCAATATCTGCTTAACAACTTAATTTTCTGTAACATTTTGTTTTTCCTCCCCAGTTACACATTCTTACCAGATGATGACTTTCAACATAGAGCATGATTCTATGGGTCTATTTTAAATACTTGTATTGTCCCAAGATTAGAAATATTTAAAGTGGAATTCCAGCTGACTGTATTTATCAACACAAGTCTGACTTGAAAATTTAAATCAATACAGTTTCATATATTCTTTGTTATTAATTAATTTATTCATTCACTAAACAATAAATTATGGATTTTGCATTAAAGGAGAAGTCCATGGCTGTGTGCTCAGAAATTAAACAGTAGAAAGGCAGAATCCTCACTTTGGCAGGCCTCTCACTTCTCGTCTTCTTCAGGGTTTTCAGTTGATCACATGAATGTAACTCAACTCAATTTCTTAAAAATGATGAAGGCTAACCACAAGAATATGTGACAGAGGGTGACAAAAAAAATAATAAATCAGCCCCAGGCCAAGCACATACATATAAACACGTTTAGTTAAGAGGGAGATTGTGGGCCAAAACCCAGCACAATTTCAACTCCGGGAGTTCTGCTGTTTGCCACAGGATTGTTGCTGTTGCAAGAACAAGTGCCTTTTGCTACATTTCTAAAAGGTCTCATGGAGTAGGGATGATCAAGGTCAGCACACACATTATAATAACTATAGCTAAGATATAATTATTATATCTAATAATATATGTATATATATGGCCTTAATGTGACCATCGTAATGCTTTGTGTAAAATATCCCATTAAAAAAGCCCAGTGTGGGAAGGGCTATTGTTACATCCCTTTTGTGGGAGAGGAATTCCTGTGTGACCCAAAGGAGTTCGACCATGCTTCCCAGCTAGTAACACTGGGATCTGAAGTCTACCATGCTACCAGTTAGTAACATTAGTATTTGAAGTCTATGGTGCTACCCAGCTAGGAACATGAGGATTTGAAAATAGGATTTTTCTCTCCAGAACTCATTGTATTTAATCACCATGCAGACGCATAATATTTAAAACATGCAAACACATATATACTTGTTAGCCTGAATTTGATAATCATTTGCAGCTAAATAGAACAGAATTTATTCACTATCTCCAGACTAGCAGAGAATTCAAATGGCCAGACAGCCTACATTTGAAAATCAGTAATGCTGAGCATGGATAAATTGCTGTTATGGGATCCTTGGTTGCCCTGCTCTATTAATTTAATAGCAGACTCTGACTTTATTACAGTAAATAACACATTCATTAAAATGTAAAAACACTCGTGAATGAAGAGAAGAGAGTCATTAGAAATCCTCTCTACTAGCATAGCTAGCAAAAGCGATGCAGTCGCTTCTCTGTGTCAAGCAAGGGTGGGCAGGTGGTCTGTCTGCAGGCTCAGTCTCACTCTTTCAGCCTGTTTAGTCTTTGGCATTCACATCTGCCATACATACCTCAGAGGCTAACTAAAGAGAGCTATTTGTTTGCGATGGAGAGAGTAAATAGGCAGAATCTCAGTAGAATCAAGTGATTAAGAAGTAACGTAAGCCTCCAGGAAGAAAAAGTTTGTTATAGATTGACTTACGCTAATCCACCACAGGGAAAATCGGAACAGTCTTTCATTCCTGTCACACAAGAAACTACACTTTGGGCAGCGAGCTGAAAATGCAAATGCTTTATGAATGTCAGGTGAAGGCTGATGGGTTCTGCAGACAGTTTTGGTTAGGATTCGAATTCCAAGGGCTTAAGAGCAACAGCTGAAGCAAAGGCTATTTCCTGGTGTTCTTAAGATAGTGACCATTATTAATGGCTAATTAAAATGTACAACAGGGAGGTGGTTTTAGGAAACAAGACATTGTCTTTAGCTAATTTTTAATTACTTTTGGAGGATTTTGAGTGGGAGCTGTGTTAACATTGCTGTAGGTACAATACTCGTGAGGTGTGTGTAGCAGAGAGCACTTAGGTCACTCTAATGAGCTAGGCCATAAGAACTTGGCTGATGACAGTGATAATGAAGAGAGGACAGATGTGAGAGAAATAACATCCCATATTGATAGGGCTAGATGATCTTAAGTGGACATAAGAATCAGTAGAGAGGAAAGAATGGGTCTATTTCTACTGCATTCATCCATTTATTTAATAAGTATTTATGACCTGTCATGTGTTAGGCACTGGGATGCAATGTCTGTCCTGCTGCTGAACTTCCTGAAACTTCTGAACCTGCTCATCTATGTTGTGTGCAATTTCCTGCTGATAGGGTAGCTCTTCCTTCACTTGCCTCCAGAATCTGAATATAGCATCTACTTCTTTTCTATTGACTATGAGTTTCCTTTCATTGCTGTTCATGGGAAGAAAATAACACAACGTCAGATGGCTAGACAGTGTGATGTATAATATCCAGGCATATAAAACTGAACAGGTTGTATCTGGTGGATTTTCCCAGACAATTTTGTTCATTATTCTGATTTCATGGGACTCACATACTAGACAGAATATAAATCTGAAGCTCATGAGTGATATTGAGCCTACAGGTGGTATAATCACATTGACTCAGTGAAGAGCACCACTGTCTTGATTTTCCTTCTATTTCAATGATCCTTCTCTGTTCTCTGCTAATTTCTTCTAGTCATGCTGACCTACAAATACTGCCATTCCTAAGGTTCAGATCTCACATACATCTATTCTTTGTATATACTTATTCTTAGAGGATCCTTTCCAATCTTTCAATAATAAGTAAGATTTGTGAGCTGACAATGTAGTAACTTTCAGTCACAAAGACTCTTGCAAACTTTGGACTTCTGTGTTTAATTGGTCACTGAACTTTCTTCATGTCAAACTAATTAGTATTCAAACATGGAATAAATCATGAATGATACGTCTCTTCCTCAGCAGAAACCCACAGTCCCCAACATAAATAATGAATAGCAAACAATAAAAAAAGATTGTCCCTCCCCAAACTTCTTACATTATAGCCTCAGTGACTGGTGATGTCATCTTCCCAGTTGCCAAAGATGAATACATCATGGTCACTTCTGATCCATCTATTTCCTCTAATATATATCATGAGTCATCTACTCCCATTTCAAGACAGATCCAAAGTATGACTTCCTAGATCTTTTGAACATGGGTACTGTGGTACAACCCATGGCTATTTTTTCTGAACTGTTTCAGGTAACTTATACACAGTGCTTTCTTCTTTTCTCCTTAGTATCTCTCACAGAATCCATTCTACACAGTGCTCTCCTGTGAATTAAACAATATTGTACATTTTATATAATACATCTAGATCTTTAGCCCCCCTCCTATCTGTACTCCTATATCCCTCTATTACCAGATTATAAAAGGTTTAGATATGTTTCTGTTTAAATTTCTTTAATGTCTTTCCACCTCACTCAAAACAAATCCCTAGGACCTTAACATGTTTGATTAAATTCTTCATCTTTGATTCCATGGCACAACTCCCTCTCTGACTTACAGTTTTCCACTTTCTCCACCATTCATGATATTCTTTTCTTGCCATTCTTTGGCACAGGAAACATATTCACCATTTGGTGCTTACTCTCCTACTACCTAGAATGTAGATCCTCATGGAGTTGTAAAGTCTTATATTAATTTTGTTAGGTTTCTTTAAACTATGCTATTATTAGAATAGCTTTCCATGACTATTAACTTAAAAATGTTTTCTCTGGGGCTGGAGATGGCTCATCAGTTAAGAGCACTGTCCACTCTTGCAGAGAACCTGGGCTCAATTCCCATCACTCACATCGCAGCTAGCAACCATCTGTAACTCCGGTTCCAGGGAATCCAAAACCTTCTGACCTCCACCAGCAATGCTTGACACGGGCGCGCTTACAGACATGCAGGCAATACACTCATATATGTAAAAAATAAAATATTAAAAATGTGTTCTCCATTTACTATTTCCTTCCCTCCTTTATTGCCTTCATAGACTGACCACTATTTATTTTTTCTTTATATATATAACTCCATCTATGCCTTTATTTATTGTCTTTCTCCTGCCCCTTGAACTTAGCTTCATAAGTAATGAGACTTTGTTTTATTTCTTCACATTTCACTGTCTAGAATAGTGCTTGACACAGAGGAGATGTTTAGTACATACTTGAATGAATGAACAAATGAATGAAAAAACAAGTGAATGAATGAATGAATACAGTATGAAGAATGGACTTGATTGAAGGGATCCCTCTATGCTGTAAATTCGGGTGGGAAGTGATTGATGCATGGAAAAAGCTTAGACCAAACTGTAGTGGTGGTGATGGGATTGGAAAGATATGCTGTCAGGGAGAGGAATTTATAACATTAAAGATAGCATTTGGTGGTTAGCATAATGCAGGTAGCAAAAAGAATTCAATGCTAAACCCAGATTCCTGGCTTGTGCAAATGGATTAGTAATGTTCCCTGAAGAGAGAGTCTAGACTAGAGCACAGTTCAAGGGAAAATATCACTTCAGATTTCTTTGTTTAGTCTAGGGATGGAACCCAGGAGATTATGCATACTAGGAACATACTAGGAACATGCTCTCCCATTGCACTGAACTACAACCTCAGCCCGCTAATTCCTTTTTTTTTTTTTTTTTTTTTTTTTTTTTTTTTTTTTTTTTTTTTTACTCCCTGTAGCCCCAGCTGTCCTGGAACTCACTATGTAGAGCAGGCTGACCTTGAACTCACAGAGATCCATCTGCCTCTGCCTCCTGAGTGCTGGGATTAAAGGCGTGCGCCACCGCTTTTTGAATATTTAATTCTAACTTTGTGCATCCAGACCCAGTATTACCCCTTAAGTAGCAATTACCTGAATCACTCAGATCCCAAATACTGATAAGCAGGAATCTTTTTGCTTTGTTACTCTCTGGAAATTTTCTGAAAAAAATATATTTTATGTGTACGCATGTGTTGCCTGCCTGTATGTCATGCGGTGTCTGAGAAGGACATAAGAGGGCTTTGGATTCACTGGAACTGGAGTTATGGACAGTTGTTAGCCACTGTGTGGGTGCTGCAATTCAAGCCCGGGTCTTCTGCGAGAACAGCCAGTGCTCTTAACTGCTGAGCCATCTCTCCAGCCCCACTCTCTAGAAGTCTTGATAAACAAAAGTATGAACCACTAGACATGTCCCCCATGCTCATTAAAAATCCTAATTTTCTTTTAACTCACCCTCGGTCCTTCAGTCTGGAGCAATAAAAATGTGTAAAGTAAATCATTTCCCCATAATGTGAATTAAGTGAATGAAGCAGTATAACCCTTTTTTAAAAAGAATCTGTATAATGAAAATTTTCATCTCACATTCCATCCAAATAGATTTCAAGCAAAAAAACAAAACAAAACAAAACAAAACAAAAAACAGGGAGGTAGGATTGCTGCAGGAAGAGAGTATCACTGGTTTCATGTGACATCCTGAAGGTCCAATGACAATTTCAACCTGTTTTTAAATACATACGATAAATTATGGTTTGATGTCCACTAATGCCATAGAGAGGATTATCTGTAGCTATTTTAGCCTCATTTGCAGTTGCCAAATACGTGGATCCATGACCACAAGAATTTCAAGCCAGACCAAAGAATAAAGACCTGCCCACTATCTGTGCATCTCTGTTGATCTACAGGACAATTTAAGTCTAACTTTTTAATATATAGAGTAACATTTGGGTTTATTTTAATATTCTCAGCTATGTAAATGACTGGTTACCTGGGAGATCTTGGGAAATCTGTTATAGTCTTCTCTGTGGGCATATCAAGAAAAGAAATTGCTTAGTGGTAAAATTGGAACAGAATGAGAACTGATGCAGTATACCTGTTAAGATAACAACTACTTGGACAACATTTTACTGAAAAGGGGAGTTACCTCCCCAAAAGGATGGTTGTGTTAGACATGAAAGCTACCACCCTGATTAAAATAGCAGAGTAAAGAAAACTGAGTTATTTAAATGTTAATTATGCCCCAAATAAGGAAGTAAGTGTTCACATAGCATAAAGCAAAATGAGTAGAGCCCCATAGCCTTCATGTACACCTTAAGTCAAATCATTTATTTACCTGAAAATTAATTTATTTACTATTTACCTGAACAAGTTTGGGACTGACCACATGAGGAATAATGTAAATGAATATGTCATATTTGTAGTACTTGAGAACCTCTTACATTACTTCATCATGTAATATACTTGCATAAATTCAATATATTATGTGATAGAATAGAGATCAAATGATTTTCTTTATGAAAATTCAGAAAGAAGTTACATCTAACTAGTGTAGAATAGTAGGCAAATGTGTGTTTTTAGTAAAGCAGCACCGGGGCTGTCCTTTGAACGATAGACAGTACTGTGAACAAGCATAAAAGAAAAGGTATAGGTAAAGAGGTGATGTCAGTAGGAGCTTGAAAGCATAAAACTATTGAGCGTATACAAGGATGTACTAGTGGTTGATTTTGGTCAGACAGTGCATGAAGAACACAAGACAGTGCCAGGAAGTTATGACAGTGCTACAACGTGCCCTGCATTCTAGATGACTAATTTCAATGAAGTTTGGAAGTAGAGAATTTAGATACCTAGCTTTAACCCAAACTTAATAACTATTTGTGGATACAGCGAAGACCTCATCCCTTTGAGACATCAACATATTTCGTGGTTAAGTGAAGAAGCTAATGTAAGCATGAGTTTTCTGACAGTTCTAGAATTCTTTCAGAATTCACACTTAGAATTTATTTTATTTTTCTCTACGTCTTAACATAAAATGTTTTCCCAGGTTATCTCTGGGTAGCTAACCTAGACCTTGAATTCAAGCAAATGTTTCACTTCAGTTCCTGCCTCTGTCATTACATGGGTATATTCTGCTCTTGGGTCTCTATCTTTGTTAACCTTCCAGTCCTATTTTTAACAGTTTTGGGTGACATTTAAAGGGTCTTCTCTGTATTAGATTCTTAAGTGTACAGAGAGAAAATTTTATTTTTCTCTTTCTGATTTAGAAACCTTTGAGTTCTTTCCCTTGCCTAATTGCTGTAGCTGGGGCTTTTAGTATTCTGTTTAATAGAAATGCTGAAAGCAACTTGTATGGTCTTCAGTGTGAATGGTGTCCTTTTAAAGAAGAGTGGAAGGTAAGCAATGAGAAATCAGGCAGGAACTGAAGTGAAATATTTGCATGAATTCAAGGGAATATACATGAAGTACTTTCTCCTTCCCACACTGTAGAAAGAACATATTACTGGTATCCTAATTTAGGCCTTATAACTTCCAGAACTGTGAAGAATACATTTCTCCCATTTTAATCTATCCTATTTAGCAGGACTTCATTAGAGTAGTTTCAGAAAACTTGATGATATAATGCATGAGGCAAACAAAATGTAAAGTATTGAAGAGATGTAAGTCAAACAGTAAGAGACTTGCAGAAAGCTAGCTGGAAAACTGGTCATAAACTATTTTCAAGTGAGATGAATTCTACACCCTTAGACAATCACGGCAGAACACATTACATTTCACTCTGTGGACTGCTGAGCACAAACCAGCTTGTTAAGTCATCAGTCACTCTCAAATGTTCAGTAATGGAAGCAAAAGACAACATGTTATTTACTCAAAACTGCTGGCTTTCAATTGAACAATGGAAGAGTTAAATAGCAGCTTCTATGTTCCTGCTTCCCCTCTTCTGCTTGATTTCTCATTCTTATGTCAATATAATAAGAGCTTCGTGGACACTATTGATGGTTGCGATAGGACTCAAGGTAAAGTGTCTAGTGATGAAGCAGAAAAGAGAAAAGAAAATTAAATGTATTGACACAGAGGGAGCCCATTGGAATTCACCTGAGTTTTGTTGATTGCCGCATGTACCTGTGAGACTCTGGTCACACACTGAGCAGCCAGTTCAGAGGAAAAAAAAATGAAACATTTCACAAAACTTACAAACTTTTTTTTCCTATAATAAAGGAATATAAATATCTGACATTGTTTATTACATTTATAAACTCTCAATTAGATTAATTTAAACAAGTATCATTGATAAGTTAACCAAATTCTGAAAATTTAGAGCCTCTATATGCATCATAACTGCTTAAAGATCTGTGCAAACAGAAATGTGTGCACACTTTAAAACTTTTCTTTGTAGATGTGTATAGTAGTTTTCTTACTGTCCCTTTTGCACTTGACTATGACTTTTACAGGGTCTTTTACGTATTCACCTGTCATTTAGAAGTACTAAGATTCAATTTTGATTTCTCTTACACTGTTCAGTCACATAGCTTGTCAGAAAACTAGAAAATCTGCAGTAAGGTGAAATTTAATGAAAAATATTAGAGATAAGCGTCAGTTTCAAGTTTCTTTTGTTTTGTTTTGTCTTACTACTTTTAGATCCAGGTGTTTCTGGGATGTCATCTTTTGAAGGATCCAGTCTACAATATCAGGAGCAAATACCCTAAACCTAGGGAACTCAGTGAAATGTTATTCTTCAAGTTAGAGGCTGATGTATCTTCTCCCTTTTAACAACCTTTTTCTTTTATCCACATTTTGAAGTTGCTTTTAAAATTTGCATGTAGTTGGATGAACTGGGAAAAATCTGTCTGTCAACTTTCAGGACATGAGTGTTTGTCTTATTTTTAACTGGGTACTCCATGGAACTTTAACTTTCCTAATTTCAGTTAATATGAAAGATTTGTGAATCATAACTTCCTTCCTTCCTCCTACTTGTGTTTTTTGTGTTATGAATTTGTGTTGTATATGCATTGACCATCCAGTTACATTGTTTTCATTTTAACAAATTAACTTTTTAAAGAAAACCTGGAAGTAAAAGTTGTCTAGAGTTCTTATCTACATATTCATCACTTCTGGAGTTATGTACTGCTTTTTATAGGTACTTATGTCCACTTGGCATGGATTTTCTTGTGCTTGAAACATTTGACTTGCATTTATTGAATTGTGGGTCTGCTGGTGCTACTCTTTCTCAGACACCACTTTTCTGATGCTTCTTTCAGTCTCCCTTTTAAAGGGACTTTCCCTGGGTAAAGAAAAGTTTTGTTCCAAAGTTACTGGGTTATGTAATTTATGATGAGAGACTTTTTTTATTCCTTTCTTCTACTGAATTTCCAGTGATTTTCTTTCATTTGTTTGTTTTGATGATTTTATTTTTAGCTTTTTTATATATAGCTATTTAGCACTTATTAATTAGACATAGTAATGGCTTTCATTGCAACATATTCATATATATATATATATAAAATGAATGCTTTATATGTATTTAATATAGATGAGATTTAACTCCCATAACCCTGGCCTTTCCTTTCTACCTCCCATTACCCTCTTCCTGTTCCCTACTGGGTCCCTTTTTCATAGTCTTGTCTTTCTGTCCTTCTTTCCATTATTTTTATTTCTTTTCTTGTCATCCACTAATTTTAATTAGAGGTGCTAATGGGAACATGGGTGAATGACACCTTAATTCTGTGTTCTTTGGAGTGCACTTTATTTTTTCTTTTTTGTTTGAAGTCCTTGCATACAGAATTAAAGATTCTTACCACATTTAAAGCAAGGTTGTCTCTATTACTTCATATATTTTCTTTGCTGTTTTAAATTTTATGGTATTTGCATTAATCACCTTTCTTTTACTGTGATAAAAACAAAACAAACCTCAACAAATATGACAAAGGCAACTTATAGAAGGAAGAGCTTGCTGGGCTTATGATTAGGGAGGGATAAGGGCCCATCATATCAGGGACGGATGGCAGGAAGCACCAGGAGCTAAAGCTGAGCACTCACATCTTTAAGCAGGCTCAGGAAGCAGAGAGTGATGAACTGGAAGTAGGCAAGGTACCTACTCTCAAAAGTCTGCCCCCAGTGGCATGCTTCCTCCAGGAATGCCACTGTCCCTAAACCTCTACAAACAGTGCCACCAACTGCAGTTAATTACTCAACTACTTGAAGCCTATACTGCAGACTTCATACAAACCACCACAGTATTGCAAGGTAATTGACTGACTGTCTCTTGGGCATTTATCACTTGTTTCTTTGTACTTCATTTCAGGTATGGTCTGATGTCATCAAAACTCCACATATATTTTTGCTGGTAGCATTGAATCAGTTCTTTTTTTCCTTTTTTAAAAAAGTATTTTATTTATTATTTTTATTTTATGTGGGTGAGTGTATTGCCTGAATGTGGGTAAGTGCACAGAAGAGGCCATAGGATCCTCTGGAACTGGAGTTACAGACAGTTGTTAGCTGCCATGCGGGTGCTGGGATACGAACCCGGGTCTTCTGCAAGACCAGTGTTCTTAACCGCTGAGCCATCTCTCCAGCCCCGAATAAGTTCTTTTTTCAATTGTTTGTTTTTTTATAGATAGGGTCTCCCTCTAGTACCAGATGACCTCACTGGGACTCACATAGAACTCCCTATGTAGACCAGGCTGGGCTTCATCTCACAGAGATTTGCCTATCACTGTCTCCAGAGTTCTGGGATTAAAGATTTGTGCCAATTGTCATTGCACGCATTGATTTTTCTGGTTCAGATACAGTATTTTCTTCTATGTTGTCATTTGCTACTTTATTTGTACCTTCTTTGTAGATGTTCTTATCGGGACACTTTATTTAAACACTTCAATACGTGTTAAATTGGTTTTGAGGCATTTACATGTTGTTTTCATTTTGTCTGATATTTGTGCTTGTCTACTAACCTATTTTTCCTACTTGTATGCTATTTTGTGTCACTTTTTCATATATTTAGTAAAAAATTCATTATACATAGTATACTTTGACTGCTACCTTTTTAAATGTACAGACTCTTTTTCTTCTTTAAAAGATTTTTGTAGCTCTCAGAGTGCATGTCCCTGGATAGGACTACGATATTAATCCTCATCAACCATCAGCTCAGGGACAATTGTGGAAAAGGCAGTGGAAAAATTTTAAGAGCTGGTCTTGGTGCATGAACATAAGGAAACAGAGATGCTCAGGCCACTGGAAACTTGTTCATATAAACTTTCAGCAATGCTGACAACATGTACTAGACCCACACCAACTCAATCAGACAAAAACTCAACATAGAACAAGGGAAACTGTCAGCAGATCCCAACCCTAGCCTAGGAAGTATTGGCAACTAATTACTGCTGGGTGAGAGAGAGCTGATCTTTTTGTTTGTTTGTTTTGGTCGTTTTGAGACAGGGTCTCCCTATATCCCCAGATGGACTGGAACTCACTATGTAGACCATACTGGCATTGAACTCACAGAGATTTGCCAGCCTCTGCCTCCTGAGTGCCCAGCTGAGAGCTGATCTTCTTTAAGGAAGAGATTCTAGAGAGGCTGATTATACTCCATTGAATGAGCTTGCACTGAGGGGCATCTGGGTATAAATGCTTGACTGGATAGGACTTACCATATAAAACTGAATACTTGAAATCCATGGGGGTATATGAGGGGTGTGGATTGGTGATGAGGTCTAATTTTGAGTATATCTAGTATATGACATGCACAGAAACTCAAAATATTTTTTAAAAGATGAATGATGAATGCTAAAGTGAACATGTTTACTTTCTCTCTAAACTACCTGTGATACTGCAAATATGGGGCTAGTGACATTCATAAGACTTAAGTTATTAGAGTCTGAACAGTAGGGTTGGAACAGAGGAAGACCATTATTAAAAGACTGAAAGTACAGTTAATCATGTTGTTTTCTGTTACAAAAAAATGTTTGTGACAGGTAGAGGTTAACTCCTTGGTGGATCAAGTTGATTCTTGCAGGAGTTTGATTAATTAGGGCAATTCAAGTATCGTCTTCTGGACATGTTTAATTCTATGATGCTTCTTACTTCTAGGAATGCTGCAATCATTTTAAATGTTTAGGTATCAGCTCTGAACAGTATTTTTGTTGTTGTTCCTATGATTCACAGATTTTCCCTGGAGCAGTGTGAAACTTTTTCAGATTACTCCTGGCTGCTCTTGGCCTTGTCTGTAGAGTTTCCCTTTGTGCCTGTGCACGCATTTAGATAAAGATTTGATGTGATTCCTGTGCAGATCTCTGGTGTTCGTGATCAGTGTAGGACTACCCTTTCTTTTACCTTCTTTTCATTCTAGCCCAGTATTGCTTATGTCCTCTGCTCAACGAGTTTCCATTCTTTGCCTAATCAGTCTACCTGCATCTCAGTCAGGACATGTCTCTAGGCAGAAACCCAGGCACATTCAAGTCTCTGTGAATCTCCCTCTGGTCTAGATCAATGTTCTGATCTGCTTCGTGCCCAGAAGTCTGAAGAGATAATTTCATGTATTTTATACTGTTTTGAGTCACTCATTGTGAAAGATCAAATTCCAGCTAGTATCTCTTTATTCTCAGAAGTAGAATTATATCAGTTACTTATTTCCATAAAATCTCATTAAAATTCTTTCTTAAAATTCTAAATTCATGTTTCCTTATAGATAATTGTTCATTTTTATTGTAGTTTTCTTTGCTTTATTTTTATTTTCAATAATCAAAATTGTACTTACAAGTGGCTGCTCGGCTGTTAGTGGTTTAATGCTTTTTCTTCTGTGGGTTTTATGGGCATGAAACCTACACATCCTTGATGATGTATTAAGGGGACTTTTGAATGAAGACTACTTATAAATGCCATTTACATAACAATGAAGGAGTATATTATTATTTTACAATATACACAGCAAACTGCTTTTCCCTGACTAGGACACCTATATCAAACTTCTGCATTCCAAGGCTTAGGGATCATTGCCAGAGAGGGGGCAGAAAGACTGTAAAAGCTAGAGAAGTGAATGATGACAAGGAAACAGAATTTTCCAGACAGTTAGGCATATGAATTCACAACAATGTGAGATCACGCGCAAGACCCATGTAAAATTCCAACATACGATCTGTGACCTCTCCTGCTATGTGTATTTGTCTCTGTTTACAGTTCCACACATGAGTTTCCTCCCATTGAGAGGGTCACATCCCTAAAGTAATGCCATTTCCTACTATGTGCAAAATATGTATCCTTTTATTTACAAACATATATCACAGTATCCACTCATCAAAGAAGCTTCTTTAGTACCAGATGGAGACTATTATAGAGTATCATAAGTGGCCACACACAGACTAAGTGGCACATCTGGACTGAAACCTCTACACCTAAGGCTCACAGAACGTAGAACAATGGGCAAGGAAGACAACAATGAGTATCTCAATTCTCATTAATGAAGTTTCTTCATGCAACAAAGGGCCAGGAACACAAAAGATAATGAATGACCAAAGTGTAGAGGCTAAGAATTTGCAGAATTCTGGTCCTTAAACAGAGCTCCTGTATTAAACTCCATATACCCAGGGCTCAGAAACTGTGGTAGTTTGAATGAAAATGTCCCCCATAGGCTCCAAGAATTTGGACATTTTATTCCCAGATGATGGTGCTGTTTTGGGAGGTTTTAGAAGGTGTGGCTATCCTGGAGGAAATATGTCACTGGGGGTGGGCTTAGAGAGTTCTTAAGACTTTCAGGATCTCCAGTTGTTCTCTTGCTTCCTGCGCCTGTGGGATGATGTGAGAGCTTAGCTTCTGCTGCTACTGCTCCAGCCACCTCCAGCCACTATGCCTCCCTGCCATGAGGCATAGTGTAATTCCCCTGGAACCATAAGCTCAAATAAAATCTTCCATTTATAAATTGCTTTGGTTAGTGTTTCTATCACAGCAGCAGAAAAGTGACTAATATAGGAACCATTGCAGAAGAAGGGGCAGAAAGATTGTAAGTCAGGGAGGAGATGTGTGACCATATGGAAATAGATTCCTACAAGCTCCTGGGACCCATCTCATATGAACTACAGCAATGGTGTCAGCATGCACAGGACCCATGTAAACTCAAACATACAAAAACCCAGCATAGAACTGGGGTAATAAACAGCTGATCCTGATCTTAGCTGAAGAAATACTGGCAACTGATTACTGCTGGGTGATCTTCCTAAAGTGAGAGACTATAGATAGGCTGACTAGACTTCAGTAGATGAAATTGCATTGAGAGACATCTGGGGACATTAACTTGACACAATAGGCATTAAGACAAATGACAGAATGTATGAATTCCAGTGTGTGGGGGGGGAGCTATGGGAGCATGCCAATGGGGAAGGAGGTGTAAAGATGAAGAAGATTGGTTAAGATGTTATGTGTTACATATGAAATAAACAAATCAATAAAAAATTTCCACCATAAACGTGTGGAACTGGGAAGAAACTCCAAGTTTACCTGAGGAACAATTGGCAACCCATGAGTGCTAGGAGAGGGGAGAGTCAGTCTCATTTAAGCATTTGATTCTTGGTAGGTTAGCCAGGCTTCCATGGATGGATCCATACCTAAGGGCATTTGGAGACATAGATT
>NW_008355275.1:3539909-3543686 GCF_000622305.1 Nannospalax galili
AATATAAGGGAGGATTCCTAAATATAATCAAAGTATATTGCATAAAATTTGAAAGACTTTGATAAAAAAAATTGAATAATTTACTCCTCTGATTTCTGCACAATCTCATTCCCTCTCTGCAAACCTATAGCTGTAAGTTTGGAGACTCCTGTTTTTTTTTTTTTTTGGCATCAGAATGAATGACTGCTAATTCCAGTGAAAAATTCTCCTTGTAGCTGAAATCCTTCCAGCATTTGTGCTCTATCTTCTAGGAACACTCTGAAACCTTTAGCTTGCTGGAGTCAGCTTTCATTCTTAATATGGGTATAGATGGAGTAATTTGCAGTCGTTCTGATGTCTTTATATCTACATTTATTAGAACTTAGCCAGGTTAGAAGCAAAAGATGATCTACTCTCTGCCATAGATGTCTGCATTTCTATTCTTAAATCTTTTGATATCTTTATATTTTAGAATCCATCCTCTTTACTTCCATGCAATGCACATTTCTTTTCATTTTTATGCCTTCATTGAGAATTAGTCCAAAGATTCACTGTATCTGAATATATGCTGTGATTATAAACAGTAAATTAAATATTTCAGCAAATATTTAGCATATTTAAAAAAAAAAAGAAAGGAAGGAAGGCTGAAAGGGAAAAAGGAAGAAATAAAGGAAGGAAGGAAAAAGTAATTTGAATGGAGTTTGCATAGCTTAACAAGACATTGTCATGTCTCATGCCTTAATCTTACTGTGTTAGGACAGATATGAGTACACGGGGTTTTTGTGAGATGGCATATAGACAATGCACTACACAACCTGTGCCTTAATCCATGTCATTAACAAAACACTTTAGACATTCACTAATGAATAACTGCTGTCATAAAAACTCTGGGAAGATTCCACTCATTCCTGCTTCCAGATGATCATCTCCTGAAAGTGATGTAGTCACTTTTGGCAACATTCTCATATGAGGCTGACAGAGTGTTGATCCCTAGACATTTAAGAATGAGGGAGTTCCTTTTCATTTAAAAATAAAGTTTAATTTCTTTAAAAAACCACTAACAGGAGCTGGAGAGATGGCTCAGCAGTTAAGAGCACTGACTGCTCTTGCAGAGGACCTGGGTTTGATTCCCAGCACCCACATGGCAGTTAGGAAACCATCCTTAACTCTAGTTCCAGGGGAATCCAAAACCCTTTTCTGACCTCCTCAGCACTGCATGACACAAGTGCACTCACATACATGCTGGCAATACACTCATACACATAAAATAAAAATAATAAAATATTTAAAACAATCACTAATAGTTTAAATGTTCAAATGAGTTGATAGCAGGTAAAGAAAACTTTCACTTTATATATAACTATGTATATTTCCTTTCATTCACTGTCATCATCCTCAGCTGTTAAAAACACTAAGTAGGTTATACATCCTCTGCAATTTTATGAATAGCTGTATAACACCAAGGACCATGATTACCAGTGAAATGAATTTCCTTACTTTTACCCCACGGCTTATCTCCAGATTTCAATTTTCACGTAGCGTGTTTCAAACTCACTGAACCCTTAGCACAGAATTCATGTTGGAAGCGATAGCTTCTGATAACTTGTGAACACATTTTCAAGCTTGTATGCTTAACTTAATTGCTTGAAGCATTGCTATTTCACCATCATCCTTAAAATTCTTGCCCATTTTTCCTTGACATTAAATTTTCAACTACCATTCATGTGGCTTTTGAAAAATTTCAAATTTAGACAGTTATAAAGATAATTAATAACAAGAATGTATCTGCAAATTGCATGTTTTTCTCCAGCTGTATTTATTGTTCTCCATTCCTAGAATTTATATTTCTCAGAAAAATCTAAATAATATTGTTATGTTAATATATATTTATATATGTGTTGAGATTTATACATGAATATAAAATAATCCACAGAATGGCTTATATTCTGTTTTGCTGCAGAAAATGAATTAAAATCTAAAAGGAATGTGAATTCAGTTGATAATATACTCAGGATTTATCACTTTTCCTCAGACTGTGCTGAGAAATATATAGCTTTTATTTTTTTACTCAGAACATATATACATTGCATACATGTGTATAAGAAATTTAAATGTTTCAAATATAAACTCATCTTTCTTATATGCATCCTAAGTTTGATTGCATTTAAAAATGTTTGTGATCTACTAGATGGTTTTGATTACCTGTAACCACCCTCTCAAGACCTTTTATATTTACATGATATTTGCCATTGAGTCAACAAAAGAGACAATTTCCATTCTAGCTTTTTCCTTGTGGAGTGTGAAAGCAATGTCTAGCCTTGTTCATTTAGATATTTTCAAGGGAGGTTATTCACCTGTTATATGTTGTATTCGAATGCAGCATTGATTTATAAGACTTACATAACATAAAGACTGATGATTTGTTGTGATAATGCTTAGGCGAGTACCATCGAGGCTGGGAGATGTTATAATGCAGTGATAATTGTGAAGGCCTCTCATGAGTTTGTGCAATCAGTATACTCTCCATCTTCTCCAAAGTAAGTGCAGTCTTGATCATATCATTCTTAATTTTATTTATTACCACCTAAGTGTTTATCCATAAATTCTATAATTATTTTCCTTTTACCTTAGATTTATTTTTTTATTTTATGTAAATGATGTGTACCTGAGTGTATGTATGTGTAGCAGATGTATGCAGGTGCCCTTTTAGGCCAGAAGCCAGCACTGAAGCCCCTGGATCTGGAGTTGAGAAAGTAGTGTGGTGCCCAGGGTGGGTGCAATGAACTGAACCTGGGTCCTCTACAAGAGCAGTTGCTCTGATCTGCTGATACTTCACTTTCCTACTTTACTTTCCTATTTCAACCCTGAACACTGACTAGATGTGTGTGTGTGTGTGTGTGTGTGTGTGTGTGTGTGTGTTTAGTGTGCATACTTCATACACATGAAAGTGTAATGTGTGTGCCCATGTCTGCACATATGGAGGCCAGAGAAGGACATTCAATATCTTCCTCTATTAATTTCTGCCTTATTGCTTTGTGATTGGGAGCTCTTGTCTCCATCTCCCTAGGCTAGAGCTACAGGAACTTGTAGCCATGCCTGAACTGTTCAGTGTGGGTGCTGGGGATTCAAACTTAGGTCTAAATGCTTACAGAAAAGTGCTCTTACCTACTGAATCATCTCCTTAGCCCCCCTAGATTGTTTTTAATGTATTAATTGGTGCCTTTTTATTATTATGTTTTCAAGGTCCATCTGTGACGATGCATATTGTTATAGCTCATTCATTGTTGATTCATGGCCCCGGGTTCACATTGATCCTGATTACAACAAAAGAGTATTCTAATAAATGTATATAATATCATCCCTTTCTTTACCTTTCATGGTGGGTATGCAGGATTTTTTTAACTTGAATCTGTACTTTGTTTCATTTGCCTGTCTTCATGTAAGCAAATTAGTTGCACCAATCACACTCTTTTAATGTAATATGTAGTATGGATTTATATCTAGTAATGCATATTCTCCAAGTAGTATTATCTCAACACTTTCATGGGCCTTTGTATTTCTCAACAAGTTTTAGAACCATCTCATCAATTTCTATACAAATTTTGACCATGTTGTCCTTAAGATTACTGTTTCTATTAATCAATTTTGCAAAATCATCATCTTTAACATATTTTAAATTTTCATTTCTTAGATATTTTACAGATGTCATTTACTTAGATCCTTGAGAATTAATCTCAGCAATTTTTTATGTTTTATGATGAGGTTTGCTTTCTATCAATTCAATTTATTACCGGGAAG
>NW_008355275.1:3543701-3612630 GCF_000622305.1 Nannospalax galili
TTATAGCAGAAATCAGTTTAACAACTTATTTTTACTTTATACACAGAAATAAAAGTTTTATTTGTGTAATAACCTTATGTTTAGTAATGTTTTTAAGACTCATTTTATTTTTAATTTATGTGTATGTGTATGATTTGTGCATGCCTATGTGTGTATGTGTATTTTATGCAGAGGTCAGAAGAGGGTATAGGATCCCCTTGATCTGGAGTCACAGACAGTTGTGAACTGCTCCACATGTGTACTGAGAACCCAAGTCTGTTTGTCTGAGAGATCAAATGTCATTAACTGCTGAGCCATCTCTCTCCCCATGTTTAGTAATCTTACAGCATTATTTTCCAGTTCCAAGAAAGTTTACATAAATTATTTGCTTTCATCTTCATCTTTGACTTGTGGAAGGTTCAGTTTTCCTTTCTAATCATTAGGCCTTTCAGGTTTTTCTCTTTGATTTTCATTACACAACTGCTAAAACTAAAATTAATGTTAAAGTGTTGTTAGCAAACAGTCTGTCTCTGAGGAAAGTATTTTCCTATTAAATGTAACATCTGCTAATGTTGTTTGTAGATATAATTATCAAGGTCATATTTGGGAAATTTACTTTTATCCTCAGATATAACTCATTGACAGAAAATAATTTACTGATTTTTGGTATATTTTTATTGAATTTTTGTGTATTTCATACACAACATGTTAATCATCTTTATATCCCCTTCTCTATGGGCACTCTTACATAGCCCCCCCCACTAGATTTCATGCATTTTGTCATTTATGTTAAATCCTATCAAGTGAACATAGTGTTCCCAGATGTCCCTCAATGCAAGCTCATTCACTGGGGTCTAGTCAGTCTACCTAGAGTCACTCCCTTAGATAGATCTCAGAGAAAACCCCAAGGCTATCACATTCCTAGACAATTGTAATTTCTTAGTATATGCCAAATATGGATCCTTATATTTGCATGAATAGCAGTTACCAGTCATCAATTTAGTTATTTTTCAAAAAATATAGTCTTGCAAACTCTACCACTCAACTACAATACTAAATCAATATTCTCTTAAGATATTTATTGACTTACAGTTAAACCTAACATATTTTTGACTTATTTGCTACATTTGCTCACTGTCCTGTTTTTCCTGATTCAAGACGTTTTGTACCCACATTTTTTTATATATATATTTTTGAGACAGGGTTTCCCTGTAGCTCCATCTGGCCCTGCACCTGCTATGTAGATCTGGCTGGCCTTCATTTCACAGACATCCACATGCCTCTGCCTCCTTAGTGCTGGGACTAATGGCGTGCGTCATCACCCCGGCTTGCATCCATATTTTTAATCATTCCATTTCCCTGTTCTTAGTGGTTACCTAAGAAATCCCCAGCAGCAGATTCTAAGCCTTTTGTGACACTCAGTGGAGCTACAGCTTCGACTTCTGTGGTTATGCTTTAATGTAAGAGTTCTACTCTATTCCTTGACCCCTGACACTGAGCTTACCTCAGGTTCACTGGCTCACAAAAAATACTTAATTTCTGCTGCACCATAAACCTGAGCTCCTAGGGGCCTCAGACTGATTTTTAATGCAAGAAACAGTATGCACGTGGCATAAATCTTTGCTCACAGTCTGTATTTCTGTTGCCTGATGATCCTGAACATTCTTAACAGGTTTTGAGCCATACATGTCTCTTAAATCCCCCCCCCTTTTTACATTTTATCACTTTTTATCTCTGCTTTTTGAGAAACAGTGTGCCTCATAATTTACAGTTTTAATTCTTACTCAATTGTCAGTTCAAACTCAGTTTCTACTATTTAGATGCGCAGCAGTGGTCCACAGAGAGATGATAATAGCTCGGATGCTGGTGGTGGCAGAGGAGAGAGTGCTAGCAATTTGATCTGTGCTTTCAAGCAATGTTATAAAACTTTATGATTGAATAAGAGTAAAAAGGTAGTGAGAAGTTCAAAATACTATCTGCCAGACTTTTGATTTTGCCAGCCTTCCAATTTGAGCAACTTGATGCACTTCTTATTACTGATTCAAATTGGGGGAACTAAAAGATAAACTGACTTTTAGAGGAGTGCCATTCAAAGTTCAGTCTGAACATGCTGAGATGAAGTATTTGTGTGACAGACAGATGGGCAAGGCAAATAGGTATGTGAAAGTCAACACAGAAGCTTGTTCTAGAGATGAAGTCAGGAAGTGTCAGCATGAAAATAGAATTGAAAAACGTTTTCCTCATTCATATTTTTTCATCAAATTCCTTAGGTTACTTAGACAACCAGTAATGTGTTAACTAATTTTTAACCCTAATAATTCAGCTTTCAATATTTGGAACATAAATCTTACAGTACAGTCATTTCCTGTATTTCCCATTATTTCAAAACTTTTTTCATTTTCTTACTCAGCTAAGTTTTTAGACATTTTAGTAAAAAGAAAGCAAGAACCACTCATAAGGACCCAGTGGTCAAAGACTGAGCCGCCCTTAGCCCTGAGCTATGGGACAGAGGAAAGACTTCTCCAGAGTCATGGGCTGAAACCTTTTGTCTCATTTTTTAGCATTTTTCTGAACATATTTTAGTTATCAATTCACACACAATTTTTCTCTTTTAAATAGAAAGATAAAAGTGTATGTAAACTCTTTTTCATAATTTGAAGACGTTTTACAGAGCAGATCTATCATTAATATAAAGAGCCATACTCTCAAGAATGTTATCATAGGCTTGAATTGTGAAAATGAATAAGATGAAAGTTTATTGCTTCTAAAAGGGATAATCAAATGCTCCACTTTGCACAGCTCTATACTCAGATCCTCACTAGGGGAAACTGACAAAATTCATTGAGTCACATGAATGGTTACTTTCATAGCAATATTTGAGAAATATGGAATACGCTCATGACCCTATAAGTAGGACAAGAAAGTATAGTTTGCAATTCAATAATTATTAATGTAAATTTATGAGTCAAAATAGTGTGGAAATTGTCATGTGTAAGTATATTTGACACTTTCACCTGCCCTCCCCAAAAGAATATAAAAGTTTGTACAGAAATAGAAGTATCTGAAGAGAAAAAAAACATGTATCCAATCCCCTGGTCATTTAAATATGATAAGCTGCTTTAAAACTAGACCTTGTTTCTCTATAAAATAAGCTAATACCATCATTCATTATGTAAACCAGTAAAATGAAATCCAAGACTCTGCACGTCCTTTTGTGAAGGACAGATAGACCATAATTGTAATAGCGAAGCATGACACTTAATAAATGTTTGATTACATTCAGATCTGTTCACTTGTATTACATGTTATTGTCAACCAGTTAATGAAACAGTAATTGAAAAGCATATTCAATGAAGCATGGATCATTTACAAATGGAAACTTTCTACCTGCCATGGGAGCCATTATGGAAGGTCTCAGCTAATCAGCATCACGTCACAGAAGACCAAACCTTCCTGCCATTCAACAGAGGGCATCTCACAACAGGCGCATCATGCATGAAGGAGCAATAGTGTAAAACTGGTAACTAAATTGGTTGTTTGGCTAAAAGTTAATAAAGAATGAAGATAAAAAAGGGTTTAAAGCCCTGTATGAAAGGCAGAATGTCCAACTATTTTATTGTATTATATATAATATATATGTATTGTATACATAACAGAAAATATTCCTAGACATACTAGATGAAATTTGAATTTGATTGGTAGAATAATTCCTCTTATTTGCATTTTTTTTCAAGACAGTCTGTTTTTCACTTCAGAAATGCAACCAAAGTTTTGGATATTCATTTCTAAGGGTACAATGATGAAAAAAAATAAATTTGAATTGTTTTTTTTTATATAACTTTTGAATGACTTCCAAGAGAATGTCGCTGTTCTAGGGTCTGAAGATCTGAATTTTAATTTTGTTCATTAAATCACGGAGCTTGTTTGTTGTGGATACGGCATGAAGTCCTATATCTTGCAGTGATTTATACTCATGATACTTTAGAAAAATAAACACATCGTGCAGGTACACTGAATTTATAGTTTTTAAACAGCTCTTAACTGGTAAATAAAATTTAATTTTGTTAGTTTGTTCTTATTCAAGACACCGTATACATTTCAATAAGGGTTAGTAATCCTGATAATAATAAACACTAAAATTTTGATCTATTTAATATGCATCAGAGATTTATTATGATTCATATATACCAGACACTTTTTCAATGCATTATATTCAGAGCCTCATTTGGCCTTCCAAATGTGCCTATTTTACAAATCAAAGAAATGAAGATGACAGCAACTACTTAACTGGTCCCAAATCACAGACTGGTGCATATTACAACCTGGATTCAAATCTATACCTATCTCCAACCCAAACATATGTGTTTTCCTGCCACATTTTACTGCTTTAAAGTAAAAGAAAAAAAATTATGAATGTTTTTATAACAACAATGTAGTGAATCACTGTTGTTCTTTGCATTTCAAAAATTTGAATACTTACAGAGTGAGAACTTGAAGATGAGTCTTAGAAGAAAAAAAAATGTAGAGTCAGGTACTGAAATCAGTGCAGATTGTCAAGTTGGAATGCAGTCTTTGAAAGATAGAAGAAATTGAGGAAAACAAAACCACAAAAATGCACTTGACTGTTGCTTTGAATTTGAGTCCGTTCATTACACACATGCACTGGTGTGTATCCCCCCATACCTAAGCTCATTGTTATTCCTGAAACATATCCTGGTGTCTGCCTGAACTCCAATAGCTCTGCTTCTGCAACCCAATAGCAAAAACCCTTTGAATCGTGGAATGATCTCATGACCACTACTGGGATGTTTTGTGCTAATAAGAATCTGATTCTCTCCTAAAGATGCCTTTTGCCTTAAAGGTTTTTCAAGGTCTGACTTGTTCTGACATATTTCCCATCTCTGTAGTCAGGATATGTACCCTTTGGGTCCTTATTGCTGTTTAAGATCTATCACTCTTCTTCCTCTTCAAATCTTCTATTTCTGAATCTCATTCTTTCATATCTTCAAATATTACCAATAATGATCTTGCCTACTGCAAGCATCTTAGGACCTTTGGACTGTTCTTCTACATTCTTTAGAATATAGTGTCTAGGCTTGCTGTTGGCATCTTCAGGACAGTTCTGGTACTATTTCAAATGAATTCACCCCTGTGCTTCATTTTTCCATTGAATGGCTCACTAGTTCTTCAGTGTTCTTTCTCTATCATTGTCCTGTGGTAGTCCTGCAACAGCCTTGCATTTGACCTTTGTAGTTGATCACGTTTCCTCTGTAATTACTATTTCAAACATATATAAAGCATCTGAGACCATCTGGTTCTCTGCTTCACTTTTTGAGGAACCCTAACTCTAGCATTTCTTCAATTGAGCCAGGATTTGCAATCCATTACTGCCATTGCTTTTTGCTTTCCTTCCCCAAGCCATCTTTATTTTAAATCCAGTTTCCACCCCAGGCTCAGCTATCACCACCCTCTCCCATCATTCATCATGATTGCCTAGAAAACTCCAGCCTGAATAAAAATGTACTTATGTACACCTGTACTCAAGCAGCTGATTTCTGCAAAGGGAAACACTCAGAGATATTCCAACAGGCTTAATTCTGTGTTTGACACTAAGCAGAATCTGCCCTTGGTGCTTTGTGCACTCCTTCTTCAAGCCTGCAGAACATCATAGACATTCCTTACGGCAGGCCTGAGGTTTTCCTTTGCATTTCACTTAAGAAAGACGGTCAAAAAGTTCTTCCTTCTACTGTTATTGCCACTGCCATATCTATATATGCTTCTGAATATTTGTTGGAAATTTATGATGTCTACATATTACCATTACTAACCTCTATTCCTAAAGAATGCTTTACTAGGACTACTGTACCTTTGCTTTCTCAACTATTAAAAGCCTTTTGTCCAGAAATGATTCTGCTTCTTATAAAACCATGTTTTTGTTGAAGTGAAACATAAAGATTATAAATTCTAAACTAGCTGCTATTCATACCATAACTATCACACACACACATACACAGAGAGAGAGACACAAAATGAAGAACCCTGAACACAACTAATACCTCTTAACTATATTACTTACACATTATTGTCCTGGTTTTCCTTTAGAATAAAGGAATCACTTCCAATTCTTATTCTCTTTTTCTCCCTCGAGCCTGTGCCAATCAAGTTTTAACCTCTACCATTTAATTGAGACTGTTCTTGTCAATATAGGTAGTAAATTCTCAATTGTGGGAGGCAGCATTACTTCCCCAGCCTGTCTACAGCATCCATCACAGATGTTCATGCCTCCCTTTGACGCATCTTCTTGTAAGTTCAGACCTTATCTAATTACTTTTGTTTTTCTTCCTAACTGTCTAGACTCTGGTTTCTCTCACCAGATCTTCATCAGATTTTTGTGTTCTCGGCATTGTTCTTTGTCTTACTGAATTAAAGTTTTGAACAGCATGTATTTGCTTTCATTTCTGAAATTGGTATTTCAATTTGAATTCCTAAATTAAATTACATATTTGAACAGTAATTAAGTTTTTAGTCAATGGCTCCATTCAGCATTGAATTGCCATTCATATCTAATGTGTTCAAAAACAACTTCTGGATCCATGGTTTCTTTAAAGTAAATGGCAAGGACAGCTGTCTGTTTGCTCAGGCCAATGTCTGTGAGATAGCATTGGAAATCCCTCTTTATCATGTACCGGGTTCATCTTAATAGTCATGATGGAGTATTTCCCTTACCTTCACCATGAATATTCTTGTGATGGCCACCACCATCTGTGAACAGACACAACTGGCTTACCTCGTTGTCCTCTTCTCTTTTATCAGCCAACACAGCAACCAGGGAGCTATTTATAAAATGCAAATGAGACTTCTATGCTCAAAACCTTCTCTTTGTTTCTGTGTAATTACGTGAATTTAGTTCTTGCCTGCCCTTGGGACTAAGTGACCTGGGCTTCTGCTAGCTCTCTGACCTCCTCTCAATAATAAAAAATAAAATAGTAAAATACTTCCTTTCTTGGTGGACTATACTATCTACATAAGCTCCCAAGGTTGTTCAAACAGCAGGTTGATTTGTACCTTAGGTCATTTGCATCTGCTATTCCCTTGGTTTGAAAGACTATTTTCCTTTGCAATGCCTTATGCCTTTATCACTCAAATCATTTAGAGTTTTGTTCAGGTATCTTCACATTAATAAAACTTACTAAATTCATTGCACACAATTGTGATCTCTTACCACATCAGCTCCCATCCTTTCCCTGTGGTTTTCCAATATTTGTTACTTTTATTTCATTTGTATGATTGTATTGCCTGCATATATGTAAGTGCACCAGTGTGGTGCAATGCCCATAGAGATCAGAAGAGGGTGTCAAATTCCCCTGGAACTGGAGTTAAGAATGATTGATAGCCACTATGTGGGCACTGGGAATCAAACCCAGGTTCTTTGCAAGAGCAACCAGTACTTTTAACCACTGAGCCATCTTTCCAGCCCTCTTTTTCTGTGTTTTAATTTTCCTTGTGAAAGGCTACTACTCCACTATCTCACAAAGGTTATGTTTTAATTTTTCAAATTTTTGGTCTCTGTTTAGATTTATAATTCATAAATCAAATATATTTGTCTTTCTTTTTGATTTCTGGAATGTCCACATTTAAAATCAACATTTGGCATATAGTATCTGTTTAGTGTTTGTCCAAATGTGATGTAAAAATTGGTTCAAAATTCCTGACAGGTTCGATGAATTAGAAGAGAGATACTGGAAGATGGGACTGAATAGCAATGCTTAGATAAGAGAACAGTCTCTCTCTTGCTTGTGCTACTTAGAAAGCCAAATGGGCAGAAATAAAAACACAGCCTGGTGGAAAGTCTCAATAGTATAGAAACTTGCAAAGAAAAAAAAAGTTTTTCCATTTAAAGAACTAGTTTTATACCCTGTGTTTCCCAGGAGTATTCCACTGAAAATGTTTAAAGGAGCTGTTATAAAGCACAAGTCAGAGATTCCATAATCCTGTAAGCTTAAGAGTTGCTCCCATGTGGATATTTAAACAGGCTCCCCATTGAAGGGCTTTAAAAAAATACCTCCAAATTCAAATTTGTATTATTTCAAATTTTGAAAGAGGATTGATTTATATACTATTTCCTAAATTTGAATGAATAACATGATTTCATAAAGCTACCGAGAGAATTCCACTAAATACTCTAAGACACAATATCTTACATGAATTCATTATCAGATTCTCTACGTCATTCCCTTCTGGAACTGATGTATAAAATAGTGAGTTGATAATACTGTAAGTCACTTTGTTCTGTATATCTAACATATTCATTCACTTAATTAGTAATGTTCATTTAACATCTATTGTAAGCATTGTTTTAGGTACTGTAAAGCAGAAGGACAAATTTTCAGTTCTTATAAACACTATGCTTTAGTTCCCACTAGTAAACCCATGGAAGCATAATAAGCACAAAGATTTGGATAATGTAAACTGTTTGTCAAATATATGCATTTGTGTTTGTGTTTTACTCATTATACAGTGATAATATTCTACTATTATATAATAATAATGAAAAATTATAATGACCTGAAATTGTTTCTCTGATATGACATACCATTTTGTAAGTTTTTTAAAACTTGTTTTCCCTAAATTACACATACATCAATGAACCAGATGGTAAGAAATTTGAAATATAATTCTGAGTCATGAATGCATTAATCTCAGTGCTAGTAGGGCAGTGAATAAATACCTCTAAATGTCAGGTATCTGTTTTTCTTTCTTATTTCTTTTTCTCTTTCATTCTCCCTTCTTCCTTCCTTTCTTGCACTCTTTTCTTTTCTGTGTAAGAAAACCATCTCTCTCTGTAACCCACAAAGGCCTTGAACTTAATATTCCCCTTTTCTCAGCCTCCCGTTTTGAGATTTCAAATGTGTCTTATAACCAGATAAATATCAGATTCCCTAGTTTTCGATCAACTAAAAAAACTTTGTCTAGTACCTTTATCAAATAAAACAGTAATTCCAATTCCTCCATTCATAGAACAAACACACTAGTTTCTACATTTATACCAGTTTCTATGTATGAACAAAACATTAGTCGATGCATATGAGGCATACTACTATCTCTTTCTCTGTATATCACCACATATCACTGTATATACACTATTTTTAACAGTACGCTGGTGTGAAAATACTTATAGCTATGTGATAGTCATCGAGCTGGTCTATATAACTTTCTATTAATAATCTTGAGTTAGGAAAAGGTGGTCTTCCACAGAGAAATATGATTCAATATTCACTCTTTCCTCTGGTCAATTCCTCATTATAAACCCTTCCCTGTGGGAGAATTATTCTTCCTAAGGTCTATATTAGGCTATATAACTAACTTTACACTGAGAACTGTGAGTGAAAAAATGGTTGTTTTACTTCTCAGAAGCCTCACAAACCATCTTTGAATTCTACCCCTCTATTGTCTTCCATGAGACAAGTGTGAACTAAATAAAGGTTGATCCTTTAGTACTTGTTCTACCCACAGCTCACTCGCCATTGGACTATAATATGTACAAATTAACAGGAGTTAGTTCTGTGTTGCATCTTTGTGTCGTGGTGACACTTGCTACTGAATAAACACTAGAAACTTCAAAGATAAATTTACATCTTAGATGACATATAGAATGCAAATTGTTCACCATGTGTTGCCTCTGTGGGAGTAAACAGCTCAACTTCTAGGTAAAGAACTCAATTGTGTAACAGTCTAGAGACAAGAAAACAAAGTGAGGATTTTGATGATTTGTGAATATTTCCATATAGCAAAATTTGACTATATAAATTTTGTTTACAGTCCTGGTGACTCAAATCCCTTCAATGCCGCAATGAGGAAGAATGGGAAGGGGCAGGGTAGAAAAAGGAATCTAATCTAAATTTTCCAATAGTTAAGATTACTTAAGGACAGATGAAGGACATGCTCTAGTTACATTGTAGTAGACAGTGTACCAGTATTTTCTATTCAGAGATCTCTGATTCTTTGTACATGTTGTCAGTAATCATTTGAAAATTCACTCTATTCAGTCAACTCACCTTCATTATCCAAAAAGTGAATTTCTGTGTATGACTAGAATGATACCATCTAGTCCATTCAGGCCACTATAGTATAATACTGTACCATATGTGTGTTTGTGTGTGTTTCTGTCTCTGTCTCTCTCTGTCTCTCTCTCTGCTTGCGTATCTATATAATCATCTCTTCTCCTTTCCCAGGTAAGGTAATCCCCACTTTCCCCCTTTGTCCCTTGATAATGACTGTATCCTCTTATCCCCTTCTCTTAAGCTAACTGAAGAAAAGACAATTTGCTTTTTGTGATAAATTAGAGAGTAAGATATGCATGATGCATGAGAAGGGAGCTATCTAAATGGTGGTGGGAGGCTCCTAAAGGGGCATTTTATATTTATTAGTGAGAGCACAGAAGGGATCAGAGAGTTAAAAACTTAATTGACTTGGCTTATAATTTTGAACAGGGATTTTACTAATGAAAAATTCACAGGAGAGATTTATAGAGAAAAGATTGGGACTCCCTCTGCATTTCAGAGCAATGAGAAAAAGTTAAAAGTTATTGTTTCAAATACTGAACTAATTGACAGTGTTATCAACACAAGGGACATGGGAGGGAGTATTGGGTAACAATTCTGACAACATTGGATGTAAAATTGAAGACTCTTCTTTGTGTGTGCAGAAAAATCCCGTTTTGGCCGGCCATCACAGACCCCAGTCAGTGAGATGCAGCCCTATCTCCAGTAATCCACTTCTCCTTTGGGCTCCAGAGTTCGGGTTGTTTCATTTTTCATTCTAGCTCATACCTCTGTCTTCATATTCCTGCTCTCTCGGCTCTCTCAGACGAAATCAGCTTTTTCCTATCTTCTCCTCTTTACCCTAGATTTATTTGGTGAGTCTTATGTCTGTAGTGGTTTAATCGAACTTTTCTATCCACATAATTTATTATAGTAAAAGATACTCATATGAGCTCAGGGATTAATTCAGAAAAGGACATTCTCATAATATAAGTGCGCTTGGCCTTGTTTCTGTCCTCATTCTTCAGGCACATACTATGAAAATTGTTTGAGATTTGATGACTGTCCCTGTACAGGCTACAGAAATAGATTCTAGAACTCATTCTATACTTTTGTATCCCTCTGGGGGTAGACCAGACTTTCTGCTTAATTATCTGAATGTGGTTTCCTTGTTTTAAACTGTCTGACATGTTAGTTTAAGGAACAGAAGTAATCAATAGTTTAATCAGTCAGACTGTTTCTCATTATGTTCTTGTGACTTAAATTATTCATTGTAGGTATAAATAATGCTTTTTTAATGTTTTCTCCCACTTCTTGTTAAGTCAAAATCAGGTCAAGTTCATCAATTTGAACAAGTTGCTAAAAAAAAATCAAAACATATGCCTTTACATTCTTACTTTGGACTTATAGATTACAATTCAGAGATAGTGAAAAAACACATAGAAGTTCACTTCTGTGGAAGTATCTGATTCTGGTGTCTGTATAAAGGTACATAGACTTTTTTAGAGTTAAAAAGAGCAAAACAGCAATGGCAAAAGCAAGCACAATATCCACACAAGCTCAAGCTAGTCAAAACCCATCATAGAAGATGGGAATTGGGTAATAAGCCCTAACCTTAGCTGAGGAACTACTGGCAACCGAGAACTACTAGGAGAGAATTTTCTTTAAGGATGTGATTCTATACAGATTAACCAGGAATCGGTGGATGGATGCACACTAAAGTATATTTGGGGGCACAATCTTGACTCGACGATAGGCCTCAACATATATGACAATACACAGGGGCTTTATAAGGGGTGCAGATGGGGGAGGGAGTCTAAATATAATCACAATATGTATTAAATTCACAAAAATTAAAAAATAGAATTAAACAAGCTAAAGTAAATCTAATAGTCAACTTTGAAAAAAGAACTGAATGAGCCTATACTGTTAATATTATATTGGATGTTAAATGAAGGTGCCTGGAATCAAATGATTGCTCAGCGAGAGACACTAACTAAAACAAAGCCAATCAGAAGTCTATGGAAGTGTAGATAGTTAAGAATTACTTGGAAATAGAGCACACTCTATAAAAAGGAGTCTCTGTTACCTCAAATGTGAAATTCAGAGCTAAGTCACTGGCTGTTAGCATGGGTCTTTGAAAGCATGTTTTTTTTTTTTTTAAGAATTTTTTTAATTTTATTTTTTTATGCGTGTGAGTGTATTGCAAACATGTATGTGACTGCACCCATGTCGTGCAATGCCATGGAGGTCAGAAAAGGGTTTCAGATTCCTCTGGGACTGGAGTTAAGGATGATTCATAGCCACCATGTGGGTGCTGGGAATCGAACCCAGGACCTCTGCAAGAGCAGTCAGTGCTCTTAATCGCTGACGCATCTCTCCAGCCCTGAATAATTATTTTTTATTGTGTCTTATTCTGGTTATAGATATTGGTATTATATAGTTGTTCATTTCCTTATCTTTTTTTTTTTTTGACTAAGATAAGGTTTTCTTATTTTTTAGGATGCTTTTACAGTAGGTTGTAAAATGATACTTATGTTTACCCTATCCCAGGAGTTAATATTTAATCCTTCCCAGAAAAATGGTAGCGACAGAAACCAAAGAAATAAGTGCTATCAAGGACTTTGAAAAACTGGAAAAAAATAAAGTGTACTTTAGCACCCAAGAAAGTGCCAAGATTCATCACCTCAGGCAGAGTATGTCTTTCCTGGACAATTAGCTGTGGTGGCCGACTCAGCAGAAGCCTGGGAGAAACTCAGAGTTACTCAGTAAGCAGACAGATGCCTGATGGGCACAGCAGGCTGCAACTGGAGTTAGCAAAACAGCCCAGTACCCAGATGGCACTCATGCTCCGTGACCACATCTGCTGTATCCCCTGGAGACTAAGAACAGTGTCAGCACAGAGAATACTTCTGCAGTCAGGAATCTGAGGTGAAAAGATAAGGGTCAGAGCAGAGTCAGGGTGTTTTGCGATATCTATATGAGTCCCTAGAAGTTACCTTTTCAGTTTGAAGAACTAATTTTCTTTTGCTTATTTTATCCAAGGCTATCTTTAAAAATAATCACCAAGGAGTGCCATGTTAGGGCAGCTCTATAAGGGAACTATCAGGACATTGCATTCCAGAAATAGAAGTAATAGAATGAATCTTTAAATAATCCAGTTAAAACTGTTAAAACAGTTTTCTATTCAATAAATGTTTACTGAGTGCATAAGTATATGTAAATATAGGCATGAAAATGAGACAGTGCTTATCTTAATAAAGACCCCCCCACCCCCCCCACACACAGAGCACAGTGCTCCATGAATTTGTTACTAGGTGGGAGAAATCTAACAGATAGAGGAAGATCAGAAGAAAGCAAGTGAGGAAGGTAAAGGTGTATGCTAAGGGAATATTTTCTACAAATGCATCTCTTTCTTTCTTTCCCCCCTTGTATCTGCCTCAGCAACAGGTTCTTGGTAAGATTTACAATAGCAGGTATGAGTTTTCCAATGTGCAGGAAATAAGACCAACAATCCACAAACAAGACCTTATGAAATAAAACTCTTCTGTGCTATGAAGGAAACTGTTAATTGGCTGAAACTGTTAATTGGCTGAACAGTCTCCAGAATGGGAGAAAAACTTTGCCTTTTATATATCCATGAGAGGATTAGTGGTTAGAACATACAAATAACTCAAAAAATTAAGCATCAAGAAAACAACCCAAATAAAAAAATGACATAGAGAAGTGAACAGGGTGATTTAAAAAGAAGAAATACAAAGAGCTAAAAAATATCTGGGGGAGAAAAGACATCAGTGTCTTACCCTGCACCAGACCCTACATGCTAGAATACCAAACTGTCAGACAAGATGCATCCTGGTGCCATAGTAGCAGCACTGCTACAGGAGTAAACAATCATCTTCTGATTTAATTTGAGATCAGTTTCAGAGGGAGGTATTCACGCCTGGTATTATAAACATGGTCAAAAACCATGTTTAGGAAAGTCATAGGCCCCAGAGAGAACCTACTGATGTTGTGTTGCTTAATGATCATGTTCTCAAATTGCCTTCTAAACATTTGTGTTTATATCTGTATATCTGTACTGCAGAGACTCATAAGTGGTTAAAGTGCTGAGACTAAGTCACTGTTGAATATTCAGCCTTATATGATACATCAATATTGATTTCCTTCACCCCAAGGCTCAGGAAACATTACAGAAGAAGGGGCAGAAAGAATGCAAGAGCCTGTGGATGGGGAGGAATGCTATAAAATGCTGTCTTCTGGACATGATATGGTATTATTGCACTCATGAACTCACAGCAGCTGTGCTTACCTGAATAATTCTGACATAAGATTAAACCAGTCAAAATTTCTACATGGACAGGGAGGTATAATGAGGTTCTACCTTAGCTGAAGAACTCTTGGCAGTTGATAGCTACTTGGGGAAAGAGAGTCATTTCTCCTTGGGAGTGACCATGGTAGGTTACCTATGTGACAATGGATGATGTCACATCCATGTACATATGGGCAATACTAGTTAGACTTAGTGAAAGAGAAAAAAATAAAGAGAAAATGAAGTTGGAATGGGGTCAGAGAGAATAGGATGTTAGAAAGGGGTGGATATGATTTTGTGTGTGTGTGTGTGTGTGTGTGTGTGTGTGTGTGTGTGTGAAATTCTCAAAGAATATATAAAAATGCTATTTTGGAGCTGGAGGGGTAACTCAGTAGTTAAGAACACTGGGCTGCTCTTGCAGAGGACCCAGGTGTGATTCCTAGCACACACATGGCAGCTAACAGCCGTCCCTAACTCCAGTTCCAGGAACTCGACCCCATCTTCTGAACTTCACCGGCATTGTACGACACAGGTGTACATACATACATGCAGGCAATACACTCATGCACATCAAATAAAAATAATAAATAAAATATTTTTTAAATGTTATTTTCAAAAAATGTTCACCATCTACCAACTATTAAAGAAATGCAAATTAAAACTACTTTGAGATTTTATCTGACCCCAGTCGGAATGGCTAAGATCAAGAAATATGTAATGAGGAAAGCTGGAGAGAATGTGAGAGAAAAAGAATCTCTATTCACTATTGGTGGGAGTGCAAACTTGTGCATCCAGCATGCAAATATGTATTTCTTGAACAGAGATTTGAAGTATAGGAAAAATATTTCCAAAGAAGAAATTAAAGTTAAGAAATCATTCCTGGCATGAGACTACTTTGAGTAAAGACAAAGTTAAAAACATAAGAACAGAGAGCTCCTGGATCCTGCTTCCACTTGGTGAAGCCTTTGGGAGGGAACTGACACTGATTCTACCCCCTCCAACAGCTATCAAAGTGCCTGAAAACAAATCCTGAGTCCATTACTCTCTAGGCCAGCCTTGGCAGACAATAGAAAAATGAGGAGGAACCCAATAGAGGGATGCTTTTGGAAGCTCTTATCAAGAAATTCCAAACAACTCTGATATGAACATTTGAAATGTGCACTGTTTTGACTTTTTTTCTGGTTCCTTGTCTAGAACTTGTAATGCTAACTACTCTTGTCTTTACTTCTCCCTAACATCTACTAGGCACCAGTCAAGGACTTTCATTTCTCCCTACAGTTAAGAGTTATGCAATTTGGGAGTCTTTTATTTAAACCCACTGAAGGGTTACCCTGATTGCCTCACCATGTATCCATGTTCAGCATGGAAGAAGCCGAAGAAGTCTGCATCCTGATTCCCTATCGGCAATTTGGGCAACCTCTTCAGGGGATGATGTGATAAGAATAGGTGGTAGGAATTGGCTAGGCAGTTAGGGTAAAAAGACACCAAAGAAAAGTAGCCATTTTTATGGCTAAATCAAAATGTCTTTGGGCTTCTTAGCAACATACTCTGTTCCAAAGACCAAAAACATCAAAAGTATTTGGGAGCTCTTATTGAATCCCTAAAAGATTTTAGGGTCCCCTCTTCAGAAAGGGTACTGTTAAAAAGAGTACAGGAAGTTGTTTTGGAAAATGTGATGGGGAGATATGGGAGGAGTTGAAGAGGAGGGAGTAGATTTGGATTTGGTCAAAACACCTTATATACATGTATGCAATTCTCAATAAAGTTTTTTTTTTCAATTAAAAAAATGAGAAAATTTGGAAAATAAATAGAAGTCACTGTATTGCAGACTTAAAGTCATACTTTATTATAATGATAATATGTGTTCATCTTGAGAAAGATGCTGGCATCTAATGTTGGGCTTTGGGAAGAATGTTTCAGCAGATAGAGACCTTTCCTGGAAAAGGGCAGGAGGGTTGGAGAGGGAATAGTGTATGTGACTGGAACCTTACTTGATTGCTGTCTCCAGACAGATTTTTTTTAATTGAACTTGTGACTGTCATATCATATATTTTGATCATATTTATATCACCTCCCAATCTTCACCCTCTTAGTACCCCCCCACAATTTCATATACTCTAATATATTAAGGGCTATAGAGTTAAATGTATGCCCTCAAATGCCCTTTGATGTGGGTCCAACCATTATAGCCTGGTCAACCTACCAAGAGTCTCACACTTAAATGAGAATGACTCTCCCTACCCCCAGCAGCCATCAGTTGCAAATAGTTACTTAGGTTCAGTTGGAATTTCTTACCCACTACCTCATGTCTATGCTGGGATTTTGCCTGGCTTGAGCTTTCCTGCAACTTGTGCATGTTGTCACAATTGCTATGAGTTCATGTGGGTAACTGCTCAGCGCTCCAGATAGGTTTGTAACCCATTTTGTTGAATTTGTCTCCCATACTTCCAAACTAAAAGAACTGGGGATTGGTGTACATGAATAGCTTGCAAAATCCCACAGCAGTCCATCCTGGGCTTTTGCTCCACAGTCCTCAGCTCGAGGTTGGAGATTAAAAGTTGTTTTAAGATATTATTTTTTACCTAATTTACTTCTCACCTTACTTATCTATTGTGTTATTTTTCTGAGAATATTTTCAGTTATAAATCAAGTTACTAGCTCCTTAGAAATCAGAGTTCATCAGTAAGGATATTGGTAGGTTTTCTGCTGAATATATATGTATTCCTGGTCATTATTATATCCATTCTAGCATATGTTTCCAGACTCATGAACTGTTTGAGTATTTGCTTCACTTTTTTGATTCACAGATTGAAAATGTATGGTCAAGCAGATATTTGGATTTTAACAATTCCTTTTAGAATGAGATTTATAGTTATATTCTATTTTTATCTCAGATGAGCTGGTACTGCTTGATAACACATAGAATTCTCCTCCTTTTGAAGATTTGAGAGATATATAGTTTCTTCTTCATTGACATTAAACTGAAAAAGAATCCTGAGCATCTGATTTCCGTGGTCCCTTCGGTGCTGCTGTATACCCATAGGGGGCTGACATAGCCACCTATGTGTTGGTCTTTGCTAGCCATTGTTTCAGATCCCTTTCACTCTTTGGGCTTTCCTTCTGCCCAGATGGTGATGTGAGCACATGGGGGTGACTTTGCGAGTGGCAGACCATTTCTTGGTTCTGTTGTGCTTGATCTGAGAAGCTAGGATCCTGGAAACTAAACAGTCATCAAAGCCATCTCAATACAAAAGATTTCTGGTTCCTGTCTTGTGAAAAATGAAATTCAGGGCCCACAGAGATTGTGGTTAAGAAAGAAGGATTGTATTACAGGGAGTTTAGGAGAGAGAAAGGAGACAGAGTGCCTGTGCAGCAGGCAGGTCCCCAGAAAACAGAGTCCATTGAGCCTCATTGCCCTAGAGTTAATAACGATTTGGTGAATGGAGGAAGAGAGGAGAAATGAGCTAGTCATTACAGTTCCCATTCAGGACCCTTGAGATTTTGGTTATGTCCTCATTATAGTTTCTAGAAACAGTGTACTTCTTTAAAAGAAATAAGAAAAAAACCCAGGACCCCCTTCCCCGCTTTGGCATCCCTAGACTCTGGCCATGGTAGAACCAGAGACAGATTTGCCTTTGTTTTACTAGCCCTACTCTTTTAACCTAGAGACTTACTCAAGCTTATTTTTCAACCTAGCCTCCCTGTTGACTAATCAGGGATGATAGACAGTTTAATGAAAGTTACCCCTGCAGAGGTATAATCTGAGGAGGCTATTTATAATACAAAGACAGAAAATTGATACTTAAAATGCATTCATGACTCCATGGAATAATTCCTACAGGAGCACTTTGGGTACAGTAGAGGAGGGAGAAAGAGATTTTACCGTGAGGTACTAATGGTACACCTCATTCCACAGGTAGTCATATTCCTGTCTAGAAGGTTAATTGCACAGCAGAGAATGAGGTTGAACTGTGATTTCCTTTTGGCGCCTCATTACATATTTTTTTTTGTTAGACTGAGTCTCCAATTTTATGTAGAGCCAGGTGTTGTAGAGTGGATTGAAGTAACAAATCAACCCATTTGAGTTTTTGAAGATACTAAATTGCCTTCGGATATCTTTAATCTGGCTGTATATACACCTTTCAAAGCATTTCTGATCTTAAACACGATCCAAAACAACATGTGCTAGTTTCTCTAATTACTTATGATTAAGAAAAAAGGCAAAGTCAGACCCTAAGGGCATACACTTCGCCATTTACTGGAGAAATGAACGCCACACAGCAAAGCAGCTTGGAAATTAATGCACAGCACGGCACAGGACAGCAATTGAAGATTGCATTTCTTTCCTTCCATGCATTTCAAAAATGTGTTACACAACACGAAAATGAGGGGAGAAAGAGCAGATGGTTTGAATTATAACAGCTTTTGTCAACAATACTGCAAAGACCTTCCAGTGTGGAAAAACTCTCATGAAAGTTGCCTGTTACTGAGTTCTACAGTGAAGTGAAGGAGGAAGTAGACACAAATGGGAAATAGAGCTGTTGTGATGTGGGTCCTTGAAGATAATGAAAATATAGCTGAAAAGTGAGAAGTCTGTGTCAGCTCTTAGGCATGTAGTGTGACGTGTCTCCTTGGCTTCATAAAAACAGTGGTACAGAAGCATGCTCATTTTGGAAAGATAGTGTGATTTTTTTCATATCTTCTTTTAAAAAACAGTTTATAATTATTCTTCCCTTTAATGAGAATTTTATTCATAATGGATTTGGAAAAAAATCTATTTGATGGTTAAAAGTTATTCTATCTCTCATAAGCTGAAGCAGACAAGTTAATGCCAAAATTCAGCCTGACAACTGACCCAGAACAAAATAGAACAAAAGGCTTAAAGTGGATAATTAGTTTTACAGTCATAGGAAGGAGGACTCTTGAGTACAAATTTTTACTATGCAATTCCTCTGCTCTGTACTCAACAAAGTTGTTTTTAAATTCTAAAATTACCTACGATGGCCAAATAGTCCATGTTGGGTCTGTTCCTTGGATTTTTTTTTTTTTCCATTCTCCACTGGTTTCAATCACCTAGTAAATTTCCACGCTTGCAACCACAAACATCATGCTTGATTTTTAATATGGAAACTGGAGTGAGAAACTGATTAGATAACTTACTAACCTGTAAACAACAGACGTGTTTTTTCATAGTTTTGAATGTTGAGAAGTATGAGATCAACACATCAGCTTATTCTATTCCTGATGGGTCCTTGCTTTCTGTTTCTTAGAGGGTACTTTCTCCCTGTTTTAATACGTGAGGGAAGGGACACGATGCCCCTGTTGGGTCTTACCATAGATTTCCACTTCCATATTCTAATCATTCTCAAAAGTATCATCTTTACGTGTTTGATGTTAGAAGTTTACCATGAATTTTGGAGTGACACATTCCCTGTAGAGCATCAGTGGAGAACATGCTCTGAAGCTCTTCTATAAGACGCCTATTATGTACCATATGAAATCTTTTATGTCATCAAGGGTAAAGATCTGCCTGGTCAGATAATCTCATATGATAAAAGGAAACAAAAATTTAGAGGTATCTTCATTCATTAAACATTATTTTGTATATGTTTGACTATATGATGTATTTGTATGTACGTGCATGTCATGGCACATGTGTGGAGGTCAAAAGACAACTTTGTGGAGTTGATTCTCACCTTCCACTTTTACATGGGTTCCAAGGATAGAACTCTGGACTTCAGACTTGTGCAACGGGTGTCTTTATACACTCAGTCCTCTCATAGGCCCCATATGGAATTATTCCTGATACTTTGCAATCACCAACTGATTTGATCCTTAAATACTCTGACACTATGATTAGTCTGTGAAGACAAGAAAATAAAATTGCAAGGAATATAAGTAATTTCTTCCAAATTGTAGTGCTAGCAAATAACATAGAAAGAATTGGAACTCAGGAAATAGCTGCTGAATTATGGTTTTAATGACTTTGCACTTGTGCCCCTCCAGCGTTTACCGATTGAAAGTGGACCCTATCATATCAGCTCAGATGTTCCTGCTGGGCAAAATCAAATAAGGCATTTCCCCTTCCCTAATCCTTATTTAATACCATTCAGAAGTGTTTACTTCTCTCTGAGTGTATGACAATTCACATAGACATAAGATACAAGCTTGGAGACATTCACTGTAATGACTACAGTCTCAAAAGAAGAGGAATGCTCATCTTCAACAGGGTAAAAGTGAAGCGATTCAAAAATGAAATGGTGAGTTTGGAGAAACCGTGAGGCTATCAATGGCTAGCATTCTTTCATGAAGAAATGAGAAAGAAAAAGAATCTGCTCCCAGGTGAGGAGAGCTATATGGAAAGGTACCTGTCATTAGCTCAGACCCACAGGTGTGTACACATGGGCAAGGAACAAATTAAGAATGATCCTCCTTTCTGATCACTTGATGTGACTTCCACTGGGCAAGCCAATTGGTTATCAAAGAAGAGCTGTGTCTGCAGTGAATCATAAGAGTCAGTCTCTTGAGTCTTAGGGCAGAGTGGGTTCAGACAAGTAAATTACAGGACCACAAGTGCAGATGGAAGGTATCCTACATCTTTGGAAGATTAATAACTGTCTTCTGTTTCATTTTCTAGTGCTAAAGGCATTTCTTGCCTATACAATCAGGCATTTAGCTTGATGCACTGTTCCATAGAAACATCTTCCCATTTCTTTCCTAATTCTTTTTATTTTCAGCCCACACTACCCTTTAACTTCCAACATAAATGACAGCTTTTATAGGCATTTGCTCTGTGGCATCTGCTGTGAAGTATAATTTTGTCAGTTTTTGACCTGGTACAGCACATTCTGAACTTCCAAGACCCTTATTCTCCGTTTTAACATATCTAGGAACTTGTTCATTGAGATCAGCATCCCTTATTCCTGTATGTTACCACAATGTGAATCATCCCTCAGTTAACCACAACACAAAGCACAGGATTAGAAATGATGCATGGTGGGGCTGAAGAGATGGATCAGCCAATAGTTAAGAGCACTGGCTGCCTTTTCAGGGGATCCAGGTTCAATTCCTAGTCCTCACATGGTGGCTAACAACCACCTGTAACTCCAGTTCCAGGGAATCCAATGCCCTCTTCTGGCCTTCACGGGCTTTCTATGACATAGGTGCACTTACATTCATGCAGGCAAAGCAATCATATACACAAAATCATTTTAATGATTACTTGTAATCAAGTTATTTCCAACACTTTAACTTGTATAATTTTTTTAATTCTTTTTTTTTCAGTAGGCCATAATTCCAAATACAAGAAATACATATATATATATATATAATCTTTTAAAAAGAAATAGTGTATGACATTACACATCTGTGAAATTTTCCTTTTATTCTCATTCCTGTTTATCCTTTCTGTCTCCCTTGGTTGTAATTTCCTCAGTATGCTTAAACTATGTTACAAAAGTCTGCTGGGAGCTTCATGACTAGGAAAAACTGGACTGATGGACATGACTATTGTCTGTCTCTATTCTCCTCACATGTTATGCCATGGATATTTTCCTCTCCAATGTGCCTCTTCTATATTATGGGAAAAGCCATATGGTTTTAGTAGTAATGGGGTGGGCTTAAATTTTTTTTCATGGGGTTGGAGGGATTGTTCAGCAGTGAAGAGCCCTGGCTGCTCTTGCAAAAGACTTAGGTTCGATTCCCAGCACCCATATGGCAGCTAACAACTTTTGGTAACTACAGTTCTAGGGGATCCGATGCTCTCTCCTATCCTCAGCAGGCATTGCATTACAGGGGTGCACTTACATACATGAAGGAAATAAGCTAAAATATAACACATAAAATAAAAAGACCAATAAATAAAAATTTTTCTTTTCATATTTATTTTAAAACACATGAGAGGGACTGGACAGATGGCTCAGTGGTTAAGAGCACTGGCTGCTCTTGCAGAGGACCTGGATGTGCAGCTTCTTCTCATGACCCCTCCCTTTTTTTTTTTTTTTTGGTCTCGAACTCACAGGCCTGGAGATCTGCTTGCCTCTGCCTCCCGAGTACTGGAATTAAAGGCCTGTGACAACACACCTGGCTCCATTACTTATGCTCTGACTTCTTTCTCATGCACATGCTCTTGATCTTCCTCTTGCTAAAGATTTCCTTGACCATCTACTAAACTTTACTCACTTTTCTGATTTCAGTTACAGTTGCTTCCTTTGTTCTCCTTCTTCCACACTCACATGCCTGTTTATCTGGAGTGTATTAGGGTTCTCTAGAAAAACAGAAACAGTAGAATAATTTCCACGGGCAGTTCACTTAGGTGGCATGTGCTGGGTATTGCAACAATGGTGGGTTGGTGTTCTGGAGAGACTGAAAACTGAGTAACTGGATGTCTCAGCAGTCTTAACCAGGTAGGGAAGATTCCTAGAAAGATGCGAGTCTTTGGTTCACATTGGAAGGCTGAAGCAGTTGGGATTGGTGGCAGTGAAGGAAAGCAGCAGTCACAGAAATATGGCATAGATGACACATTTTTCCAGCAAAAAGCAAATGCAAGCACGTAAGCAAACAGCATTGCTTTTTCCTCAGACCTTTTCCCATCAAAAGGCACTGCCCATTCTGGGGAAGAGTCTTCTCCCTTCCCCCTAGTTACTCCTTCCTTGAAATACCATCACAGATATGCCTAGGGGCATGTCTCAGTCTCAGTAAATTCCAGGTTCAATCAAGTCAAAATGAAGATAATCATCACATTAGTCCAGTGAACTGTAACATACATTCTTCACTACCTGTGAGCATCCTGAGAGCAATTCTACCTGCTCTTTATCAAGGCATTTCTACATGATATGCTACACTTGGGGCAATTAGTGACAGCAACTTATAAGTATATGCAAGATTTGTTCAGGAACTATCCTAAACCTTTAAAATGTATGCAGTCATTTAATACTTAAAAGATCTTAAAAGATATACTTTATTATAATACCCAGTCTAAAAATGAATAAACTGAAACACAACTGACTATATAAATTTCTCAAGGTCAAAAAGCATAAAATGGGCCAGTTCACACTGTCAATTATAAGCAAACTCTAGCATTAACATATATTATTTTCTTTCTTTTTTGAATACTTAATCAATTTCCTTCTAATTGACTTATTGCTTATAAACAGAAACCCTAAAGATATGTATTGTATGACATTTGCAAAAGTTCCCTTAAACATACATAGATGTATTTTATTATTAATTAAAATAATTTTTATTTGAAATTTTTATGACTGTATAGAAGGTATTATGATCATATTTGCCCCCCAATACCTTCTATTACCCCCTCTCACACTCCTTCTGACTTTATTCATTCTAATTATTCCTTCCTTCCTCGTGTGTGTGTGTGTGTGTGTGCACATCATGTGCAGATTGACATAGCTGTTGTGTCTTTGTGGTTGTGATGGTCTTGGAGATGCTTAAAGAGATGACAACGTTAGAAACAATAAAAATAAAAATTATATATTGAGGTAGGGAGCCTCCTCAAGGCCAGACAGTAAAATGAGAAAGCATCATATGGTTTCTTGAAGTATGGCCCTGTAATTGGTGACTGGTATGTGGCTAAAATGAAATCCACAGAGCTTTATCTCTGGATAGGCTGTTTGGTGAAGAAACATTGCTAAAATCTTTGGTCTGTGGCTTCCAACTGTCTCACTGGGGAATACATTTTCCAGACCTTTAGCTACTATTTATTTATTTATTTTATTTTTATGTGTATGAGTGTATTACCTTCATGTGTGTAAGTACACCTGGGTAATGCAATGACCAAAGAGGTCAGAAGAAAGCATCAGAACCCCTGGAACCAGAGTTACAAATGGTTGTTAGCTGCCATGTAGGTGCTGGGAATCAAACCCAGGTCCTTTGCAAAAGCAGTCAGTGCTCTTCACTGCTGAGTCATTTCTCCAGCCCCCAGACTTTAACTTTTAACTAGGACAGTGAATCCCTTCCTAAAAAAAAAAAAAAAAAAAAAAAAAAAAAAAAAAAAAAACCAAAATTATCTCAATAGATGAGTGATAAAATAAATTTTCCCATGAAACTTTTCTGTTTTGAGATAGGGTTTTGACTTGTAGCCCAGGCTGACCTAAAACCATTGAGAGTAGCTGGGATTACAGATGTGTGCCAATTCACCTGGTTTCTCTGAAAATAATTTATTTTGTTTTTTTTTTGAGAAAAAGTCTTCCTGCAGTGACAGCTGCCTTAGAACTCACTACGTAGACCAGGCTGGCCTCAATCTCACAGAAATTACCCCTGCCTCTGTCTCCAGGATGCTGGTATTAAACTTGCATGCCACCATACCTGGCTTGGAATACATTTTTTAGACACTTTTAACCCTTCTTACATCCCTATTTTAGGAAGATCATTTTCATGCAACACTGAAGATTTGAGACCTCTAACACAGAGATATTTACAGGGGCTGAAAAACCGTGCTCTGAAATCCAGGAGATAAGTAGAAATTTTCACAATTTTAGAAATGAAAAGAGCTGCAAGGAAGTGTAATACCAATGGGAAAATAAAAATAGATAGCTGGAATTGTATTGGCGTAAACTCTTTAAATTTCAGATGCTTTTATCCTCCTAAATCTCAGTTTTTTTCATAGAAAAGGGGGACTTGTCAATCAGAAACATGAGCCTCCCAGAGTTTATTTCTCTGTCTTGTCTCTGCTTACTGAATTTATACTTAACTCAGGGTGACTTGAACACCTAATTTCAAAGGGGTCAAGTTATTAAGGGGTTGTAGTCCTATCATTTCCCAGCAGGTAGATAGCAAGTAACATTTGCTGAATAACACTAATTACTGCCCCAGGGAATAATGACAGTATCTATGCCATAAAAAGTTCCTATCACATAGCAAGTGTAAGAAGTTAATGATAATAATAAGCAGGTCTATTTTCTCAGAATGTTTTTTTTTTTTCCAAGGAGGAACAATATAATAGAATATATTGCACACAGCATTTCAAATTGGAGTATGGGTAGACTAAATTTGAGTTCTGATTGGAAGTATTAACTTCAGACCTATTAACAGCATTACAAATCAATTCTTGGCAACTGAGGACAAAGTTAAAACAGTATGAAGAATATCACAATGTAATATTGTGTTTACTTGATCAAAGATATTATTTTAACTTTAACATTTTAATATTTCTAAGTTTGCATTATATCTTATAACCAGTTGTATATAATATGATGCATAATTTCTCACTTAAAAATTTTGTTTCTCAAAATCTGATAATAGATGACTGGCATATTCTAAAGTTGATGGTGTTCTAATTAAGACAAAATGGAAATTAGTAAAAGAATATAATATAAAAAAAAGAATTTTCACCGTAATGAGTCTATGAATGGTAAACCGATAGGGGCTTAGGGCCACAGATATATAATTATTCATATTCAAATCCTCTTCCTCTTATGACTATACCAAATTTTTTGCTTCTTTCTTAGGAAATGCTAATACAGTTGTTTTTGCTGCTGAGAAATGTCTCCTTGTGGAATTTGTTGTAAATGTAGCTATTTCATTCTGAATCATTAGCTGACAGCAATACAGCTCTGACTATAGTAAGGAAACAGCTTCCCCTAGCAGGCAATGCAAAGGGGGAAACAGCAGGGAATTCCATATGCAGTGTCAGTCTAGGTAAATGACATCTGTTATGAAACTGTGTCTGAGCCCAAGACATCCATTAATGAATGCAGGCACACCTCAACTCCAGAAGGCAGCTGCTTTATATAGCAGCAGGTTTCACCAGTAACAACAGAATCAATAACAGCAGCAATTTATAAATCACATCAAATTAAATCTGTGGTCCTTAGGACTGACTTGGAAACATGCTTTAATACCCCCTAGTCTAAATCATGTAACTGTGATGTGATTTCAGGAAACATTGAATGTGCTGCCATGCCCAAAGACAATCCAAATGCCTAAAAACGTACTGTGCTTGGGTAGCCTTTTGTCTGCCTCCAAGTGTTCCAGTCCAACTGACCTGCTCTGTGGCTAAGACGAAATCCAGGGAGCAACATTTCTTGGTAGGTCATAGAGTAGGGAGACATTACCAGTATCTCTGGTCTGTGATTTCCTGCTACCTCACTACTCAGGGAAATTTGTTGTCTTTCTGAGGCTCTATCCCAGGGCATTCTAATTCATAGACACTAAAATTGACTCTCATGAAGTTAACAAGTAGGCCCCTCTAGATGAATACTGCCCACTTCTAATTTATTAGTTCTTAAATGTGAAATCAACCATGGTGCTTACTGAAATTAAACCAGTTTTACTCATTTTTGCAGACACAAGACTCATTGTGTGTACACATCTGTGCTTTTAAACTGGGATGCTAACTGGGGTGCAGCTGTTTCCTCTGAAATGTAATGTTCTCACCTAGAGGGAGGAAGAAGAGCTTATAAAACTCAGCATGCTAATGAAATTTAGGATGCCCAGGAAGCTCGTACACTTTACAAACTTCAAAAAGTTTGGAAAGTTGCAAGAGTCACGTGGCAGCTCATCAAGTTTATAAGCAATAAAGAATTGCTAAGAGAACTCTTCCAGGGAGCTGCCTGCTAGTTGGACAGCAGGTTTGAGGACTACAGTTTTCATGATGGGTGATGCAACTGGATTTGGGTCACTGCTAAGTAATCTCAATAAATTCTAACTTAGTTATTTCTTTGGCATATTGTCAGTGCCCTGTTTGAGGTGAATTGAAATTTGTTTTATGTTTTCCTGGGAAAAGGGATTCAACAATGACTGATGCACACTTGAGATTGTTGCAAGTTTAAATTTTACATTGTAGTGGCAGGATGTATATTTACTGAAAGATTATTGAAACTGTGGATTATAGGATGTAAATCATGGAAGAACAAATCAGAAGATCAGTCAATATGACTGAGACCTTATTATTGCCTATCTATTTGGTGGCTGTGTGGTGCTGTAATTAAGAGCTCTAGTTGGGAAAATCAGATGGACTAGGTTTTAAATCCTGCCTTCAATACTTTCTAGCTGCATGAAGACTGAACAGAGAACTTCTCTCTGCTTTATTTTCCTTGTGTATAAAATTGGATAACATATAGTCATTCTGAGTATTGAGAATGTTAACCAAGAGAAGCAATTAAGTCATATCTGTCACAGAGCAGATGTTCAGTAATTGTTAGCTTTTAGTATTATTTTGAGTCAGACACTTGAGAACCTCACTAAATTCTCACAGTCCTGTGAGGTAGATGTTATTATCTCCTGTATACACATTTCAAGGAGATTGAAGCAAAGTGATGCTAGGTTGCAAGTCCAGATCTACACAGTTTATAGTACTTTGGATTTTATCCACTAAGCTGCTACACTGGTTGTAGAGTTAAAAGAAATCACTCAGGTTCTTAAAATTATCTTTCGTTGTCCTCATGGTCTCTTGGTAAGTTAGCAGAAGAGTGAGCATTGTTTACTGTTGTACATGGCTACACATGGTTCAAGAGTCAGATGAGGGGCCCCTCTCATCTACTTGAAGCATATATGTCACTTATGTGAAATTCTGTTTAAATATGCAAAAATATTAGTATGGTAATACTCCATGAGACTTTTCCTACAGATTCAGTGAAAATATGTGAATTATCTAATATGTTTTCAGTCAGTATTCATTGATGTAGTACTGCCTAATAGAATTTAAAAAATTATATAGATTATTCAGTATTCAGTTAACAAGAGACATAAAATAAAGATTGCCATGGTTTACTTATAAAACACAGCATAGCCAGGCATCATAGTGCACACCTTTAATCCCAGCACTTGGGAGGCAGAGGCAGGCAAATCTCTGAGATTGAGGCAAGGCTGGCCTACATAGTGAGTTCCAAGGTAGCTGAGGCTACAGGGAGATTGTGTCTTAAAACCAAAACAAAATGAAACAGAAACACGAACGAAACAAAACAAAAACACAAAAGAAAACAAAAAAGCATGATGTAAACTGCAGTTCTGTGTATAAATTTATTATTCTTCATTGATAGACATAAAGTTAGATTTCCTTTACTTCAAAAGAGGTTCTGTTCCTTCAGTGGCTGGTTGCATCAGTGCTAGGTAAGGGACCTCCTTCAGCCTTGGACCCACTTGTCCTTCTGGGACTGCTTGAAAGTGCCTGACCATTGGTCTCCAGTCTCCGGGGATGGAGAGCATGAGTAGCCTGAATCCTACCATACCCATCATCCTGCTTTGGGACCATTTTTAGTCCCTCCCACTGTTCCAAGACTCAGGTTTCCCTGTTGACTAGTAGGGACGAACTCATCGTAACTGAAATTAATCAGATTTTCTCCTTTAGAATATGTCAAAGGAACCCATGCACAGATATTTTAAGGGAAACTAATTTTTAAATTTAGGCCAGTCACATACATATAAAAATAAATCAACCAGCTCTATAGACTGACAATCTACTTGATGTAGAGAGAGAGAATTTAACAGTTCTAATTAGCTAACTCACAGCTTCCTGCTTACTGTTCCTTTTCTGTCTTAAGAGAGACTTGGCTAATAATATTTTACCGAGGTTTTCTGAATTTGCAGAGTGTTTTTCTAATGAATTCTATTTTATGCTTGTATGAAGTGAGTGTTCCTTGGCAAAAATAACCATGATGAAGATACTGGAGCAGGAGGAAGAGAAGGAAACTAATACTTGTTAAGTGCTTCATTTAATCACAAAATAGCCATGAAATACAAGCACTGTTTCCTATATTTTAGTAGTGTTGAAATAGAGATTGAGAACACACACCTTGCCTATGGTCAGACTTTCATTGACGGTAGAAACAGTCATCTTTGTAACATAAAATCCAATTTCCCTCACTATCTTGCCACACAGAAATAATATCAGGGCACTAAAACGAATAGCTAAAGGTCACATAGGGAAGTTGAGAATGGACTCAGTAGGGAAAGTAATGATGTCGTAAAAGTTTTAGAGAATTTTATAATAAGATTCTGACATTAAAATGTGAAGAAATAAAACTATCATGTATGGGAAGAGAGCTTGGAGATCCTGAAGGAAAGTTTTCTGGCGTCCTCCCTATTCCCACTAACAGTTTTTATTTATTTAGGTTTTTTGTAAAAAACATGTGCTCCAATATGTTTAAACAAATATGCTGGTAAATTCAAAGGCATTTGTTCTTTTGTTTTTAAATTGCAAATGACTTAAAAGTGCTACCCAGATTTTGTCATTGTTCTCCTTTCCAAATTTAGAAATTAGAAATATACATATAGTTATATAATTCTCAGACTGTAGCCTAGGCTGACCTGAAACTCACTGTGTAGTCTGAAATGCTCCTGCCTTTGCCTTCTGAGTGCTGGGGTCACAGGTGTGATTCATTACAACAAATTTAGAAGGATGCTTTTAAAAGAAGCTGCTTTAAATCCTGAAGTTGTGGTTGGGTTCCACATACTAATTAACTTGTAATAGTGATGTGAATTTTAACATAAGAACATACTGCTCATTTCTGAGAGAGAGGGCATTTCACATAGAGTGCATAGCACCCACTGCTAGTGTGTGGGCATGCTGGGCTGTTAGGAAGAGAACTCAAGATCATAAGTGAAGCAGGGTCTGAGAAATCTGGAGACTTTAATAAAAATTGATCTCTTAGTCTTTGTATGATACAAATGTAACATGTAATACACATTTAATTGTTCTTATTTCACAAGACATGGGATGATTTATTATAGAAACCAGATGTCATAGTTCTCACGTAATCTATGCTAACTGACATGATGGCAAAACACACAGGGATTACATCCAGCATGATTTGACACAAATCCTAGCTCTGCTAGTCACTGAAATCTGAGGACATAGTACCTAAACTAGATAGTTGTTTTGAGGATTACATGATGACAATACCCATTGCATAAAAAAATGGACAGCCTTTCTAAGCACTCAATAGATACAAAGTATTTTTAACAATAGTCGCAACCTCCATTATAAATGGAGTTAGATTTATATCTAGGGCCATACTAGATCCTAAAAAATTCGATTATTTCTTCATGAGTAGTAACCCTCAAGAGTTGGGAAGGGAAGTAGAAATGAGGTAAATATATAAGGATAAAGGCTATGGCTATAGCCAGTGTGTGTGTATAGGATGTACCCTGGAAATGGGAGGTAATAAAAAAGGAGGGAGAAGACATTTGAGGACTCACATAGAATAAACATGTTGGTTGATAATTAAGATTCTGCAAGGGTGGTTTCTAGGGTTAGTCACAGTGAAGGATCACAGCTGCTGCCCTGGTGACTCCCTAGAACATAAAGAACAAAGCCTCACATAGGCTGATAGGTAAACCAAACTCAGAATATCACAATGACAAATTATGTTGAAGACAAAAAATTGAAATACATTTTGAAAATATGAAGTATGAAAGGTCAGATCATAGATTATGATTTAACTTATATTTCTCTTGAGGGTAGGTGAAATTTCTAAAACAGTGAGAAAGTGGTTTCCTGGGAGGTAAAAGGAAGTGAACAGTGGAAGGAATTCAACTACATAAAACAAAATTTGTAAATTACCATGAAAAATACAATATTTAATCATGAGGTAAGTAACATACCTGAAAATTCAAATTTAAGCCAAGTAGTTCTAGATGTAACTTCTGAGTAGTCCTGGGTAAACTACATTAGCTTTCTGATTAGTGGTTTCTTAGTCTATAAAATAAATATGTATTTATATACATACACAGACATACACATACTCAGTGAATAGAGAGGTGATTGAATATATTAATAATGAAGAAATAAGTGCTAAGCTCAGTGTCAGAAACAAAGTAGGCCTTTCCTTGACTAGTTTTCTTTCTTGTCCAGGGCTTTACATGCTGATATTTTGAATCAAGGAAAAGAAAAATCCAGCTAATGAGGAGGAGGAAAATATCCATCTCTCTCTCTGGCCTTGCAGCTGTCAAGCCATCACCTTGACCCCATGAAGCAGGTGTTCACAATGTGGTAGCTTATGTTGGGAAAAGAGGCTTGTGATGTCTTTATTATCGGGCTTTGATATGCCTCAACAGCTTGGTGGTCACAGTCTCTGTCATCTCTGGCCTTATAGCACGATGTCTTTCTTTCTTATCCGGACTCATCTTAATATGGTTGTAATGGGCAAAGTTTCTCCTTTCTTTCCACAATTGGAATGAAAGGTTCTTATTTGCCTTAACTTTTGCTATGCATATTTCCATAATGTGGCATAATCAAAGCAACATAGGAGCATTTTGATGTACAACTGAATGTGCATGACAGTCTCATGGAGTGACATTTGCACAGCAGTACCACACTGCTGTTGATAAATAATACTTCATCTCACATTTTATACATTGAGGCAAACAAATTAGAAATGAAGAAGGAAAGAATGTATTCAGTCACCTCCATTTCAATTATTGCTTCCTATGATGCTGAGGGTCGCACATGTTTGTTTTAAAATGACTGAAACGGGCATTTTGCATGTTTTTCAGATTGTTTGACAAAATGTATTCATAAAAATTTCAAGCTAGATTGTAGGGTGCATCTTGATGCTCAGATGTAGGACAACATAATGACGAAGATGCTTACCAGGCAGCACATCTGCTTATCTTTGTACATGAATGGCAGATGACAGCATGTCTTCACCTTTTCATTCCAGCACCTGTGACAGCATCGCTAATTGACCATGACATGTTTTCAGACTGATTCTAGAGTCAGATGGAGCAGAAGAATGCCTTCTTAACACTGGGCCTGGTTGTTGCTACCAAATGCTAGCAAGGTTAAACTTTACTGTATTGAAGGTACAAAGTTGGAGGTGGAGGGCACCACTGGGAGGTGGCTCACGTCAGGCAATGACAGCTCTTCAGAGCAAAAATTCTTCAGGTTTATAATATTAGGTAGAAATTTAAAGCCCAGTAAATTAGTATCCACATCTCTTTGTGGTAGCTCATCATGATCAATTAGTTATTTAATATGTCACCAAATTTAGTTAACAGAGTTGAGTTTCTACATTACTGTATATGTCAGTCAAATACCTGTCATGGCAACATTTCATTATAAATCCCAAAATTCAGTTTAATTCTACATTAAATTATTTGTAGGCATAGTTTCCTGTTTGTGACTCCATATGAAACTTGTCAAGTCAGTATAATCTGATGTATTGGCATATTATCTAAATTGGGTGGGAGTAACTTATTGTACATTTACTTCACATCTCACAATTGAGTTTTACATTGTATCACGTCCTCCAATCCAAAAAGCAGAGTAGATGCACAGGAAGATGGAATTTATGGTGGCAGGGACATTGGTAGCACAGAGACAAAGATCACTGTGAACACATGATCTAACTAAATAACTTTAGGCTTTAGCTACCTTGAAATAAAGTCTTACACTGTAGCACAGGCTGCACCTGACCTGAAACCACTTCACCTGAAGGCTAACTCTCATAGCTTTGGAGAGTTCTATGAAAGTGCCAAGGGAAAACATCAATGGATGATCCAACACCAGCTTCAATACCAAATAACCACATCAATGGCCAGCCAGCATACCACATTTGTGCAGTAGTGGCACTTTTATCTTGGGAGCAATTAACAGCTACCTAATTGGACTAAAAACTCACTCAATGAGAGGAAACCCAAGTGTGGTATATAACCAAACATAACCAAATACGCATGGCTGGAGTGGTCATAGATCTTAGAGAAAACCCAAAAACTGTCAGATCACTAGACTAATGTTATTTCTTACTATGTACAAAATATGTATCCTTATATTCGCAGACAAATATCCCTGTCACCACTCATCAAAGAAGCTCATTTTGCACCAGTTGGAGACCATCAGCAAATACCACAACTGGTCATGGACATTGTCTATGAATTGCCCAGGCCTAAGTGACACATTTATAGTGCAACCTCTATACCTAATGCTCATGGAACATAGAACAGGGGTAAAGAAGAGGAAACTAATGAATCTCTCAGTTCTCATTAATGAAGTTTCCTCATGCAGCAGAGGGCCATGAACACAAAGGTCACAAACAGCCAAAGCATAGAGATCAAGAGTCTGCTGAATGATGGTCCTTGGACAGATTAAACTTTCACCCACCCAGGGCTCAGGGACCATCATGGAAGAGGGTACAGAAAGATTTTAAGAGCCAGGGAGAAGGTACGTAATCAATCGGAAACAGAGTCCTACAAGCCCCTGGGATCCTGCTCATATGATTCTTTGGCAATGGTGTCAGCATACCCAAGTCCCATGCAAACTCAGGCAGACAATAACCTAGCATAGAACTGGAACATGAAGAGCAGACCCCAATCTTATCTGAATAAATATTGGTAACTGGTTGTTGCTAGATGAAGAAGAGCTGATCTTCCTAAAACAAGGGACTCCAGATAGGCTGACTAGACCTCAGTGTATGGGCTTGCTGTGGGGAATGTCTAGGGACACTGATTAGACCCAGTGGGCCAAAACAGGGATGGCAGAATATATGGATTCCAGTGTGTACGTGGGGGGATGCTTATGGAAGTGCGCTGGTGAGGACAGGGGCATAAGGATGATTCAGATTATTTGAGACGTTTTGTATAGAATACACAAAAATTCAATAAAAACAAATTTTTAAAAAAGAACAAAGAAAAGGGAGTGGAAACTTCTCCACAGAGCTAAATGTAGGAGACTCAGATTTACCCCTACTAGAAAATTCTATCATCTATATACATATAACTAGGAAAGAAAGGTATTACTATGATATTTTCCTGAAGATAAAACAGGTGGATTTTGTTGTTTTCTTGCCTCAGGCTAAGTTATTACAGCCCAAAATACTGAGACAGGTTCGTTTACAACCGTGAAGCTTAACAACTTACACTATACTTGAAAAGCTAATTACTACTGCTCATTCTATTAGAGCAAGCTACAACAACATTTATGAGGACTTAAAAAGAAGACATTTTTCTAATTTTCTCACCATTTTTTTCCTCTTCTTTATTTCACAATATCTCTGTATTTGAAATCTTATCTGGAAATGTCTGATTTCTGATGGTGGCAGAATATACATTAAAATAAGCATGGTTTACATTTTGAGATTTGGGTAAGTCAAGGATGGTGTGTGCATATAGGCGCATGTTTGTATATGTGTATATATGTGTGTGCATGTAATGTGTGATATGTATGTATTCATGCATGTGTATGTGCATGTGTGCACATGTGTATGTGTGTATATGTATATAGATGTGTGTTTCTTCTTCAGGCTCAGTGGGTGAGACTGTTTTGTTGAAAGAATCCTAGGTATTGTGGTGAGGACAGCTTGAGTGGAGACTGCGCATTGGAATGAGCTTGTCCATGTGGTGCATCCCTTATGTCAGCATGGAGAAGAATCAAGGTTCCTGGCAATGGTCTCCAAAAATCTTCCAATCCACACCCGGAAAAGACTCAGCATGGTTCCCTCACTCAGCAGTCACCACAAGGTTGTAAAGAGCAGTAATTAAATGAAGACATTTTTCTCATTTCCTCTTTGTTCCTTTCCTCTCCTCTAAATCACCATCTATTGCAAGTAACAACAGACCATGTTAAGATCCAACTTTGGCTCAGTTGGTTCCTAAGAATTTGGTTTATCTTTACCTTAGGTATAAGGAAAATATTTGAACTGTGTGAGAGATTAGTTTTGAATTGTGTTATACTGGATTCCTTAATCCTGAAGAGTGATACTCTCCTAAAATTTTAATGTTAAAAGAAAAATGATTTATCTTTCAGAGGTATTGTCTAGAGAAAGGGAATAAAGATCTCACAGAGTATATTAGAAGACCTTGGTGGAAGAAAAACAAATGTTTTCTGACTATATCTACCAAGTTCAGTATATTTACTAAACCTTAGACATTATTTACTTTAGTGAAATGTTTTTTTTTTTTATCACGTTGCATTCATTTGAATCTAGTTTTCTCCTCCAATGTGATCTCTTCTCTGTTGTTACTTTGTTATGGTGAAAATACATTAGATAGCCAAAACATAGCTATATACGATTTACTATGGAAAGTAATATAATATTAACTTTCACAGTGCCTTTTTTCCACTGTGCCTTTTTTCCTCTGTGCTCCTTTTATTCAATGCTCTGAGTCCAATTAATATTGTGGGTATATACATGGGTATAGGGGCACCTGTTGGAGCATGGGTGGCCTCTCAGGGCCTACATCCTGAGGAAAACAAATTCTCCCTTTCCCATTAGCTATCAGTCACCAATAGCTCCTCAGCTAGAGTTGTGAGCTCTTAATCTCCCCACCCATTCTTGAATTTTGTTCAGCTGGTCATGTTCAGATCTTGTGTATACAGTCACAACAGTGCTGGGTTCATGTGTGAAACACCCTGTCATATCACAAAAACATTGTTTCATCCACTACAACTGTGCTTATATATACATCTAAAAGAAACAAACCAAAATTCTTATGAGAGAGGTTGGAAAGATAGCTATGTTAGTAAAGTACTTATAACACAAGTATGAGAACCTGAGTTTTATTCCCAACATTCATGTTAGAAGCCAGGTTTGGTGGCAAGGGCTTGTTATCTGAGTACTTGAGGAAGCAGAGACAAACAGATCCCTGGAGCTTGCTGGCCTTCTGACCTAGCCTAATACATGAGCTCTGGGTCCCAGTGAGAGACCTTGTATTAGAAAATAAAGTGGGTATCTTTTGAAGAATGACACCTGAAATTTACATATGGTTTTCACACATGTACATACATGTCTACCTTCACACACACACATGCACACACACACATATGATACTTATATTTGAGATTTGATGCTTTAAGATGTGAGATAACTTTCTTTCAAAAGAACTGTGGACTGGAGAGATAGATCTGTGGTTTAAGAGTGTAAGCTACTCTTGCAGAGGACCCATCTTCAATTTTCAGAACCCATATTGGAAAACTCACAACTGCTGGTAACTTCAGCTGCAGGGGTACCTGATACTTCTGGTTCATGTGAGAACCTGAACTCACATGTCTGTATCCACACACAGACACACAAACATAATTAAATTTTTTAAATTAAACAATTTTAAATGAGAACTTATATTTGGGAGAGCCATTTGTAATACCAAATCTTACAAGAGTTAACCTTAAATTCCAATTTCCCCCTTTTTGTAGTCACAAGTGTGCCTTTCTTTGAAGAATTTTCTCTAAAGAGAGAAGATTAAGAAGGAACAAAATTATTCAGGGGATGAGAGCCTAACTACAAGCACTGAGACTTATACAAAGAGAATATACAAGGAATGATTGCTAACGAGTACTGATTATAGAGTTAAGGAAATGCTCATAAGCTTTAAAATAAGCCTTGAAGGATATATTGATTTCACAAAAGATAAGATCAAGTAGGAACATTTTTCTGCTATAGAAAATCATGAGAGTAGAAAATAGTAATATTTAAGGCTGTAGGTTGCTAAAGAATCTTGAATTCTTGGGGAACACATTGGAAAAAAGACAGAAAGTTGTTGAGTGAGTACTTCAGAAGCCTTTATGGTAATTCGTTTTGGAGACTTGGCCAGAGAATAGGAATGCGTATGTGTGAAGTGAGACTACTAATGACTAACAGAGATTCCTCTAGTATGAAACGGAATGTAAATATGGTGCAGGAGGTTGGGTAGTGCTGGAACTTTAGGTTGTATGTTCTTGGGAGACATTGGAATCACAGAGTCTAGGTAGAAGGATGCTACTGGGCATTTTGGGCTTTCAATATAGATCCAAGAAAGGCCATATTCTCCTATATAACTAGGATCTATCTCTGTAGGAAAGAAGTCATGCTCTATGCTAGACAAGATACGACCAAATAAGGAATAAAATCATATGAGTAGCTATATGCTTTTAATCGCAGTGATTGGCAGGTAGAGACAGGAAGCTCTTGAGTTTAGGGCTAGCCTGGGATACATAGGGAAACTATTTTAAAGAATAAAATACAACACAACCAAGCCAGGAAGAAACACGAAGATGTGACAGCATTTAATTACCCACCAGAAGGTTAAATTCTTTCTTAATGGCATTAGTCACCATCTGAATGAACAAGGAATTGAAATTGGAAGGTAGCTAAAGACATAGAAAATTTTATTCCATTATTTAATTTTTAAAACATAATAATCATCATCATGGAGTTATTGACAAAAAAAAAAACTTTTAAGCAGCTACTATTATTATTGTTATTTATCTAAAGAAAAGGTTGTAGCATTGGAAGGTACCATGTATTCATTAAACATATAAAATATCTGAAAATGTTAGGATAAACAACAGTAAATTGAATTTCATCATGTGTTTCACATTTTTCTTCTTATTTTATATAACTAAGTCTTGGCAAGCTAGATACATTAAGATGCATCTAATAAGATTCTTAGAGAAACAAAAGATAATGCAAAAAGTCTACAAATGAGACAGTGCAATTACAAATATTTAATGTCAATAAACAGAAAAAGAAGACTAAAATATTGACCATACCAGAGACAATAACAAAATGAGTTCATTAAAACAGACTGTGTAAATCAGCGTATGAGATGTAAACAGAACAACCTGAGTGAAAGGCAGAGGCAGACTAGATTTAAATGACAGCTAGAATCCAAGGCACTAGTGTGGCTTTGCCTGGCTTCGCTTGCATAGGTCTCACACAAGCCCAAGTCAGACAAAAACCCAGGACGGATGTGGGAGGTGAGCAAGAAATCTCAACACTAGCTGAGGAACTACTGGAAATTAAAGGTTGATGGGTAAGGGAGGGTCAGTTTTCCTTAAGGATGTGAAGCCTAGTAGATTGATCAGACTTTAAGGTATTGACCCACACCCAAGTACATTTGACAAACACAAATTAGACTCAATAGGCCTTTAGAAGAAGAAAAATAATAATAGAGGGCATGAAGTGGAGGGATGTTAGCAGCATGAGATTGGAGATGGGGGAGTGTGTTCTCAATATCATCATTTGCCTGGAATATTTTTTCTATCCTTTCACCCTAACATAGTGTCTATCCTTGAAAGTGAGGTGAGTTTCTTGAAGACAGCAAAAAGATGGGTTTTGTTTCTTAATCCATTCAACTACCCTGTGTCTTTTGACTGGGGAGTTGAGACCATTGATATTTAGAGTTATAATTGAAAGATGTGTATTGGTTACTGATATTTTTTATTTGGTTTTGTTCTTTGTCCTATTTTGTGTTTCCATAATTATCCTTTGTTTTCTTCCTATAATCTCTTGGGTATAGTCATTCTTATATTTAGTCCTCTGTGTTGCTTCAAGTAGTCTCTGTAGGACTGGGTTGGTGGACATGAATTCTTTCAGCCTATTTTTGTTATGGAAAATTTTCTATTCCCCTTCAACTATGATAGATAGTTTTATTGGGTAAAGTATTCCGGGTTGGCATCCATGGTTATTTAGAACTGGGAACTCCTTGGTCCAGGCTCTTCTGACTTTCATAGTTTGCATTGAAAAGTCAGCTGTAATTCTGATGGGTTTTCCTTTGTACATAACTTGTTGTTTTTCTCCAGCAGTCTTCAGTACCCTCTTTTGTCCTGAACATTTAGTGTTTTCACTATGGAAAGCTGTGGGACATTTCTGTTCTGGTCCTGTCTAATTGGTGTTCTATGTGCTTCCTGTATCTGTACAGGTATATCTTTCCTTAACCTAAGGAAGTTTTCTTCTATAATCCTGTTAAAGAGTTAGTCAAAGTCATTGGCCTGGTATTTTTCTCCTATGCCTGTGATGGGTATAGTTGATCTTCCTGTGGTGTCCCACATTTCCTGCATATTCCATTCCTGTGTTTTTAAAGAATTTTTATAGTGTTTACTGAAGGAGTCCAGTTCTTCAACTTTGTCATCCAGTCTTGATGTTCTGTTTTCTGTTTCATTCATTCTGCTTGTGAGGCTTTTTATTCTTGTTTGAAATTGACTTATTGAGTTTTTAAAGTCCATCTTCGTTCAGGCTTGGGTGTTCTTCAGTATTTCTCTTTTGTGAATCCATTTTTTAAGTTCTGAATTATTTTTGTCATTTCATTCAGTCACACATTTGTATTTTTCTTGAGCTTCTGTCACAAGTTTATGCCTTATTTTCTTTGAGTTGTTTGTCTATCTGTTCTTTAAGTTCTTTGATCGTGTTTATAATTGTTCTTTTAAATTTTGTATCTTGGGGTTCCTCAGGGTGATTCTCATTTTAATATACTTCTGTAGAACTGGTGGGTTTTGTTGGGGACATATTTTCTTGGTTTTTCATATTATTTGTGTTTTTGCATTGTGTATGGAAGTCTTTTGCTGGTTGTGTGTCTGATATGAAAGTCCATTCTCCTTTTGTTTAGTTCAAGTTTGGTTCTGTTTATATTGTTGATGTAGTTAAATGTGATAAAAATACATTTAATGAAATTCCAAAACAATCAAAATATTTTAAAGGATAAAGGAGCAAGTACTAATCTATTTTCCCATTTTCCCCTTTATATCACTACATTCTAGAGTAGGAAGGGCTAATTTGTAGGGAATGGGAGGGCAAGGTAGAGGAAGGAGTATGATGATGGATAACTAACACTACAGTTCTTCAGAAAAAGCCATTTAGAAACCACCACTATAGAATCTTCTTAAGTATATACATATACATTATAAAAGGAGCTTAAAAGGAGTTACCCTATAACAGGGAGACATTAACCCCTACTAGATACCATAGTCCAGTAAAACAAAGGCCCAATGCCAGGGGTGGGCTCTCTTTTTGGAAGCTGTTAAACAGGTGTCCAATAAAACCTCAAGCAATACTGGCCATTGCCCCTATTCTTGGTTACCACCAGAACTAGACAATAAGATCCTATTGCAGAAGACACTACATACCTGAGCAATGGAAAACAAAAAATAAAAACAAAAAAAAAAAAAAAACAAGGAGAAATCAAGCTGGTACTGACATCAAAGCTTCATCTCTACTGGCTAGCTTACATATATGCTGGAATTCACTATGAGTGCTACCAGAAGAAAAAAGTAATCATGAACCTTACCCAGCTGTGAATCTTATACAACTCAGTAGCACCTGGTCTGTCAAGTTATGACATCTGGTGAAATAGTTGCATGAATATTATGGGAGTAACAAATCAGTTTCTTTAAAAAGAATATTTTATTGATTATTTTTATTTTATGTGTATGAGTGTGACTCTTGGGTGGTTAACCAGTCTCCAATGGGTGAATTCATACCCAAGGATGGGAACTTCACCTCTCTCTCTCTCTTTTGATCTCTCTCTCTCCCCCCATCTATGGATCATCTGTCATCTATCTATCTATCTATCTATCTATCTATCTATCTATCTATCATCTATCTATCATCATCTATTATCTATCATCTATCTATCTATCATCTATCTATCTATCTATATTATCTATCATCTATTATCATCTATAATCTATTTATCTATCATCTATCTAATCTATCTATCTATCTATCTATCTATCTATCTATCTATCATCTATCTAATCTATCATCTATCTACATACTAGAGTACATGGAATTTTGTGGGGGATAGTAAGGAGGGCACAGATAGAAGAGGGATCTAAATATAAACAAAATATGTTGTATAAAATTAGTAAAAATTCAATAAAAATGTTCTTGATTAAATACATAAAGCGAGAACTAAATATTCTTAAATTTGATATATTAGCACCATCAATAAAAGGCATATGATTCAGGTGGAATGGGAAATGATGAAATCATATACTGAACAAATATTAATCATAGTAAATATGACATGTATTTCTTAATGTCAGACAAATTGACTAAAATATAAATAAGTATTCTGAGGTAAATAGGAACTTTTTAGAAGCATAAAATGATAAATTTTCAAGAAGAAATAGAAATACTGTTACTGTGAAACTATTGATATAACTACAAAGATACATTCAGAAAAAACTGACAAAAACTAAAGGAAAAATGATAAAAACCAAATTCATGAATACTCAGTATCATATTTTTAAGTAAAGACTAGCACATATAGGCAAAAAACACATGAGCAAAAAGACCAGTGCTAATGTAGAAGAGTTGAACATGTGAGTATATGACATGATAAGAATTTGCTTATGAAACACCGAATCTAATAAATCGAAATGCAGGTTCTTTAAAGTGTACTCATATACCAGACTACATCATGGTGGGTCAGAGCAGCAGTTAAAATACAATGTAAAGATATCTTGTTTGTCTGGATACTTCTGTAATACACTAGACCACTATAGAAAAGTATCATGATCTGGATAAGTGAGGAGTAAGCGACAAGTGTGGTGGAGAACTTGGAAAGATATGAATCTTTAAGACAGAAAATAAAGTTGAAGCTTCATGGATTTACAAATTCTATACTTTTTCCTTTTTAATGGATTCAAAAAGATAGGAAATACTGAGGCATTTCTTCCTAGTAAAGGAGTATTATTCATTTGTCATGCCTCAATATGGAACTATAAACTAAGACAGAAATGACACATGTCCATGTGGGTTCAAGCCCCACTCCTTGTACCAATTTCTGTCTTAGTCATTGCTGTGATAAAATACTCTGCCCATCTCTCATGGCAGGCCACTGCCATTCCAGATTGCTAGTTAACAGTCTCCTTTAACTTTTGCCCATGCATCTTGGGCTTGCAGTCTCATTCCAGGTCAGTAAATGCCCCCTCTTGTGAAGCAGCTGAGATGCCTGGGTCATCTTTTCTCCACACCTGCCATGCCACATTCTCCACGCCTGACACCGCGAGTGCTCCATGCCCTCTGTGGCATGTTCCTCACAGCTCACAGCATTGATCCCAAGATGGGCCACAAACCCCACCTTCCACAGCTAACTCTCCACAGTCAATTCTCCGCAGCAAGACCCAGCCCTTGGAGGAATCAGGACCCCTGGGGAATACACTCTACCCCTTTCCTCTGCTCTTACAACCTTTCTGCCTATCTTCTGCTAAGGTCCCTGAGCCTTGGAGGGGGGTGACAGATGTAGGATGATCTCTCTTGTATCATGGTGAGATAGTGATTCTTGGGCCTCCCCATTATTTGTCTTTAAGCCAGGGTCATTCTTCTATCTCACTGGTGTTTCTTCTACTATAAAGACAAATAGAAGGAAGAAGACACATTTAAACAAACATGAATGTAAATACAAATGTCTGGAAGATATGCCAGTAGGTGTACTCTATTCATTAAACAGTATACTTGTGATGGTTACACCATTAGGGCCTGTAGCCTTTCTCAACACAAGGCACTGGCCTGGTCTATGGCACCAGATGTATGTTCCCCAACCATCTGCATAGTGCCTTCTGACAATATGGATGTCATCTATCCAGTGTAATGGAGTTTTTTTTTGGCTTAGTCTCAGCTCCATCTCTTCTTCTCCCATGCTCACAATATGCAGTGTCTTCAGCAACATGGACTTACTGACCTTTCTAGTGTACAACTGACATTAGTGGCAATAGCCTTGGTGAATTTGAGGACCTCTAGGATCTCTTTCTGATCAATAGTTCATAGGGGGCAACCCACCCTGGTACTGCAGATTTTCATAACAGTTGTATAGTTTGGGAGGCTCTGTCTTCATCTTACCCAACCATAAAACTCCCAAGAATCTTACAGCTATAGCTGGCCTTTGCTTCTTCATGTATCTTTCAAATGGGTTTTACATCTGTAAAACACTTGAAGGAAGGTTAATATTATATATTAAATCAATCGTAGACAAGGTCTCACACAGAATGGAAAGGTTTTGTCCATTCATATTAACTGTTTTCTCCATAGCTCCTTGTTAGGTATCATAGCATGGGTATGAGACATTAATTTTGTTATCTCTTTATCATTTTTAGTTATCCCTTTGGAGTCATTTCACACTTGGGGGATGTTACATTGTCTCTTTGTATTCTCTTATTCTTGATACACTTACAGGTGTTGACTTGAGTTGCCTGACCCTACACTGGGCTAAGAAAGCAGGGGGTTTCTCCTATCCCAGCTACACTTGTGGGTTCCCTGAGTCAGGGAGGCCCTGGGTCTGCCTCCTGACTATAGCCATATCTGTCATTTCTCCATTGACCATACCTGGCTGCTGGGGGAGAACTTCATGGGAAAACCTGCTTCCACCCCTAGTATAGCCTTTATCAGAAGAGAAATGCATCTTATTTAATCCTTGGGGATTCGTAACCACCCTGGGACAGTTTTTATCCTTTGAATTTCTTTCATAAACTGTTCTACTAGTTTTAAAACCTTCTAGAAATGCCCTAGTACCGAATTTGGTTTTCTATCGACTTTTTCTCTGGGAATTTGGGCTTGACATAAGTCTTGCCACATTTGTCTTTGAGTAACCCAAGTGGACCATTTCTTTAGTCTGGTCTTTTTCATATCTCTTATAGGGTGTTCTGTTATTTTACAGACACCTTTTTCATGCTGGTCAGAATCATTTAGATTTGCCAAAGTATGTCTCACTTTACAAAGATTCTGTCTCATTAAAGGGCTTAGTAAAACCATTAAACCCCATAACATTCTCGAGGTCCAAGTTGAATTAAGCTTTCCTTCATATCTCTGGTGAATACAGTCTTATCTGGACCAGTGAACTGGACATCATATATTGCTTTTCTCATACCTAGTTCTCTCAGTAATGCCTGCCCCTCCTTTATAGTCCTCCAGCCCCTGCTAATCATGTTAGTCTCCTTTGGTGGTAACCAGGTATCTTTAATGCCTCAACCAGCCATCCCATTAAGGACTGCTCCCCACTTCATTGGCCTAGGTTGAACAGCCTATATTGCAAGGATGGATGGGTGATTATATAACTCAGCTTTGAAGCTTCTGAAGAACATAGACTGACATCATTTGCTCCCATATCCAATACTCTCACAGGTCACGTTGCTAGGGGCTCTCTGATTGCTTGCTTGTAAAATTTTCCTAGTTTTAACAGTTATAGTATGGAATAGTTCCTAGCTACAGCACTGTTAGCTTTTTTTTTTTTTTTTTTTTTTTTTTTTTTTTCCTTTTGTATCAATGGTTGAATCTGAGGGCCAGATTTAGCTACTTTTATTTTTAGGTCATTTTCCTTTTTGCTATTATCTGTCTCTTCCCCTGAGTCCTTGGACCTTACATAAGTTAAAGTGTCCTGCTTTTTTTGTTTTTTTCTCTCAAGTTCTGCAACTGGGTCTGTCAGGATCTCCCTAGCCTTTTCAGCTTCCTCTGCCTGGGGCACATCTTTTATTATGCAAAGTGGCAACACCCCCTCTCTGAGCACTCCATTATGGTCCAAAGCAGGTACAAGTTTTTCTAGCCTTTGGGTAACCTTTAACAAATTTTTACATACCAGCAACATAACCCCACATTTACAACATAGCTGTGGCCCACACTTCTGCATGGCTGGCCTGTTTTTAGTTATAGATTTTATAATCCATTGTATAACCCATGTGACTATCACTAACCCCTTTAAGCATATGGGGTTTGATTGCCTCCCCCCTCCTCCTGGATTTGGGACTCAGAGCCCAGCTGACCTACCACAGAGCCAGCGGGAACAGCACTGCTTTCCCAGACCCACATCCCAAGGCTGTGGTTCATTTATCTGGGCTGGACTACGCATTTTTTACAGAGTTCTCTCACGGTGTCTTGCGTTATCAGACAAACCATATAACATATTTCTATGTGAATTTATTATAGTTATATCTTGGGGGTGGAGAAACTTACAGAGACTATCACCCAGCACCCAGCTCTTGCAGCCGGCTGCCTCTGTTCCAGATTGCTCAGCCAAAGTCTCCATTAACTTTCTCCCACACATCTTGAGCACTCTCCTTCCAGGTTGGTAAACATTCCCTTTTGCAACTGGATGAGACACTGGGGGCCATCTTTTCTCCACTCCTCCTGAAGCAGGCGTCCCCCATGCCTGCCACCTCAAGTTCCCTACGCCCATGGAAACATGTTCCCCACATCCACCACAGTGAGTTCACCATGCCCAAGGCGGAGTGTTCTACGTGGCTCAGGGCTTCCGTCCCAAGATGGTGCCACAAGCCCTTCCTTCCACAGTTAACTCTCCACAGTCAATTCTTGGCAGCAGGCCCCACCCCTTGGAGGAACAAGGACCCCTGGGGAACACACTCACCCTGGATCAACTCCAGCTTTTTGGAGAAGCCTTCAGTTTACACCAAGACTTCCCCAGTATTATGGACTATACTTTCAAACTTGAGCCAAAATAAACCATTTCTTTAGTAAGTGAGTTTTGTTAGGTATTTTGTCTCAGCCAATGGTAAAATGGCTAAAAGATATACTTTATAGCACAATTTTTCCAACATGTAATAGTCCTAAACAATAAATATCTATTTTACCTTTTTTTTTTTTTTTGTCTTTTTTGAGACAGGTTCTCCCAGTAGCCCCAGCTGGCCTGCAACTCACTGTGGAGGCCAGGCTGGCCTTGAACTCACAGAGATCCACCTGCCTCTGCCTCCCGAGTCCTGGGATTAAAGGCATGGGCCACCACGCCCGGCTATTTTACCTTCTTAAAAGTAAAAATTTGTAATGACCATTTAGCTAGATTAAGTTAAACATCTATACTGATTCCTTGGGGTAGGAGGCAAGGAGTGGTTTATATAGGTAGTTCTGAAATATGAGGTTGTACTCAGTGTGCTAGTCAGGGGTGCAATCACTAGAAGGACTGGTTGCATTTGTATGAGCCAAGTTGAATGGGACAAATGGGGGTGTATATGATTACATTTTCTTACATACATATATGAAATTCTCAGAGTTTAAAAAAACAGGGTAAAAGTAAGAGTCTTAGTTGGTTATTACACATCTGGAATCCCAGCACTTGGGAGGCTGAAGCAGGGGACTGTTATAAATTTGAGGTCAGTCTAGGTTTATAGGTTTATAGGTTTATAGTTCTTTCTGAGCTGCAGCATGGAACCCTGTCTCAGAATAAAATAAATAAATAAATATTTATTGACAGTTATTCATGGGTATAAACTCAGATCTAGGCAAAGAAAAAAGCTGGACAGTGATGTATCTGCAACAGAGCAGAGCCCTGGACATGTAAAAATTTCCAGTGATAAGCACCACATAATACTGGGCCCACATGACTGTCAAAATCATTGATTAATTTGCCATAACAATTAGTTGGAAACATCATAATGCAAATCTGAACTAATGTTTAATAGATAATTTTAAGTATTTTAGAAACTTTCTTCCACATGGATGTGAAAACAAATTAGCTTACTATCAAAGAATAAACATTGTTTAACCACTCCATCATCTCATTTAAGAACTGACTAATGATACCTAAAATTTGCAGCTTTTTAGAGCTAGTGTCTTCATTTTTTTTAAGTGTCTTCATCTTTCATATAAATTTTCTCACTCTGTTTCTGTCAAGCGTTCAGGAGAATAACTTATACTGTTGATATGCCAAACTGGATAGAAATATGTTGCGTTCAAAGGTTTAGGAAGGATTATTTTGGGAGATAATCACACTGTTTTATGATTCATTGTAAATTCTGTAATTATAGCATTGCAGGATAGCGTGCTAACTCAGCACTATTAAAGTCGGACACTGTCACTTTGCTCTTTGTTTCAGAACTTAGCAAAGGGAATGGCACAACCTCAGGAAGCAATCCAACTTGAGGAAAGCTTCATGCTAGCTTCTTTATATTTACAGCAATGTTGGTTACAACCAGGGTCACTTATCCTAACAGCTGTAGCCATCCTCTCTACTTTCTGTCATAAAAATTCAGCTTGTCAGTGAGCATTACAGTCTATTGTTCCTTTAATGCCAAGCTCAGGTACTTCTTTGCCTCTTTTCTTTCAGAATTTCTCTATTTGAATTCTAATGTATTTGATAGAACATGATTTTATTCCTCACAAACCAATTATAGACATCAGTTACTGGGAATATGGTTTTAATTAGCGTTCTCATGGTGGCCAGAAAGTACTTTATGCATTTGGAGATGTATCTGTAAAAGGGACTACATCTTTCCATGGATTAATATTTTCTCCCATGTGTTAATCTTATTAATGTAAAAAGAAAAACAGATGTATATGATGTATACTAGTTTAATAATTGGTAGTTATATTTTTTTCTAAATAGTGTATCAAGAAGTTAGGGTTAATATTTTTAAATTAAATAAAATGAAGTATTAAGTAGCCATAAATAGGTGATCTATAGTCAGAAAATTTTTATTGAACATTGTAAAAGGAGACATGAATATCATATATCAATTATTTTAAATTATGCATATGAGTGTGCACCTATGTGTGGGTATGTGTACATGTGTGTATACTTGAGGAGACCAAAGGCAAAGGTTCTCTTGGAGTTAGAGCTACAGGTGGATATGAGCCATCCTACTTGGATTCTGGGAATCAAACTCCTGTCCTCTGAAAGACCAATAAGTGTTTTTAACCACTGAGCCATCTCTTCATGTGGGGTAGGCATCCTCCGAAAAGCTAAACCTGAATGGGGGTGGATCTAAAGACCAATGCTGAGAGATGCTGAGAGACATTGAGAACACTGTGAAAAAGGGGAGGGGTAACTGTCATTTTGGACACAGGGAAAGGAGCCACAAACTGAGAGGGAGAAGGCACACTGACAAGAGTCGTTGGGCGCGTGGATCTCAAAGCTTAGTCAAAATGTGGGCTATGGGACTTTGTAAGCCACCCTTTCTCAGATGTCATAAACTATGTAAAACCCAAATAGAAGGTATTCCGTCGGTTTGTCAGCCCTGGGACCTCAGAGAGCATTGTGTGGGTCTCCCAAGGAAGGGGAGGAGAATTTGGCATAATGCTCCAGTCTTCATATTTTCTATATTTTAAAAATAAATCTGCATTATATTTTAATGCAGAATGGTAAATCTGAGTGCATATTTATCATAATATATTCAAATGAATTCAAATTCAATAAAGTTAACCACTCCTAGAAGGTTGAATCTGTATGGATGCATTTCCACAACTGACTCTCTAGACCCAAACCTCTTCCAGAGCTTAAGGTAACATTGAATTCTAGGAAACCTTTCCACCACCTGCCCTTTAGTCTTCAGGACAATAGCTTCCTGATTTTCCTAAACTTGCCTTTTGGGCTCCGCTACTCTTTCCTCACCTCTGTAACCCTTCACTGAATGTCTTTTCAATTTTAGCTTTACGTTTCTTTTGGAACCCTAAATCAATAGAAGCTTGCCACTTACATTTCTAGATATGTTTTTGTTCTCACTGTTAAAAAGCTGTCTCTATTCTGGAGGGGCTGTATTTCCACATTCATTGTTTTTGATCCTTCTAACTTGTCTATTCTGATGATAACAGCCTAGGAACTAATTTTTATACAAATGTATCGCTTATACTGAGAGATCTACATAGAAGAATTTGAACCAGCAACTCGCTTATTCCAAGAATGTAGATGCACTATATGACCCAAATTAAGACTAGTCATACAGATGAACATATCCTGAAATAAGTAGTGCAGTTAAGTGTGAAAAGTTCTAACAAATAAAAACTCACAGAAACTTTGGAGTAACAACCCAGGCTCAGTGGTTTCTTAGTCTTTGAAGAGATCTTAGGTCTGTATGAACACTATTTATTGTCTTTTAGTTATTTATTACTGTCAACACTTAAGGATACAAAGTTTTCAATTAAGCTCTTACTCAACATCAATAGTATGATGCTAAATATGATGTGCAACTTCTAAAAGTTCATTTTTAGGAGAAATTAGAACTTTAAGCTCTGCCTCCTCATAATTAAGAATCAATAACCTATTTCTCACTTTACTCTGACCTCAGTGACTATTCTTTCAAAAGTCATTTGAAGGGGGCTGGAGAGATGGCGCAGTGGTTAAGCACGCTGTGTGTTCTTGTGGAAGACCTGGGTTCGAATCCCAGCATTCACTTGGTGGCTAACAACTGTACATAACTCCAGTTCCAGAGGATCTGACACCATCTTCTCTCCTCCATGGGCACTGGACAACACGGTACACTTACACATGCAGGCATAACACTCATACCTATAAAATAAACACAGATAAATAAAAAATAAAAGTCCATTTGAAGGCCCCAGTGGAGCTGTGAATTTTTCATCAATATCATAGATTTGCTATTTGCAGAGTGCCTCCTTTTTTCTTGAAGGTATGTTTTACCCTACGTCCTGTGAACTTCATTTTGATCCTATCTTGTTCACTGACATCCCTGTCTACTGGTGTTTTTTCTTGCTGCTTTCCTTCTTTCCACTACAAAGCTATGACTATTTCCAGAGCCATTATTTAACTAGTATCTTGTCTTGAAGTATAACTTCACAGAGATAGTTCTCAAACAATGTCTCCTATTACTAACTCTTCTACCTTGACTTTCTGTCATTCTGTTGGGTGCTTATTTGATTCTCTATAATTACCTCAGCCCACATTCTTAAAGTATATTTGTCTTAGTCATCTCATTATTGAAACAAAACTTCATCCTCTTTCTATCTGATTTAATATACTTTAGTAGAGAGGTTTAAAAATTATGGCTCATAGACCAATTCACTCCTGCCACCTGGTTTTATACAGCATGCAAATAATGTTTTTAATATTTAAAATAGTTGCAAAAAACTGAGGGAAGAATAATATTGCATAATGTGAACATTTGATGAAATTCAAATTGTGCCCATAAATAACATTTTAATGTAATAACCATGTTTGTTTGTCTAGTTTGGAGACACCTTTGTCCCATCGTATCATTGCACATTTGAAGCAAGGCAATGTGAGCCACAAATCTAAAATGTTTAATATGTGACTCCTTAGAGAAGAAGTTTGCTGTCTCCAGATCCGGTGGATGGAATATGAGTTCAAGTGCTCAGACTGAGTCAAATGCATGCTTCAGACAGTTTCCTCACCCAGTAAACTGAGTCATTGGCTCAGCACTACTGAAACTCAGTGTTCTCCTCTGTGAAACAGCAATGCCCATAGCCAAGACTTTCAAAAAATATATACTTATTGAATTTATGTGCATTCATACAGAACATCTTAATCATCTTTTTACCCCCTGTTCCACTGGCACCTTATCATAGGATCCCCACTGGATTTCATGCATTCTGCCATTGATGTTAAGGCCAATCAAGTCAAGGCAGCTAATTACTGCTGGGTGAGGATCAGCTGATCTTCTTAAATGGATGGACTCTGAATAGGTTGACTAGGCCTCAGTGGATAGATTTGCATGGGAGGGACGTCTGGGGACCATAGCCAAGACTTTTCTGAAGTTACCTTCATCTCAGCTCTGAGATCGCTGTGTAGAATGTAAATTTAGTTTTCTACTTTATTCATTCTAATTGATCTGGTAAAATAATTACAGGTAAAATAAATTTTTATTATATTTTTATTTTTTAGAATTTCATTCATATACATGAATTTTGATCATGTGTACCTCCCAATCAATCCCCAATTCCCCTCAGACCTCCTCAACACATCTCCCGCTCATCTTCATGTTTTCTTTTTAAATAAAATAACCCACAGTGACCAATTAGTGCAGCCCACAGCACTTTGATGTAAGACTATGTGCTGGGAGATGAGCAACCTATCAGGTGTAAGTTGAAGAAAATTAAATCTCCCTCCCTTAAGCAGCAATCAATTATTATAGTATCAGCTAAGATATATTTCATAATACTTCTTCTGTTCAAGACTGTTTCAGATTCAATAAAAAAAAATTCAGCCTCAGTCATTTACCAAAATTGTACTGTTAAAGTATAGTTTTTAGAATTTGAAAAGATACATGTCCCCATATATAGTTCATAATGCCTTCTGTTGGCACATAGAAAGTTATACAAATAAAGTGATTTCTTTAAAGTGATGTTAGAGATATTGCCTTACAGTCTTATTCTATTACACAATGACTTCAATTTATTTAAACACCTTAATCTAAAAGTTAGAGCTATGTGATAACAGAAAATGTAACAGAAACTCTGTAATCTTCATACGGTATGTGAAACAGTTTTATACTAACTCTGCCATTTCATCTACAGTATAGGTATTTGTTAAAATAAGGGCTACTTTTTGACACATCTAACAATAATTTCCAGGGCAAGGTAATTTTCTCCTTCACATAGTTTTAAATAGATTATTTAAAACATTTTATGCCAAGGCATATCCATTTATCTAGCCTAACAAAAACACTTTAATTCTTCTAGTTTTTATTTGTACCCTCTTAAATCTCCAAGATTCTCCTGTTTGTTCTATTGTTCCTTCCTTCCCTCCCTCCATCCCTCCCTCCCTCCGTCCCTCCGTCCCTCTGTCCCTCCCTCCCTCCCTTCCGCTCTCCCTCCCTCCTTCCATCCCTCCCTCCTTCCCTCCGTCTCTCCCTCCCTTTCACTCTCTCTTTTTATCCTGGATATTGTTGATCCTAGGCCTTCAAGTGAAGGATCTAAATCCTTAACCCAGGTCTTTATTTCTTAAAATAGGATAGCAATTAAGTAAGCCACTTAGATTGACTTTCCTTACTGGTAGAACTTTGACTTACCATACAGCATTGTTTCATAGCACTTGCCACCATCAAACTTGTTTCAAAACTGAAGTCAATTTTCTCAAGCCCTTCCAGTCCCTTATTACCTAAGTTTGTGCAATATTCTGAATATATTGTTATTTCAAAAATGTCACAGCAGGTTTACTTCCATCACATTGCATCTGAAGAAACCACAATCTTTATTTTAAAGATTTATCTGTTTAAATTTTGTCATGAGATTACAGCAGTTCAGGTCCTCCTCCAGGATTCCCACCAATCTAGTTTTTATTCTTCCACCACCATATCTGCAGTGGTTTACTGTACTGATGTCTCCTGAATGCCTTAAGGTGGGATGGTGTCTACTTTTACACCATTAATTTTGGTGTTTTCACCTCCTTCTACAAATCAGAAATGTTCTTAATGGTGTCTGGAAATCCTTTTCAGAAGATTTTCATTTTTCTTTGCCTAGATCCATCAAAGGAATGAGTCACTATGTCAGTGACAGCCTTATAAAATGTGTTTCTTAAATTAAAAGGAAACCAGGATTATTACCCAATCCATGGATCATATGTTAGCAGGTATGAAATAACATCAGTATCCTTGTAAGTCTCCCTGAATCCCTGAATTGCTGGGCAGGTTGTTAATGAACACTATTATTTTGGGAAGGAATCATTATTTCAGAGCAGTATATGTCAAGAATAGGCTTAAAATGTCCAATGAGCCATGCTATAAATAGATGTGCTGCCGCTTAGTCATTGTGGTTCCACTTATGGAGCACAACCAAAGTATATTTAGTATAATACCTAAAGCTGGAAGATTTTCAGAGTGATAAATGAGCATTGGCTTCAAATTAAAGTCACTGGCTGCAACAGCTCCTAACCAGGGAGGCAGGCTGTCCTATGAAGCACTGAAGCCAGGCATCGACTTCCTTCTAGTTATTAAGCCCTAGGGTGGCATCTTCTAATAGAAGGCAGATTTGTCTACATTGAGAGTCTGTTGTGTAGTATGGCCAACTTGATTGGTGAACTGAGTTACATTAGTTAAGTTGCTGTGGCCTCCCCACCAACTCCTTTGTACTCTGAAGAGGGCTTCTTGCCTCAAGCCTCAACCTTGGTTAGATTTAAACTTTTCTTCCACAGCTTCCTCATCTTTCTCAGCATTTATAGATTTGAAAGGAGTTACAGTGTTTACATTGGATTAGGCTTTGGTACTGGAGTCCCAACCTCTGGCTGATGGACCAAATAAGATCAAGGATGGTTATGAATGAGGGCCAACACTTAATTATAAATTTAAAACATTACAAGAATTTTTTGTGTGAACCTCTTTTGGTGACTCAATTGTTTATTTTGCATATTTAGTGAGTGTGAACTTTGTAGATGATGATAGCATGGTGTCAAAATGCCTAAAAGTAGGAGTTAGACATGCCTGAAGAAAATGTGACTGGTTTGATTTTTCTACCCAACCAATAAAGCCCTCATCACATCAGGAATAAGATGATGCAACATTATATTTAGTCATGCATTTGGGTGGACCAGCTCTTCCAATGTATTCAGGAACCGTTCCTTTGCATTCACAACTTGCCTAACTGGAACAAGAGGCTTTTGGACCATCTTAGATTTTGACATGCCCTCCATTCAATGAAAAATTATTTCTAGCTTTGAATTTAAAGTAAGAGACATGAGACTTTCACTTTAACACTTAGAATCCAGTATAGGGCTATTAATTGACCTAATTTCAATTTTCCTGTGTTTCAGAAAATAGGAAAGTCCAAAGAGAGATAATGGAAAAATTGACCAACAGAAAAATCGAAATCTTCATTTGCCAGTGGAAGTTGCTATCTTATTGGCATAGTTCATAATAAAACCTAACAATTACAACAGGATCAGCAAATATCACTAATCACAAATTGTGATGGCTCATCCTGGGTGTCAACTTAACTGGATCAGGGATTAACTGAAATGAGAGAGACCTTCTTGATTTTATCATTTGAAGGTAACACCCTAAATGTGGGCATTACCTTCTGATGGAAGCCCACATAAAAGACCATGTCAGAAGGGAGCTCTGCTTTTTGCCCCTTGCCTGCTCTCTCACCTGTGAATTCATCTTGCTGCTTTGATCAACTTCTTCAGATTCCAATGTAGACTGAACACTAGCAGATCTCTCGGAATTCATCAGGCCTTCAGCACCAGATTGGGACTACTGAGACATCCAGCCTTGTGCACTGAGCAAGTACCGGAATCTCAGCCTGTCTAGTGCGTGATGCAGCCATTGTTGGACTACTCGGACTCTATCCTGTAAGCTAATCTGATAAATCCATAAAAATATATATGCAGACATTCTACCAGTTCTGTTTCTTTAGAGACCCTTAACCTTGACTAATATACAAATCATAATAATATATGCATTATAATGAAAAAAAGAATACTGTGAGAATTATTCAAATGTAACACAGAGAAACAAAGTCAGGATTTGTTGGGATGAGAGTGCTTATTGACTGGCTGAGGGCAGAGTTGTGACATCCTTCAATTTGTAAACATTTAGTATCTATGAAACACAATAGATAAAATAAATTGCATTAAAATAAAGCATGCCTGAAAACTTACTTGTGCATCCACCATGTATCCTAACTATGAAAAGATCTGTAGGTATCTATTCTGAATCAACAACAAAAAGCTGCCTTCTTCATTTTCTTTCTAAAGATCTATACAATTTATACAGTAGCTATTGTTACATGATGTTGATTTGCTATCAACAAATGTAGGAACAGAGCTCATATCAAGTAGATATAACTGGTAATAAATGTTCCTCTGGCCATCATCTTATTAGAATAAATTTTAAAATATTTAGTGTGTTTGTGTGTGTGTGTGAGTGTGTGTATGTGTGTGTGTGTGGTATGTGCGTGTGATGTGTGGACAACGTGCTGGCCATGGTGTACTTACGGAGGTTAGAGGCCAAAATTTTGGATTTAGTGCTCTCCTTTAAACTTTAAGTAGCTTCCAGGGATCAAACTCAGGTTGTCAGGTTCCTTGATATGTTCCTTTAACTACTGAGCTCTATTATTGGCTTTATAAGCATGACTTCAGAGAAAGTTGATGTCTCCTGCATTCAACAGAACCAGAATAGATCTTTGAAAAAGTCAAATGATATAATGGAATTGAATAAAAATGGTTTTGAAACTTCATTCATATTAGACATCTTTCCATTTATAGTTTACTTAGACCTCTTTGTTTATGTCCTTTTCTTTTTCTTTTTGATTTCTCCTTGTAAATGCTCAAAAAAAAACCTATTTCTATCTCTGTGCTATTTTTATTGACTTAACCCACATGCATATGATTTCTCTTTCATGCATTTGGAAATTGCATTTTATTCAATAATTTCAAAGCGATGATTTAGAGATTGAGCCTTCTTTTGTATAAAGAGATGAAATCTTTGTATTTTGAGCTCTTTTCATTATGCTAACATTTAGGAGTTACTATTTAAACAAAGTAGAAAAAGAACCTGTTCACTCTGTTGCCTTCACAGATGGAGCTGATGGTCTTAGACAGCTAGATTCCATTATAAACTATCAGAACAGAATATATCAGGTAAAATTTAAAGAAATCCAAGCTAAATAAAATGTGTAAATATAATTAAAGATGAAATAGAAAGACTATCACTTTGCCTTCTTAATACCTGCCATGTTTGAAAATGTTATAAACATTGAAAAAGGAACTCAGAATATTCTGTGGTTTATAAATCATTCAGGAAATCAGAACACTGACACTGCCCCCATCCCAGGTGCTCTTTCTGACTTCATAAAGAGAAATTCAGTACAGATAATTGGAGCATTTTAATAATAAAATGTTGCATATTCCTCCCTTGTGAGTTCTGTCTCATTTTCCCTTAATAAATCTACTTTCTTACTCCTTACTGGAGTTTCCCTTAATGGATGTTGATTATCCAGGACCCTTAGCACCTTGAGGTAAGATCATCAAGAACCAAAAAAAAAAAAAAATCTTTGTCTCATTCTAAGATCTCACATCATGAGTCTAAGAAGGAAGATCTAGAGATATCTAAGAAGCAAAAGATGAATACCCAGTGTTTTGTCCTGTTGGAATAAAACAGTGTCTCCTGTGCCAGTCACTCTCTTGCCATGTTACTGTTACATTTCCTGCCAGGACTTAGTGCTTTGTTTGAATCAGAAATGGTTTTTGTATCAGTTTACTCCTGATTATTTTTCTGGTAGGGAAAAAAAAAAAGGTCACTTTAATCATGTACTTGATACTTTCACATTTAAGTAACTTAATATTTCTTTTAACTAATGTTAAATTTACAAATTTCAGTATAATCAAAATGCATAAAGTACAAACACCAATATACTTGGGGTTTGGTTTTATGTATTTTAGAAGATAAATATGTTGTAAAAAGATAGTAATGTGCTATTTCAGCTCTATATCTTTAGAGTATGCATTTTGTTGTTGACTGCAACAAGCACTTCCTGTGTAATATTAAGTAAGGTAGGGAATGGCATGAAAATGTTAAAGTTCATTTACACTTTTCAAAGTGGTATTGTATATGTTTATCCCGAGTCTACACAGAGGTCTAAGCTAGTATTGTTAGTATTCCCATTCTCAGATTAAAATTGCTTGGATATGTTAGACCACCACGTTTTATACTTAAAAATACAACCAAATGATGGAGGGTACTACAGATTTCTACAACCAGTCACATACAGAGAATATATGTCTGAGAGGTTCTTCAGCCCCAAAGGACACATCTACAGTGGAACCTCTATGCCTAATGTGCATGGAACGTAGCTGAAGAGGGGATAGAGAGAATATTAATGGATCCCTCAACTTTCACCAGCTAAGCTTCTTCATGTAACAATAGTGCAGTGCACATAGAAGGCCACAACTGGCTGTTTTAGAGAATAAGAGACTTCAGAGTGCATGTCCCTGGTAAGACTCCTATATTAAACCTCATCCACCAATGGACTAGGGACATTGTGGAAGGTGGAACAGAAAGATTATAAGAGCCAGAATTGGTGCATAAACATAAAGAAACAGAGGCCTTCTGGCCATTGGGAACATGTTCATATGAACTTGCAACAATGGTGACAGTATGCACATGACTCATGCTGACTCAATCAGATAAAAATGCAGCATAGAACGAGGAAAATAGACAACAGACTCCAACCTTAGCCTAGGAACTACTAGCAATTGATTTCTGCTGGGTGAGGGAGAGTAGATATTCTTGAAGGGAGAATTTCTAGAAAAGCTGACTAGAATCCATTGGATGAACGTGCACTGAAGGACATCTGGGTACAAAGGCTTGATCAGAAAGTCCTAAACATATATGTCAGAATGTATGAAATCCAGTGTGTGTATGTGGGTATGCAAATGTGTGGATGGGGGAGGGTTTTTAAGTTTGATTAAGACATATTACATGGAATGCACAAAAACTCAACAAAGTATTTTAAAAATAAAATCAAATGAGTTAGACTTCAGCATTCTCAAACCATCTAAAAATATAAGCTCACTGGACCTCCCATTTTGTGATTAAATATGCTTTAAGTGGACAACCAAACAAGTTATGCTTTTCAGTACACACATCCACCTTTTGAAAAACAATGTTATGTGGAGTTGATCTATGTCAGATAATATGCCCATCATATATGTATGTATATGATGGGCATTTATGACATTACTATAGCTCCTGATTTTACAGGGTCTATATAAGGAGGAAAGTAAGTATTCTCTTTTTTTCTGGATATTGTGTGACAAGATCACTTGTCAGGTAGATGCTTCTACCAGAAAACTTTCTTGATACAAAAAAGAAAAATAGAGAAAAGATGCAATATTCATCGGAGCTTAAAGGATACTATCTGAGCTAGATTGAGCAGGAACAGATTTTCCTTAAGAGAATCCTTTTCTAGAGCCTCTAAAAATGACAAAGCAAGAGAATCAATGACTTTCTCAGAGTGCCTCAAGACATTAAAGAATCAAGGTGATGTTGATGGGTATGAGGAAGGGAGATCATGATGTGTTTGAGCACATGTTGGGGCAGTCTCTCAGAATATCTCTCAAATATACCAAAAAAGAATAATATTGTCATTTAAAGATATCCTCCAAAGATTACCTGAAAAGGAGCTGTGTACTATATGGATCTGAGTTTATATTCTAGGTTTGGTATTTGGTACTTTATGCTGTAATTTAAGAGGTTAATTTTATTTTATTCATTCAGTTTTAATTTAAAAGAGATTTATTTGTCTTAGATGTTTGTTCTGGAGTCTCGGAGGTCCAAGAGGATGGCCCTGGTACAAGATAACAGCTTTCTTCCTTCATCATAATATGGCAGAGGAGATCCTCTCTTTAGGCAGAGCAAGGGTGCTAGCTCAAGTTTCTCTACTTCCTTTACTTAATTGAAATTTATTTTTATTCTTTGAGAATTTCAAACAAGTATTCAATGAAAAATGGTCATATCCACCCCTGTTTCCTCCTCTCCAATACTTGCTGAATCCTCAGCATGGCCCCCTTCAACTTCATGTTTTCTTTATTTGGTGATAACCCAGAGTTCATTCAGTTCTCTAAGTTCTTGGTTGTGGGGCAATCCAGGGGAGCATGGAAAACCTACCAGTGACTACACCCTCAGAAAAGAATGATTCTCCTTCACCCAGAAGTCATTTCACAGCACTCACAGTTCTTCTACCTTCTTTTCAAGCATGGTCCCTGGGCCATGAAGGTGGGTTTGGGGGGAAGGGAATCTAATAAAGATGTCCCATGTAGAGCGGAGCACTCACAGTCTCCAAACCAGTACCTAGTCAAACCAAGTCAAGCAAAAGTTCCTACTATGATATGTCAGAGCAATTAGACATTTTCAAATGCTGCCATACTTGAAAACAAAGTCAAGGCTCTGAAAGTTCTCAAGGACATAAAAATATTGAAAAAGAAAAGATAATGTGTTGCCTCTTGTTTAGAGAGGTGTGTGTGTGTGTGTGTGTGTGTGTGTGTGTGTGTGCATACACTGCGAGTCTCTCCTTCCGTATTAATTCTAATAAGAGAGACTTGGACTGAACCTTTTAGAGAGCTTAGTATGTGTTTCCTATAGTTACCTGAAATCAGAGCAATGGACTCTTTTTTTTTTTAAGATTTAAAAGGGTACAGGCATCAGCTTTAGACAAAGAGGCACCTCCACTGGGAAGATTTCCTAGAGTTTCAGACTAAGTTAGAAGTAGCATTCAGCTAGAATCTCAGTGCATGTCTAAATCAATTATGTATGGCTGAGAGTCTCTGAAATTTTTCCATATTGTTTATAATCTAATTAATGAGGTATATTACTAGGATGATTATTCAACCAATGTGATCATTATGAAGAGACTTAAAATTATACTACTTTCTAAGAAAAATTTTATACAATAGACGCAGTTACGCCCCGTATTTTCCTAGAAGAAACCAAAAGATTTGTTGACATTCTAAGGTAAGATGTTTGGAAAACTGAGTATTTTATGCACTACTATCTGATGATGAAAGCCCAAAGAAATCTGAGGAGTTTATAACAATATAGGAAATGCAAGATTAGCCTAATAAAGAATATATAAATGTGTCAGCCTAGATACCTGAAAAGGAAGCCTCAAGAACTAGAGATCTCATTGAATGTTAAGCACCTGACCAAAAAGTGCTTTGTTCAGGCTACACTGTGTGAAGAAAAGTCTTCACTGCGGAAATGGAGATATCACATAATCATTTCCAATATTACTATGTATAAGAGTTGTGCATGTGATTTACCCTTGTGTTGGTGCCACATTTACCACCCACCATAAGATTATCAGATGACTTCCAGGCCTCCATGCTGATAAAGAGACAATGTTTTAGCCATTTTTCGCATATGATTATAGATATTTTTGAAATTTAACCATGCAAATTCAGACTTATGCATCATTCTTTTACGTACAATAGTTAATTTGATTCCTAAGGAAAAGAACAAATCTTGGAGTGGAAACAAAGGAGTTCCTATGTCTGAAAACTAAGGAGCCACACTATAGGCTTATGTAAAATTTACCAAGATGCTAATGAATGTAGCAATGAGGATAAGAAAAAGAATTATAATGGCAATAAAAATACAATTTATTATTTGCTTAGGTTAACATATTATGTTTAATGTAATTCATTACTTACAGTAATATTCTATGGTATCATATAATCTCATCTCAGATGAATACTTGAGACTTAAGGAACTGTAAGAACTCACAGAGTATATCTGTTAAACTCACAAGTCAGTCTATGTTTTCTAGAATTAAATCTTCAGTCTTTTCTCCCTATGGTATATTCTTTAATAGATCCATTTTTACATTATCCTTAGGCAGCTTTTACCAGGCACTACATGAAACTTATCATACTGTTTCCATTTAATGTCAACCAATTTTTTTTTTCAGTAAATATACAACATAAGTGAATTTAGTGATTGAGTCATTTAAAACTTAGTTTTAAGTCAAATTTATGATTCACAATTTTGAATCAAATAGAACCATTATCATTTAGTAAAATTCTGTCACCAAGCTGTGTAGCCCAAGACAGCCTTGAGCTTGCAATCCCCCTGCCTCAGGCTTTAAGTGTTAGAATTATAGGCAAGCCCAGTTAATTCTTCATTCTCTGTAAAATACCTCTAGTAAGTCACCTGGTTAAATAAACATGAGGAATTTCACTTTTCTAGCATATCCATGTGTAAACCTTCCTGGAAGCATTGGCTTATGTTGGGCCATCAGTCAGAATCACATCCTTTGTTTTAACACCATTTCTTAGAGATGCTTGGTATGTGTTAGGAGCTGGAGAGCTAAACATTTACATCTTCCCAGAGACACAACAGCAGTGATAGATACCTGGACAGATGAGAAAGATTCTTACTGAAATCTATTTGTGGGCTAAAAATATCCAACCTGAGTAATATGGGAGTGACAGATGATTTCATCTTGAATAAGTAGATATTCAAGCAAGAAATGACCCTGGAGAAGAAGTTCATGACTCACGTTTTATAGATGAGGAGATGGTAGACATGGAGATTTGTTCCTTGACTTTTGGTTTTGATCTTTCTTCTTTTATGTACTTTAGCATGCACTATTATTATTATTTTATAATCTTCCTAACTTTGTTCCTCTGTGTGGGATAGTCTACATTGCAAACCCGACATGTCCTTTAATGCTTTATTTAGGCCAATGTTAAGAATATTCTTACACTTTTGTAAGTTTTTTGAATTTTTTATTTGTACTTTATATATGAGTATATTGCTTGCATGTATGCAGGTAAACCCATGTTGCCCAATGCCTGCAGAGTTCATAAGAGGATGTCGAATCTCCTGGAACTGGAGTTAGAGATGGTTGTTAGTTGTTATGTGGGTGCTGCAAATTGAACCCAAGTTCTCTTCAAGATCAACCAGTGTTTTAACCATTGAGCTCTCTCCAGTCCTAAGTTGATTTTTTAAAATTGTTTGTTTCTGGTTTTTTTTTTTTTCTTTCTATCTCAGTTTGGTGAAGAAGCACTTGCTAAGGGGATATGAAATGACTAATATAGGGAAAGAGTTAGCTTATTTAAATTCTTTACAAACTCAATATGCCTCCACATCCACAAAATTTTGATTAGATTGAGAATTATTTAAACAAAATCCTATTATAATATAAATTCAGATACCGTTTAATTAGGGATTGTCTCTCATCCACTACTTTAAAGAAGCTCATAAAGGACAGGTAGAGGGGAACGAAAGAGAGAGGAGGAAGGAGCCAAGGCAGGAAGGAACAAGAAGTACTCTTTAGAGGAACTCCCACCCCTCAAGTTAATGCTCTCAGAATGGAGCCAAAATATGGCAACAAATTTCCAGGCAATTCTATCTGTGGACACTAGAATTTTCACCAAAAGCATGCAAGACACCCACCTTCAGACAGTGCCACCAGAAATTATGTGTACCTAAGAAAGATTTAAGTCCTGCATTCAGAAGCAGAATCTCTTCAAGTCAGTCTTGATTCACCAGCCACCTTGCAATCATGTTTCTGGAGTATGTAATGAGATGAAATTTTGAATTAAACACTATTTAAAGGAATGGTTTTAATGTAGTTTCAAAGCAAATTTGAAACATAATACAGAATTCAGGATACAAACAGTTAAATCGTAGGATAAAGCAATTTATAAGGAAGTGAATAAATTGCTTCGGGAAGACTGAATTTACAAAGCATTTCCAAGAGACCATGATTAATTGTTTATAGAGATAAATTCCTGTTTTTTTATGAGAGCAGTATTATGTGTAGAAGTCTTGAGCATACTGGAGGTTCCTTAAGGGAGATAAATTATAGTGGATTTAGGGCTGAAACATAAAGAGACAACAGTAAATCAATAATAAATTTAGACAGAAAAAGTTGAATTGTTTCCATTTAACTTTCAAATAAATGCTTTATGACCTGTGACTGTTAGCTAATTTAAATGTAAAGCTTTTTAAAAGTTTAGTTTAGTTTCCTTTTGTTTGCTTTTATTATTGAGTAACCATCAAAAGATCTGAGTATTTTAACTTAGTTTCTTGATTTCAGTTAGGAAATGTATTACAAATGCTGTTACATTTTCAAGTAATAATGAGTCAAAACACTTATGTTCTTATATTGTAAAAATACTTAAATACATTGAGGGGATGCTCTTTCTCATTTATTCATTTATTAGGTAGCTCTGCAGGGCACTATTATGAATCCTGGAACAAACAATTGTCAAGTTGATACAAAGACTCAATATCATGATGTTTATGATCTAGAAGTTGAACGATTATAAATACATATTAGTCAGTGGTAAGAACAATGTAAGTTCCGGGAACACAGATATTTGGTTATCAAAAGACAGAAGGAAAGCTTCCCATTGAAGGTGCCATTTGGTGTATGACAAGTGGCTATGCAGAAAAGCATAAAGAAGGAAAAATGCTTCAAGATGTAGCATGCCTTCTCAGTTGCAGGAATCATAAGGTTATGTTGGCTCAGAGTGGTAGGTGAGACCAGAGAGGTGGTAGGGAGTCAGACCACTTCACCAGGGGAGCTGTTTGCATACTTCCCTTAAGCACAACATGCTGTTTTCATTTCCATCCATTTCAAGGGTTTTCTACTAGTAATTTTGGGTTATTTCAAAATTAGATTTAATCTAATTTCAAAAATTAGATTAAATTGGTGATATGTTGTGATTCTTTTTGTTATTGGTTACTAATTAGCTTCCATTTTTAGTTTAAAAATTATTTTTTTTATTTTATGTGTATGAGTATATCACCTGCACATATGTAAGTGTGCCCATGTCAAGTAGAGCCCGTGGAGGTCAGAAGTGGGTATCAGATTCCCTGAAACTGGAGTTCCAGATGGTTGTTAGCTGCCATGTGGGTGCTGGGATTCAAACCCAGGACTTCTACAAGAGCAGCCAGTGCTCTTATTTGCTGAGCCAAATCTCTAGCCCTTAATTTATGCCCATTGTGACCCCGATAGCACACTGTCTGATCTTTATTCTATTACATTTATTAAAACATGTCATATTTCCTGGAAGTTAGTCCTTGTTGAATGATGAAAGAGATTTACTAAAGAAGTGGATTTTCATGTAATGTAGTACAGACATCAGTTATGGTATGCTGTCATGGAAATCCTATATTATCTCTCAGTTTTCAACTCTGTCCCATCAAATATTGAGTAGCATATCAGTCCTTAGATATGAACTATAAATTGCTCACTACTTTCTTCAGTTCTGTTCAATTATTTTTCATTTTATAAACTTTGGACTCAACATCTTAGGTCCTGTATGATAACTATTGTGACATTTCCTTGATGTATTGATCTTTGCAACAATATGACATTTCCTGCTTGTCTGTATTTGTTGATATTTTCAGTTTATTTTTTAAATTATTTTTTAAGGTTCTTTGAGAATTTAATACAATCTAGTTTAATCATATTCAGACACCATCTTCCATCTCCACCTCAACCTTGCTATCTCCCCAACTTCATGTCTTCTATTATTATTTTAAGGCCTATCAAATCTAATTTGTGTCCCAAATTGTTCTTAGGTATTGATTCATTCCCTAGAGCCTGGTCAACTGACCTGGTGTCACATCTTTAAAGAAAACAACAATGGTGTCAGCATGCACAAGACCCATGAAAACTCAAGAAGACAAAAATCCAGCAGAGAACTGTGGAAAAGGGCAGCAGGTCCCAATCTTAGCCGAAGAACTATTGGGCAGCTGAAGTGTGAAGAAGAGCTCATCTGCTTTAAGGGAGTAACTCTAGATAAGCTGACTAGACCCTAGTGGATGAACTGGCACTGGAGGGACATCAGAGACCTTTAACTTGACTCAATAAACCTTAACATAAATGACAGAATGCACAAAATCCAGTTGAGGGGTTATGGGTGGGAACAGATATGGAACACACACACACACACAGATATGGAACACACACACACACACACACACACACACACACACACACACACACGTACATTCTGTCTCCCAGAAGCTGTTCATTCAAACCTGACAACATTTTGCATAGGGCAGGCAAGGGGGACAAGAAACCCCAAGGGTAGCTGAGTCACTATTGGCAACCTCTGGTCTACAGTAATACATCTAGTCTTAAGGTCTGTTTTGTTTGCTACTACCAGTATTTCATCTCCTTTGTGTTTATTGAGTATATAATATTCACATAAAAACCCATTTTTATCTTTTAGTGTGAAGATTTCTTATAGACTATTTATAGTTGGTCTCACTATTTTTCAATGCAATCTAACAATTCATATTCTTGAATGAAGAATTAGGACATTCACCTCCAATGTAATGATTGACATATTAAGGTTATCTTTGTTGTTTTGTAATTTATTTTCCAGGTATTTTCTCTCTCTATATATATATTTTATCTGTTCCTCCTTAATTATTCCTTTGGGGCTTCCTGAGCGTCTCCTTCCTTGATAAAATGATAGGTCCAATCTTGTGTCGATCTTATAAAGGTAATCACAGTTAATCTGAATAAAAGTGCAGTGGCCATGCCATGCCCCCCAAAAGAGTGTTCCAACAGTTCACCTCTTCCTCTAGCCTTGATGTTCTCTGAGCCTTGGAGGAGGTGATAGAGTTGTCCCATTTAGGACTGAGCACTCAACAGTCCCATATTCTCAGCATGTCGATCAGTTACAAGTTCCTCCAATAAACTCAGTCCACTGAAAAAGGAAGCTTCTCTGATCAATGATGATCACAGCACTTATCTTCGGACATAGAAAAATATTCAATGGGCAGTTTGATGCGCACAACATTTCCATTTAGCAAAATAGCAGTGGTAATTTCCTGCTAGGACCTTGGACATACAGAGCCAGGAGGTTTGGGCCAGGTGTACAGAACCAGATGTGAAGTCCCACTACTGTTTGCTCATTTGTTAAGAACTGATGACACAGATAGTATGATTTTTCAATTATATTCTTTTGTTAATATAATAGTGGTGCTACTTTGTATTGGTTCATTTGATTTTTTGCTTAGTTTCCTGAACCCCAGTGAAATCGGTGAAATCAGAATTCAATATAATATACTCCATTCATGTTTCTGTTTTAAACACACAAACATATATATGCATATATGTATATGTATGTCTATACATATATACTTTGTTCTGAGTTTTAGCGACCTCATACATGGTTCCCCTTCATCTGAGTGTAAGTCTTCTGGCTTCTGAAAGCTGATCTGTGATTCATGATTAAGTATATTCAAATTTCAGGCTACTTTGAAGTCTGGTCTATGAGATCAGTCAATTATCTGGAGCACAGTCTCACAGCCTAGGGTCAATGATGAGTGTGTGAATAGACTGAATTTTTTCATCTCTTTTGCATATATGATCATACCTAGGAATATACTTGTATTCATACATTCCCAACTAGTACATCTAATATGTTCATCTACCCTCTTCAACTCTCTTGAGAAGTGACAGCCACTGATAACATTGCTAGACATATATGTCACTTGCCACTCAAAGTAAAGTAAATCCTTTTTGTTTGTTGCAGTGAATCCATCACTCTGTGTTTATGCTAGCAGAAGACCCTGCTGAGCTTGAATGGAAGAAGATGGCCCCCTAAACTGGCTAACATGCTAAAAATCTTCACATTCAGCATTATTATTATCATAATTATTATTACTACTACTAGTAGTGATAATAATTATTAATAATGCTAGTAGTAGTACTAGTAGTAGTAGTAGTAGTAGTAGTAGTAGTAGTAAGTAGTAATAGTAGTGTTAGTATTATCTTTGTGTGAATGTATGATCATGTGTGTAAGGGAACTCGCGTGCTACTGCATGCTAGGGTGGTAAGAGGACAACCTTGGGTTGTCCTCACCCTCTAGATTGTTTAAAACAGGATTTCTTCTTCATTATAATATACTCCAGACTAGTTGGCCCAAGAGTTTCTGGGACTTCTGTCTCTACCTCCCACCCACTTGTAGGAGAACTGGGGCTGTAAATGCACACTGCTGAGCAGGCTTTACATGTGTTCTGGGAATTCAGTTAGGTTTCCATGCTTGAGCCTTCTCCCTAGTCCTCTAGCAGTTATTTTAAAAATATTTTTTTATTTATTTTTACTTTATGTACATGAGTGTTATGCCTGCATATATGTAAACACACCACATTCATGCAGTGTCCATGGAGGTCAGTAGAGGGTGTGGGTTCCCCTGAAATGGAGTTGCAGATGGTTGTTAAATGCCGTGTCAGTGCTGAGACCCAAACCCATTTACTGCAAGAAAAATAAGGGCTCTTAACCACTGAGCAATCTCTCCAGCAGCTTTTAAACCACACATATTTTTTATCTCAATGTCTGTATTAGTCACTATTCTGTTGCTGTGATAGAAACATTGACCCAAGCAATTTATAGAAGGAAGAATTTATTTGACCTTATGATTCCCAGGAATTACAGTCCATCATGGCAGGGAGGCATGGTGGCTGGAGGTGGCTGGAGCAGGAGCAGCAGAAGCAAAGCTCTCACATCATCAACAGGCACAGGAAGCAAGAGAGCAACTGGAGATCTGGCAAGGCTTAAGAACTCTCTAAGCCCACCCTTAGTGATGTCCTTCCTCCAGGATAGCCACACCTTCTGAAACCTCCCAAAATAGCACCATCATCTGGGCACAAAATGTCCAAATACTTGGAGCCTATGGGGAACATTTTCATTCAAATCACCACATTGACTTCCTTTGAATTTTAGGATGCCAAAATTGTTTTCTTGTTTTGTTTTGTGTTGGTCTATTTGTTTGGCTGTTAACTGTATGAGGATAAATTTTTATTTTTTACAGCAGGGTCTCCCTGTTGCCCCACCTGGCCTGGAACTCCCTATGTAGACCAGACTGGCCTCAAACTCACAGACATCCGCCTGCCTCTGCCTCCCAAGTGCTGGGACTAATTGTGTGCACCACCACCCCCCTGCAGATTTATGTATGTTTGAAATAGTCATTTTCATAATTCTTGAGGAACTTTCGTAGAAAACATAATAAAACTACATTTTGATGAGTGAACTAACTGAGGATATGGTTTGGGATATCGTGTAGCTTCTTATTAACTGCTTCCTGAAGTGACAATGCTCTCCAGGGGGACATTTTAAGTTGAAAAGGTGATGTCTCCCAAATTCTTTGTGAAAATATGCTTAATAAAGAAAAGTTGAAGCTCTCACTACACATTGAAGAGTCATCATTCTGAGGAAATTTGCCATCAGGGATATTTTGTTTTCATCTTCAAAGCACATTAGTTTAAGTAGTCACTGCTCATTGTATTTTGTTGCTTTTTTGTTTTCCTTTTTGCAAGAAAGGTGGTTCATGCCAAGCCAAATTGCACCTTCAGCCGTTCAAAACATGCTCTGCTTTCCTGCCTCCCCGTTAGGGGTTATCATTAGCTAGGGCAATCCAATTATCATACTCCTTACTCAAACCTTGCAAGAGCTTAGAAGTGGATTAAATTGGGAAATTAGATGAAAGAAAAATATCTTATAGATAATCATCTCATTTCAAGAAAATGCATCTTTATTTTAATGGGGTAGAATAAAACTAACATACATTTAAATGCCCTCACCTGTACCACTAATTGCATCTTAAGGTGCTTAAATGGAACCACTGAAACAATTCTGGTTGGCAAAAATATTTCACTAACTTTTTTTTTACAAGTAGAATATTATGAGTCTGAAGTAGTTAAAACAACCAAGAAGAAAGAAAAATAGCTATTACTTTCTGCTTGGATATTTAGATTTAAAGAGGAGGGTGTGAGATTATTTCTAAAATATTTGTACAATTAGCTTTAATTTTTAGGATTTATTTTTAGGTTTTTGATTAAGTGTACATGTGTGTGTCTATGTTTGGATGTGTGCACATGGCCTGCAGAGGCCAGAGGATGGTGTCAGATTCCATGGAGCTGGAGTTCCAGGCAGTTGTGAACTGCTACCATGGTTGCTGGGAACTGAACTCCGGTCCTCTTCAAGAGCAGTGCTTGATCTTAACTACTGAGTCATCACTCCAGCCACCTCTAAGTTTTATTTAGTCATAAAAGATAACTTTTTATAACATTTCATGATAGATACTGCTGTTGTATTTGTAACCTAATCTCCATTCTCTCACTTTGGTAACAACAGTATCATTTCAATGTTACCTAAATTTATAGCTACACAGAGAGAAGGGACATTTTTTTATTCATTTTGAGTATCTGAATGATCATAAAAATCAGTCTCGAAGAGATTAATTCATGTGTTCAATTTCCCACTGTTATCTGAGAGAAGCTGGGATCCTCAACTTCAATGAAATGTTCTTATACTAAAATAATTTTTTAGACATCTTCTGGGGTTAGAAAATACTCAAAATTACAGTTTTGTTTAGATGTGCATGTTACACTTCACTGATTCCATGGCTTCTTTTAATTTTTTTTTCTCTCTTAAATACTTAGGAACAAAATTAAAACTAATATATTCATACATATTTGAAATGCAGTCCTTTCCAGATCATTTAATAATGACTTCTAAGTGACAAAAGAGAGGTCACTAAACCAAGGGTCATAGAATTTCCATAAAATATAAAACAATATCTCAGATAATGGATGATAGTACAACTGCAATGCAACATGCTCTTCTCCTTGTTGGATGTACATAGGGCCAGTAGCCCATTACTTCAGCTTTATCCATAAGTAAAAGGAACAAAATGAATGAAACATTGATTGGAGCATCAGTTTTCTGGTGAATACCCAGAGCAGGGAAGGTGAGCATTTTAGGATATATATTATACATACTACACA
>NW_008355275.1:3612769-3614658 GCF_000622305.1 Nannospalax galili
ATCAGGATCAATGAGTAAAGCAGACATTTTTTCTAATAATTTCACATTTCTATTACTGTTCTTATTGTGAGTACTGGTTTCTAGAGCTAACCCATAAGCTTCCTTGTCTATTAGAATTGCAAAATCATATGACTTGACCAGTATTAACCTTAATTACATCAAATCTTTTAATTAAACTTGTAAAATGGAAATAAGTTTGCATTTCATCACTTTTATAATGCATTTTTTGTTTTGCACTTTTAAAAACATTTGTTTTTATTTCATGTATGACTATTTGCATGTGTATATGTATACCACATATGAGCTAGGTGACCAAGTGAGAGTGTTGGACTCCCTTGAACTGGAGTTAGAGAGGGTTATGAGTAGCTGTGTAGGTGCTAGAAAGCAAATCCAGATCCTCTGCAATAGTAATATACTCTTAATCACAGTCACCTCTCCAGCCTCTGTTTTACAATTTAAATTGGGAACATTCAACAATAAATGTCACCTTATAAATTGAAGAAGTGTCTTCATTCTTGATTGTATAGAAAATGATCATCCTTAAGGTGGTAGTGTGATGATGTTATTTAAGTATTCTAGAGAAAACTCTAGGAATGAGCCAAAGTAGGATATAACTGTAAATATTAAAGTAAAACTATCTTAGCATATTAAGAATGCAATTGATGACTTTTCTCCACAGCAATTTGCAGAGCATATTCCAGCACTATGAAAGCTTCTTTCCTGATGGCTGGCTCTAATAGCACTGGAAGTTGCTAGGCAGGTTGTTAACTGAAAAAAAAGCCATCAACAGCCTTTTCCAGCTGTGAACCGTGTGGACTGCAATAATGGCTGCCTTGTAAGATATACCCATGGTTACAACAATGGCATGAAAGTTATGGGAGTAGCCAACTCTTTTCTGATTGGATTTAAGGTTCAAGTCACTGCATGAAAAACCCATGGTTGTACAGATAATGGACCCCAAAGGTGAAATCACCAAGAGTATTTTGCTAAATGGACATAATATCAAATTGTCCTCTAAATTCATATCTGTGTTTACATAAGATTAAATGCAGTTCTCAGACCTTGTCAGAGAATTTTATTTGTTAGTAGTCAACACAGAAACTCAGAGTTAATCAAAGTGCAGGGAATAAGTGACTGTGGAGAGATTAGTTAGCCACAAATGTGACATCTGTCTCACACCTCCTCCATATGTTCAGGGACCACCATGAAAGACTGGGCAGGAAGAATGTAAGATCTAGAGTATGGGGAGAACTGGAACAAAGCAGTAAATTCTATACACAATTGGAATGCTGTGTTCATGAATTTGCAGCAGCTGTGGTTGCCTGCCCAAGACCTGCATAAGATCAAGCCAGGCAACATTCTAGCATGGAGTGAGAAGAAATTCTTGAGCCCCTACCTATAACAGAGGAACTATAGACAACCAGTGGTTTCAGGAGGGAACCAAAATTTTCTTTAAGAATGTGGCATCTGGTAGGTCAACTATGCTTTAGTGGATGGCCCCACACCTTCAAGTGCATGGACAGCAGAATTGGAGTCAAAGGGTTACTAAAATTTTAAAGAAGGACACAAAGTTGGGGTGCTAGGGAGGTGGGATAAACATTGGAGGAGTAAAAGGGAAGAGTAAATATGATCAAAATGCATTGTATGCAATTCTCAAAGAATTAGTAAATATAATTTTAAGAGAATAGAACTGAGTAGGCAAAGAGAAAAGTGCCACATGATCTCAGTCATATGTGGACTCTCTTATCCATTCAGAGTAGAATACTTTTTCAAGACGTTGAAGAGTGCTGGAGCAGAGAGGTATTTGAAAAGAATAATCACTTGGTACTAAGTTATAGTTAAATAAAAACAACAAGTTCCAATCTTCTATAGGCCATTAGAATGACTAC
>NW_008355275.1:3614793-3617836 GCF_000622305.1 Nannospalax galili
TATATTTCAGAAAATCAACTATACTTTATTGATATACACGCTTTTTATTGTTTATGGAAGACTACACAGAGGGAGGAAGAGGAAAGAGAAAGAGCTATAGTACTTTGGATGTGTGAAAAACCAAATGGAAATGCATTATTTAGTAAACTACTGAAAAATACACATACCATGCATGTGATCGCATGTCCATAGCCTTCATCTTTATAACAAAAATCACAGTGCCAGAAAAGAGAAACACCCAAAACTGTTGGCTAGAGTTCATGAGACTCCCAAAATAATGTAGACTACTGCTGCAGCCCTTGGCACCCAGAGCTTGATGGCAAGACTATTGTTGAAGAAGCAAGATTTTTCTGACACAGGACTTGAAGCAATTGAACGGGAACTGAACTAGAAGCCTCTGATGCAAAGATTAGCTCTCAAAGTATCAGAAGGTACTATGAAAGCTGATAAAGCAGAAAAATAATCAATGGTCCCACCACACTACAAAATCTAAAAACCACAGCGAGTGGCCTAGCAAATTATCTCTATCGGTTCAGTAGTGACATTTTTCTTGGGAATAATTAACAGTTATATAATTTAACCTGCTCAATAGGAAGGAATACATGCAATGGTGTACATATGGTTGGGAAGGTCATAGACCCCAGAGAAGAACCTATTTCTGTCAGTTCCTTCATTGAATGTAATTTATTAACTATATTCTAGGTACATATCCTTATATTTACAGAAAAGTGTACCTCTCACTGTTGGGGACTCCTGCTGTAAAGTCGTAGTCTCTCCATGTCCAGGTGGCCCACGGACTCGGTTTTCATATGCAGATGACTCCTTTCAGCAGAGTACCTGGCATCTTCCTAACTCTCCTTTTGAAGTGCCCGCCACAAATGCCCTAACACAAACATGGCCTCTGGCTCTAGGAATACCATGCTTTCCTGTGTGATTTTTCAGGTAGTCAGCGGTCTGGCAGCATGGCAGAAACCCACTTCCATATGCAAATAGAATGTCTCACAAAGTATCTATCAGCCAAAGCTTTTACCACTACCCCCATGGTATAAATACCCTAGTCTTCTCTCAATAATTTGGAGCTAGAAGCGGAGCTGGAGCTAGAGCAGGAACTGGGTCACTGAGACTTGGAATAAAGAGCTGTACCACGGAATCTGACTGAGCTGAGTCTGTGTCTCCTGCCTGCAATCTAGTCTCCCCGGAGGGCAGCATTCCTCCGTCACTGGCTCATGGATCCCAGCTTCAGCCGCCTCGCGCTCTCCTGCGTGATTCAGTGGCCAGTGGATCTCGCATCAAGAGGAAAGCGCATGGGGGAAAATTAAGGCAGTACACGGCTGGACAACGCTCCAGCAGCAGAGACCCACAGAGACACGGAGAAGCCCGCGGACCTGCGCCACGACTCTCCAGGCATGCCTGTGCACACCACGCCAGGGCACCCAGTGCGTGCCATATCTGGTGCCCGCAAATAACCAGACAACGCCCCCTAGCCTGGTACCCACTCCCAGCTGCTGAACTTAAAGAATTGCATCAGGCTGTGTGTGAAGATGGCATTCATGCTCCTTGGACTAAATCTATATTACAAACATTTAATAGTAACCTGCTTCCCCAAGATTGGAGAGACATTTTTAGATCTACCCTCCCCAGTCCATTATTTGTACAATGGGAAGCCTTATTTAGAGATGAATGCCTAATGCAAGCTAAAAGAAATGACACTCATAATCAGCAACTGAGACCCCAACCAGGACAGGATCCACCACCTGGATTTATAGATTGGAATTATGACCAGCTTTTTGGTCAGGGCAATTTCTCCACAGGAATTCAGCAAGCTACAATCCCTGCTGGCTGTATAGAGCAGATTCACCTGTGTGCCCTGCAGGCCTGGGATCACCTAACACCATTGTCCACTGGGCCTGGAGAGACCTCTTCATTAACCTTTTTAAAGCAGAAGCCAACTGAGGCTCTCCCAGATTTTATACTAAGAGTGAAAGCAAGCTTAGATAGAAAAATAACAGATCCTGCAGCCAAAGCAATGCTTTTAAACAGCCTTGTCTGGGAAGGGATGACCCCTGAGCACAGACAAGCATGCCAGGGACTAAATGGATTGTGGCCACCCATGATATTGGGACTGCCACGTACCAGGCCTCCTCCCTTGCCCAAGCCCTTGTAGTTGCAACCCAATCCGAGTCAAAATGCTTTAAATGTGGAGAAACTGGACACTGGATAAAAAAATGCCCCCAAAATGACTCAGCTGCCACTCAACCTCCTAAAACCCTCTGTCCTCACTGTAAAAAGGGCTTTCTCTGGAAAAATATTGTAGATCTAAATATGACAGAGATGGCAAGCCTCTGCCACCTTTAAACTCCTTCCGGGGCAGCCCTCAGCCCCGCTAACAAGAGGGAAGCCACAAACATTATGGGTAAGAAGTATTACAGAAAATGCCCATCCAAAATTAACCATAAAAATAGACAATAAACCTTTCAAATGCCTCCGTGACACTGGGGCTGATAAAACCATCTTAAGGAGATCTGAGGTTCCCCTACACTAGGAATTAATACCGGACCCCAACTAATAGGAGGAGGGGGGGCCTCTCAAGCATTCATCACTAAAAACTTCTATAAATGGGAGGATCCTGATGGAGAGGTTGACACAATAAGACCCACAAACCTCGTAGGACGAGATATCTTGGAAGACCTCAATGTAGTTCTTGCTAGTGGGTCTGAAGAGAAATGCCTTAAAATAGATGATCATATTAGGTCCCTAAAACAAAAGAACCTCCAATTCTAAGGGCCACTGTTGATTACCAGACTCCCTGCCTCGACTGGATCACCAAGGAACCAGTCTGGGTGGAACAGTGGCCATTACCCAGGGAGAAATTACTCATTTTACAACAACTTGTAGAAGAACAGTTACAGCTGGGTCACATTAGGCCCTCCAGGAGCCCATGGAACACCCCAGTCTTTGTAATAAAGAAAAAGACAGGGGCATGGAGACTGCTACAAGACCTCAGAGCCATAAACAAAACCATGAAAATATGGGGATCACCCCA
>NW_008355275.1:3619512-3620005 GCF_000622305.1 Nannospalax galili
TTGCCAGCATAACAGATGCCCAAACCTCCACCATGCCACTCATTAATTTACAAGGGCTCCATCTCAGGTTTCCCCACATTCCTCTCAAGCAGCTTAAGCGTATTGTCAGAATCTGCTCTTCTTGTGCATCATTAATACATACTCCTGCCATACAACAACTGGGCGTCAACCCTAGAGGATTAAAATCTAATGCCCTCTGGCAGATTGATGTAACTCATGTCCCCCAATTTGGCAGACAGAAATATGTATTTGTAACTATAGACACTTACTCCCACTTTCTCTGGGCGACAGCTCAAACCGGTGAGAGTTCTAGAAAGCTGATAAATCATATGCTTTCATCCTTTGCCATTATGGGCCTCCCTGCACAATTAAAGACAGACAATGGCCCAGCATTTACCAGCTCATCATTTAAAAATTTTTGTGAAGCTTGGAAAATCACCCATCACACTGACATCCCATAAAACCCACAAGGACAAGCCATTGTGGAAAGGTC
>NW_008355275.1:3620251-3622915 GCF_000622305.1 Nannospalax galili
GCCACACCGGATCACGTGGAGAGAGATGCATGACCTAGTGGAAACTGCACGCCACAGATGTCCCCCTGGAGCTTCCTTTTCTGTCATTCTCATGGCTGTCTTTACCGTGCTTAGCACCAACGCTTCAGACAGCCCCCACTCTCCCTAATACCATGTTCTAGAGATTTTATTTTTCAAGGAAAAAATCAGATCCATGGGACAATCACTGACATGTTTGGAGTAATAACAAAATTTTACTCAGGTGCATTTTCTAGGTACCCCACAGCTAACTTTCATGTCTCTCAACAGCTTAAACCCACAGCCAAGTATGTGTTAACTTATAATGTTATTCTACAGGAAAGACAGAGGACCAAATAAGACCGACTATGTCCTGAAACAAGTTTAACTTTCTTCCCACCTACCCCAATGCCTAACTGTTTCTTTTGTGCATCCAGTAATAGATTTTTTCTGACAGCAATACCAGCTACCACCCTTCTCTACCCAGGAGCAGAAAAAGATTTCACTGACTTTCATCGAAGTGAATTCAAACACCTGGCTAACTATTACATTTCAGGTGTGAGAAGCTTTTTCTCCTATACAGCTGCTAGCAGAGAAAGATCTTCCTTCCCCCTGCTGGCAGAGACCGAACCTGTACTGGATGCTGGAGATGTTGCTATGACAACAAGCTGAAGACAAGCTGCGACGAGCTGTGACATCAGTGACTGACAGCCTGAAACAGCAAATGAACTTTCTCACAATAAAAGAATATTGGACTTAATAATTGTTAAACATGGGGACTATGTAATATTGGGAAGATACTGTTTCTTTGTAAATGAATCAGATGTTGTTGAAACCAATGTTAACACTCTCAAAACTTTGTAATCTATTTAGCTTAGCAATCCCTTGTTTTGCCTGGCTTCTATTCCTTATTGTCCTCTGATGATACTGTGTATTATGCTTGCTCACTGTTTTTTAAGATTTCTTTGCTGACAGTTACTGCCATTTGCTAAAATCACTACAGGAAACAGGTCATGGTCAGTTATCAAACTTTGGATTTTCCCGAGATGAAATGAGTTGGCTCTTAGGGCTGGTGATGGCGCTTCTTCATATTTAAATCAAAGAGGAGGAGATATTGGGGACCCCTGCTGTAAAGTCATAGTCTCTCCATGTCCGGGTGGCCCATGGACTCGGTTTTCATATGCAGATGACTCCTTTCAGCAGAGTACCTGGCATCTTCCTAACTCTCCTTTTGAAGTGCCCGCCACAAATGCCATAACATAAACATGGCCTCTGGCTCTAGGAATACCATGCTTTCCTGTGTGATTTTTCAGGTAGTCAGCAGTCTGGCAGCATGGCAGAAATCCACTTCCATATGCAAATAGAATGCCTCACAAAGTATCTATCAGCCAAAGCTTTTACCACTACCCCCATGGTATAAAAATATCCTAGCCTTCTCTTAATAGTGGGAGATCGGGTCAGAGACTGAGTCCCAGAGATTGGGTCCCAGAGAGAATAAAGCTGTAAGCACAGACTGAGCCGAGCCTTGAGTCTTGTGTACCGGTGACCGCAGCATTCCTCCGTCACCGGCTCACAGATCCCAGCTTCAGCCGCCTCGCGCTCTCCTGCGTGATTCAGTGGCCAGTGGATCTCGCATCAAGAGGAAAGCGCATGGGGGAAAATTAAGGTGGTACATGGCTGGACAACACTCCAGTAGCAGAGACCCACAGAGACACGGAGAAGCCCGCGGACCCGCACCGTGACTCTCCAGGCATGCCCGCACACACCACGCCAGGGCGCCCAGCGCGCGCCATATCTCACCATACTTCAAAGAAGTTTCTTGCAACAGCCAATTACAAAGTTACACACCTGGTCAAATGCAGAGAATAAATGAGTATGAGGTGTCAATCCTTAGGAGATTATCTACAAGTCAAACTACACCTAAAGGTCAAGGAAAATCATGGAAAAGAGGGTGAAAAGATTGTAAGAACCAGAGGGGTAAGACACTTCCTGAAAGTTAATGTATTCTAGACATGATAGGGAATCTGCATCAATGAAATATTGGCAAGAAAGAAGTCTAACAAGATCTGCATAATAGTAAAGTCAGTTGACATGCCAAGGTTGATGCAGAAAATTTTTAAGAGTCCCACCTAAAGATGAAGAGCAACAGGCAAATCAATGAATTTGGTGCTAAGATTCACAACTGAGACAAAAGCTCTATCACTTGTTTTTCTGAGTCTGTGATAACTTCCCTTAGTATAACAGTGTCTAGTTCCATCCATTTATCTGCAAATTTCATGATTTTGTCTTTCTTTTCCATTGAGTAGAACTCCACTCCACTGTATAAATGCACCATATTTTCATTATCCATTTGTCAAGTGAAGAACATTTAGGTTATTATCATTTCTTAGTAATCGTGAAATCAGCAGCAATAAAAGTGTACAAGTATCTCTACAGTAAGATGAGTCCTTTGGGTATATGCCAAGAAATGGTATAATTAGATCATATGGTAGATTTAGTTTTAGTTTTTTTAAATAAATAATTTATTGAGAATTTCATACATGCATATAATGTGTTTTGATCAAATCCATGCCCACTCTCTCCCCTCCAACTCCTCCCATATCTCCCCATCACTTTTTTTCTGATAACTTCATGTACTCTTTCTTCTTCTTTGATTTATTTTTTTTA
>NW_008355275.1:3622963-3628384 GCF_000622305.1 Nannospalax galili
TTTATTTTTTAAGAACAGTAAGAATTTATTTCCACGTTTCTCAAATAAAGGCCAAGCTGTTTGCTTTCTGGGGAATTAGTCAAAGAGATAAAATCCCATATCCTCATCTGACTCCTCTGACTCTTCCTTAGCTTCAACCATGGCTGGGGCTGCAGCAGGAGCAGCAGTGGTGGCAGCAGCAGAAGCAGCAACAACAGCAGCAGCAGCAGCACCAACTACAGGGGCAGCAGCCACAAATGAGATGGATCAGCCAAGAAGGCCTTGACCTTTTCAACAAGTGGGAAGGTATAATCAGTCTCCCCAGACAAAGCCAGGACACGCTTGTACCCACTCATGATAGAATGTGGGACTGAGGGAACGGTTGGGTAACCAATCTGCAGACAAACCCTGGCCACCTTGCAGACACCCTCCAGGAAATGAGAATGCAGTTTCCTCTGTGATGTCAAGCACTTCTGGGTTGTAGATGCTGTCATTGTCAAACACCTGCTGTATGATCACCCCAAAGGAGAAAGGGGAGATGTTCAGCATGTTCAGCAGTGTGGCTTCACTGGCTCCCACTTTGTCTCCAGTCTTTATCAGCTGCACATCACTCAAAATTTCAATGGTGCCCCTGGAGGTTTTCATGGTAATGCCTAAGGCCTGGAAAAGATTCTTCTTGGGCCCCAGACCAGTGTTCTGAGCCACCACAGTGAGTGCACATGGAGCAATGGTACCTGCATGGGCAGCAGCTGGCCACAGATTTATTTTTTTATGGGGCTTTTGGCTACTCTAACATTCTCCCCTCTGAAGAGGTAACCCTAAAATCTTTTAAGGATCAGATAAAAGCTCCCAAATATATTTGACATTTTTGGCCTTTGGAATGGAGTATATTGCTAAGAGCCCCAGGATATTGTGAGTTTTTGCCAAGAAACAGGTTACTTTTCTTTAGGGTCTTCTTATCCTCAGTACCTAGTCAATTCCTACCTCTTATTCTTATCACACCATCCTTTGAAGAGGTTACCCAAATTGCCAATGGAGAATTGAACACAGACCGCTCTGGCTTCTTCCAGGCTGAACAGGGACACAGAGTGAGACAATTGAAGTACCCCTTCAGTGGGCCTATCTAAAAGGCTTCCAAATTACATAACTCTTATCTCTAGGGTGAAAAGAAAGTCCTTGAATTGTGAATATGAGATGTGAAGGAGAAGTAAAGGCAAGAGTAATTAGCATTATAAGTTCTAGACGAGGAACTAGAAAAAAGTCAGAACAGGGCAATTTTCAAATGTTCATATGAGAGTCCATCAGAATTCCTTGACAAAGGCCTCCAAAAGCATCCCTCTATTAGGTTCCTCCTCATTTTTCTTTTGTCTTCCAAGGCTGGATTCTGGAGTGATGGATTCAGGATTTGCTTTCAGGTATTTTAATAGATGTCGGAGTGGTTAGACTCAGTGTCATTTTCCTCTCAAAGACTTCTAGATAGGGGGAGAAATCAAATTTATCCATCATTTTAGAACAATAGTTGGTTGTCTCCCTTAGCTACATGTAGGCACTATAGTATTTGAGATTAAGATTTGAAGTCTTTCATTTGAGCAGCGCTTTCTGGTTAGGAGCAAAATCATCAATGAGAAATAATTGTTTAAATAACTTTTCATATAGACTTAAGCTTAGTGTGTGGGAAGTGTAATGCCTTGAACTCTTAAAGAAATATATTGATGACTTTACTCTTAGGTTATACTTTCCTTTTGGGTGTTTAAGGCCATACAGTTGGCCCAAATAAATCAGTTTGTATATATACTTAAAGTCATTTGAGGATTTGTTCCTCAGTGGTCACATTGGCTTGGGAGGGGCCCCTGCTGCAGTGCTTTTACCAGTTCCATCTATGTGAAGATAAGTCAAAGGTCCTTCTCAACCATGGCTGGCATCACTTGGAAGCATGGAGGAAATGTTTCCTGTGAGTTGATCCTCCTCTTTGTAGATTGGACACTGGTTCAAGTCCATCTGGTGGGGTTTCCATGGCCTCCCTGAACAAGAGGACAGGTGACTCTCCACAGTTACAAGACATTTTGACAGATGTTCCATAGTCCCCTGGAACTTAGTTGACCTTGGAACGTAGATAAGCCTTGGGTAAAAAACCAAATATTCTCAGATAAACCTTGAGTAGATATTTATTTTGTTCCTTAAACTAGTTGACTAAATTATGACCATAGACATTTTAATATTATGTGTATTATTTTTATCTTATCCTTTATATATAATAACAAAACTACACAGACCTTCATCATTTACTTAGGCTTTCTCATTTTTTTCTACTTTGGAAAATATCTCCATTCTCATATCCTTTGAACATCTTTTACATTCTCATTTTCTTTTTTTAAAAAAGTATGAGACACAATAGAATTAACAAATAATTTTTTATCTGTTGTGAGACTTCTTTTCCTCAGAATGCTAAGCAATGTTTATTCCCTTTTAAGGTTCTAGTGTCAAGCCAATATTTGATTAAAGTTTTACTGGGGAACCAATGAATTTATTGAGCTTACTTACAAAGATAACTGAGGGGTTGCTGAGGTGTATGTATGACCTGAGGGTATGCACATTGGAAAGACTTTACCTAGCATGGGTCATGCCTTCTCTTCTTAGCCTTCCCCAGATTGTATACTTTAGCCCTCCTCAAATCCAGGAAGCCATGTGTCATTAGGGTCAAATTATATACATTTGGCTGGGGAGAGTGGCTGGATAATCTGGTGAGGGTCCAATGACCTTGCTTGGCTCTCCCTTAATGAATGAACACAACCGTCAACAAGCCCAATTGTGACGATGTTTAGTGATCAGGCTCAGCTGAAGTTGTGATGATGGTAATTATTTAATGCAGAAGGGACTGCTGTAGAGCATCATCTTATTAAAAGGACCTGGACTTTAAAAGAATTTGGTGCTAGGATCCACATATGAGGGAGAACATATGTCATTTGTTTTTCTGAGTCTGTGTTACTTAGCTTAGTATAACAGTTTCTAGATCTATCCATTTACCTGTTTAGTTTTTTAAACCACACTGCTTTCAATAGTGGTTACATGAGTTTGCATTCCCACCAGCAGTCAGTGAATGAGCGGACCCTATTCTGCACATTCTCATCAGCATTTGGTGTCATTTGTTCTCTTGATCTTAGCCACTCTTATTGGGGTCAAAGGAAACCTTAAAGTTGCTTTGATTTTTATTTCCCTAATTACTAAAGAGGTGGATCATTTTTAAAAGTGTTTCTTAGTCATTTTGTTTCTTTATTTGAGAACTCTTTGTTCAGGTTCTTAGCCTATCTTTTATTGGGTCTTTTGTTTTCATGTTTCTTTGATTTCAGAATTCTTTAAAGTAAATTTTAAATCACTCTGACCAACCACTTGAAGGGAGTTCTCTCCTGTCTGGTTCTGTGTTCCTTGCCATACAGCCCCCAGGTATACATATGTACTAATATCCAGGCACCGTATGTGTATTTGTCAGGGGTTTTTGAGCAATGCATTTCCCTCTGGTTTCTGTAAGCCCCCAAGTTCCATTCACCTCTACTCTCTATCCCTCCATCCAACCTCACTCCTCTCTCCCCAGTTCAAGGGCTCCTATTATTCCTTCCCTCTCCCCTTAACACCAAGCTCCCATCCTTCCCTCTTTCCTGAGTTCCCTCCTCCCCCACAATGGCCCCCTGCATGTCCCTCCCTCCTCTCCTTCCAGGAGAACACTCTCACTTTCCCCACTCCCCCCTGGTAACATCAGTTCCCTACTATTCACCTCTTTCAGTTTCTTTCTTTCCTTTACCTCTTATTTCTTTTCCATTTTCCTAGCTTCTGTTGTCACATCAGGATATATACTTACATATAAAGCATTGGTGTTGTGATGTGCAAATGGGGGAGAGTATGGGGGCACGCTGGTCGCCAGGCTTGGGGTGCGCAGGTATCTGCTCCTGCGCTGCTTCCCTACATCCTCCGTGGCTCTCTGCTGCAGGGGCTTTGCCCAGCCGAGTCCCGCCCTAATTTCACCTGTGCACTTTCCTCAAGATGCAAAATCCACCGGCCGCTGGATCACATGGAAGAGTGTGAGGGCGGCTAAAGCTGGGATCCGTGAGTTGGTGATGGAAAGACAGCTCTTCCCGGGAAGACTGGATCATAGGCAGTGAGACAAGACTCAGCTCATCAGACTCAGTGTTACAGCTCTTTATTCAATGGCTCTGCGTGGCTCCAAGCCTCAGTGTCCCAGAGTGATCCAGCTTCTTCAATTATTGAGGGGAATCAGGGAACTTTATACCGTGGGGGTAGTGGTAAAAGCTTCAGCTGATAGGTACTTTGGGGATGCCTCATTTGCATGTGGAAATGGACTCCCGCCAGGCTGCCAAACTGCTTAAAAATCACACAGGAAAGCCTAATAGTTACAGAGCCCGAGGCTACATTCCTGTGGCTGCTACTTCACAAAGGAGTCAGGAAAAATGCCAGGAAGATGCCCTGCTGTGAAAGGAGTCTCTGCATATGGCTCCGAGCTCGTGAGCTATCTGGACATGAAGAAACTTCTACTTTACACAACAAAGGTCCCCAACAGGAGAGCATATGTTGCTTTCTTTCCTGTGTTTGTATTACTTCACTTAGTATAAGTGAAGCCTCTATTTATATCCATTTACCAGCAAAATTCATCTTTTTCTTACTGTGGAATAGAGCTCCATTGGGTAAATGTACCATATTTTCATTATCCATTTGTCAGTTGAGAGACATTTAGGTTGTTTCCATTTCTTAGCTATTGTGAAGAGAGCACCAACAAACATGGATGTACAGCTTTCTCTACAGTAGGATGAGTCCTTTGGATATATGCCAAGGAGTGGTATAAATGGATCATATGGTAATGGGGTAGGAACAGACCTGGAAGCCTTTTAACTGAAGTTTAGCTGTCATAGTTCTGGAGGATACTATGCAAGCCGCTAAGGGAGAAAATCAATCAATTGTCCAACCCAGCCCTAAAGCCTAATAACCTTAATGGCCAGCACAACAAACTACCTCTATTGTTGCAGCAGTGGTCCTGCTATCTGGAGACAAGTATACTGTACACCACTCATCAAAGAAGCTTAGAATATAAGTTTGAGAGATGTCCAGTTCTTGGTGATGTAACTGCAGTGGAACCTCTACACCTAAGACTCATGGAACATAGCACAACAATGGAGGGTAGAGAGGAAACTAATGTATCCTTAACTCTCACCAGTGAAGATTCCTTCCAACAGAGTGTGATGCATAGAAAAGGCCACAACTAGCCAACTTTTAAAGAACAAGGGACAAGAGTGCTGGGCGTGGTGGCATATGCCTTTAATCCCAGCACTTGGGAGACAGAGTTGGGTGGGTCTCTGTGAGTTCAAGGGCAGCCTGGATGGAAGTTCCAGTCTGGCTGGGGCTACCTCAAAACGACTGAATATATATATATATATA
>NW_008355275.1:3628419-3629649 GCF_000622305.1 Nannospalax galili
TATAGAGAGAGAGAGAGAGAGAGAGAGAGAGAGAGAGAGAGAGAGAGAGTGTCTCCTATAGATATAGGAGAAGGACTCCTGTATCAAACCTCTCCCACCCACATCTCAGGGACCATTGCAGAAGAGGGGTGTGTAAGATTGTAAGAGCCAGGGTTGGTCCATGAATATAGGGAAGCAGAGGTTTTCGGGCCACTGGAAGCTTACACATGAGAACTTGTGGCAATAATGGCATTGAGCACAGGACCTATGCCAACTCAATCAGACAAGGGCCCAAGGGAAATGGGTGGTGGATCAGCCCTAATCTGATAACTATTGAAGACTGATTACTGCTGGGTGAGGGAGAGTAGGCCTTACCAACAATCTCTAGATAAGGCTGACTACAGTCCATTGGATGAATTTGCAACAAAGGACATCTGGGTTAAAATGCTTGACTGCATAGGACTTAACATGAATGGTGTACTATATGAGATCTGGTGGGGTGCATGGATGGGGGAAGGGTCTGAATTAAATAAGAACTGTTGTATGAAATGTACAAAAGCTCAATGAACATTTTTTAATTAAAAAAATTTTTAAAGTAAATTTTAAGGGTCTGGAGAGAACACTTACTATTCTTGCAGAGGACTCGGCCTTGATTCCCAGAAGTCACACGGCAGTTAACAACCATCTGTAACTCTTGTTTCAGGGTATCTGACCACCTCTTCTAACCTTTGCAGGCAATATATGACATGAATGAATAAAATAAATTATCAAAAAAGAGGAATATTGAGATTTCTTCCATAATTTTACATAATATCAGAAACTGTGGAACAATTCTTAGTGTTCTTTGAATAAAATAAAATTCTACAAATTATTTGCATCCAGTCAAGCTACCTAGAAGTAATAATATATAAATTATAAGAAAAACATCTTGTTGGTGGAAGCTAGCACACAGATGAATCAAAATAATGATTACCAAAGATTATGTATGTTTTAAAAACAAAGACTCTAAAATTTTAATGTAATTAAGTAAATTCAGAGGATGTTATTTCTCCTAATCTTTAACAACAAGGTAAATTAACATCATTTATGTTTGATGAAACTCATGTTTTTAATATAGACTTAAGAATAATTAATTTTACATGGCTATTACTATTTTTCAATTGAATTTTATTGAGGTATTTTATTAAGATATTTTGCAATTAAAAATTTCTATAAATTCAGCAACTGCTTTTTAAAACATACATAATCTTT
>NW_008355275.1:3629896-3632873 GCF_000622305.1 Nannospalax galili
ACGTTGATACTTCTTTCGTTTTTAGTGGCTTAATTTGCCTGCTTCTTCATGCCTTACCTTCAGAGATGTAAATTACAAACATAGCATGATAAAATTAAAGTTTACATGTATATACAACTGACTAGATCAGAAATCGTAGTAGGTAATTTATATGTAATTTTTAAAAAATCAAAATCAAGAGAAAACAAAATAAACTATCATGTTAAATTACCAACATTAGAGTGAAAAATCAGGCTGTGTATGTATAAATATAGGTATTTCAATGTAATTTAGTGCAGTCCTTTGAAAAGGCACTATTTATAGGGCCTACTAAATATTTCTCATTTTTCATCCAAGTCCTCTAAAGTAGAGCAAGAATTTCAAGCATTATAAATCTAAGCTTTCTAGATTGATTTTTCTCATATACTTGTCTCTCTCTATTTTCTCCTAATCATTTGTTTTCATTTACTTTCTGCTGCTGTGATAAGCACCATGAACAAAAGCAACTTAGGAGGAAATGGTTTACTTCCTTATTTACAGTTCACAGTCCATCATCCAGAGGAAACAGATCAGGAATTCCAGGCAGGAACTGAAGCCAAGAACATGGAAGGAAGCTGCTTACTGGCTTGCTTCTCCTGACTTGCTCAGCCATTTTTTGCTTTTTTTTTTTTTTTAAATATAGCCCAGGCCTCCCTGCCCAGGAATAGCACTACCCATAGAGACTTGCTATCTTCTATATCAAGTAACAAGTAAGAATATGCCTCACAGATATGGCCATAGGCCATTCTGATGGAGGAAATTTCTTGGTTGAGGCTTCCCCTTCCCAGGTCTCTAGTTTGTGTCAAGTTGACAAAAAGGTACCAGCTCATCATCCAATTTAAATTTTTCCAAACAAAGTTAACTTAGGTTTCATGGAAATATTATTTTTGCTTCAATATGTCATCAGTTTAATTGTATTTATGTAGAAATTGTTTAAGCAAGAATAATTGAAATAAATATTTGTAAGACTATAATAATTCTTAGAAAACTTAAAGAAATCTATGTTTAAGCTGAAAATTTTAATTTTTATGTATATACGTTGATGTGTTTATGGTTGTATTGAAAGACAAATAGGTTTAAGTGTAATCTTCTGGAATATGGAACAATTTTGAATATAATAATCATTAAGATCCTAGAACATAGTTTGAGAATTGATGATTCAACAATATAGAATAACAATGAAATTGTAATGCCCCTTCTTTCCAGTTATTTCATTTTAAGTTGGTTTGCTTTAATCATGGAGTTTTTCTTTAAAGTGCTAGAGTATCAGTTGAATTACCTTTAGTTTCAAAGAGAATAAACTGGCATCTGCATGTGGAAAGTTAAAGAATGGGTTGAGCTGTAGGAACTCTTTTTTTCTGTGCTCAGACAATGCTACTGGAACTTTTTCTGAATTTCAGTTTCATTTTTCCCTGTGTGGCAACTTCTTTCATTGATACTACTGCCAGCATTGGGCATAGAGCCAGTCAGTCCTTCATAACTGTAGTTCCACATCTGGGATTCGATCAATCACAAACAGGAAACACTCAATACTGATCACATGCAGGCATTTTCTTGCCATTATTTATATCACACAGGGTGAAAAGCATTTACAGAAAATGTATATTGTGTTAGAAATGGGTTGTATAGGTATTAGTTGCCTGGAAATGATCTGAAGTCCATGTAGGAAATTCCAAAGGCAAAGGCAAATGCTACAACATTTAATAGAAGGGACTTGAGTACCTGAGAATATTGGTAATATACAATGCCTAAGTAATGTTAATTCTATACAAACACTTGTTATACTGTGTTGTTAGGGAATTAATGACAAAAAGTTTGACAGTTGATATGTAATTATTATTAATTTGATTTTCTGAGCATTTAAAAATCATTTGTAGTTATTTAAATGTGTGGATGAAAATGCTATAGATTTGGAGGGCCAATTGAATAGCAGATATAGGTGTGTGTGTGTGTGTGTGTGTGTGTGTGTGTGCATGTGTGTGTTTCAAAAAGAGTTGAACAATCTACATTATATATATATTGACAGAACAAAAACACCATTGAAAGTCAATTTCTGTGACTCACCATAAGATAAGACAATTGGAGTAATTGCTTCTTTTGTGAAATGTTTTCTAAATGTCAAGTTACACAGGGAATGAAGTGTTACCTAGCACTATGGCCGACTTTCAACTACCCATGGCAATGGGTATGAAATGGGAGAGCTAATTAAAATTTACAGACCATCTTCAAACGTGTTTAATCCTTTAAATCTCTCTCTTCTTGCCTTTAGCTTATCGGAACGACCACCTAAAGATTCTGATTCTGTCTCTTTTCACGTTCTGTACTTTAAACAGGAAAAAACTTTAAGGCCTTATAGTTTATTGTTCTATCTTCAGGGTCTAATAAAGTATTTGGATCATAGTGTAGGTTCAAAAAATACTGAACTGCTAAGGTGAAGTGAAGTAATGCAATGTTGTGTGAAAGATCTCTGAATTCTTTTTTTTTTTTAATTTTCAAATTTTATTTTCAAGTTTTTTTTTTTTAGAAGCATTTCATTACAGCTTTAACATATTCAGTAACACATTCCAGAGCAAGGATACATCTCTTTCAAAGGTGGCTGTAAATTTTTAGGTTCACAGTTGAATTAATACAGTCATACAATAATGAACTCAGTAAAAGCCTTGTAAGACATAAAATTGGATGAGTTTTTACCCTTTAAAGAAGATCTCCATGAAGCATTTCATTACAACAGCATTAACCTATTCAATAACATTTTTCTGAGCTAGGGTACATCTCTTTCAAAATTGGCTGTACATTTCTAGGTTTACAGATGAATTATTACACTTATAAAATCTTATACTCATTATAAACTCTCTAAGAGATAAAATTAAATTAGGTTCCAATGTTTAAAAAAGATCTCCTCTTCATTGTCAAAACACACAGTTTCATACAGAAAAATTCATTCCAAGCCTATTGACAT
>NW_008355275.1:3633560-3634189 GCF_000622305.1 Nannospalax galili
GATGTTCATAGTCCCTGGGAACTAATCGACCTAGGAGGGCAAGGAGCAAAAAGTGTCCTTTGTGTCCCTCTGACCCAATTAGTATTGATCTCAAGGTATGTCTGTTAAACATCCAAGAAGGTTAGTTCCACCATTCTGGCATTTTTAATTACTGTGTGTCCTGCAGATAAATCTTGGGTAATGATCTGTTAGTCTCAAATAAACCTTATCAGGAGATATATTTCTTGATCTGTTAAGAATAATTTGTCAGTAGATTGTAGGAATAATATAGTTCCCTCTGGTTTTCGTGACTAGCTAGGCATTGTTTCTCTTTTGTATTGTCTCACCCGTCTATCATGGTTTTCTCACTTAAGGTGTCGCCACTTCCCTCCCTTTCTTCCTTACTAATACCCTTGCTCCTATGATCCTACCTCTGCTGAGCTTCTTCTTTCTCCTTATCCCCTAGGTTCTTCATATACCCTTCCATCCCCCCTCCCCTAATCTAACCAATTTTTATCCATATCTCCCTTCTTAAGGTCTGTTGCCTACTATTCTTCTCCTTCAGGTTATTTCTTTTCCTTTACCTCACTGTTTCCTTACCCTTGTCCTGGTTCCTGCAGTTATGTCTGTTTGCATACATATTTATCAGA
>NW_008355275.1:3635924-3636233 GCF_000622305.1 Nannospalax galili
TTGAGCTCTTCTTTTCCAATTATTACTCCTTTAATTTCCTGCTCTTGTCTTATTGCTCTTGCAAGAGAATATGTTAAAGAGAAGGGGGGATATCGGGCAGCCTTGTCTGGTTCCTGATTTCAATGGGAATGCTTCGAGTTTTTCTCCATTTAGAATGATGTTAGCTGTGGGTTTGTTATATATGGCTTTAATTATGTTGAGGTATGTTCCCTCCAGTCCATTTCCCTCTAGGACTTTGAACATAAATACATGTTGATTTTTGTCAAAGGCCTTCTCTGCATCTATTGAGATGACCATGTGGTTCTTGTC
>NW_008355275.1:3637968-3642261 GCF_000622305.1 Nannospalax galili
AATTCCAATGTGGATCAGAAGTTTTCAGACTTTCTCCTTAGGTCTGGAATCTTCTAAGAATGATTTTGGCCTCAGGAACTTGGGTTTTGGACTGACCTGAGATCCTGGCCATGGCTGTGCCACACAGGGATGCAAAGGCAAATGGGGTGGGAAGAAGCCCCAAGATTTCCCAGGGAGTGGACTCAGTAGCTGGGTTGTACTGGATGCAAAGGATTAGGGAGCAGAAAGGTAAGCCTCGGTGCCCCAGAAAGAGGCTAGCGGATGTTGCAGGATCAGGGGAGTAAAGGGAGGTGAGGGCAGGGCCAGGTCCAGAAGCCATGCTCCTGTGTCCCAAGAAAGGCACTAAGTTGTTCTGGGTGAAAAGGATCAGGAAGCAGTATTGGTTCCCCAGGTGTCTGGGGCCCCAAGACTAGGAATGGCGCAGGGCCCAAACTAGGAGTAGAGAACAGCGGGGGAGATGGAAGGGTGAATGTGGCTTGGGGAGTCAAAGCACAGAGGACTGCGCTATAGACTTACCCCAAGAAGTCTGAGGATGGGAGTGTCGGCTAGGGGAGTTAGCAGGTGGTGCAGGTCCCGGGAAGCAGAGAGAGTTGAGGGCGGGGCCAGGTCCAGAAATGGTGCTCCTGGGTCCCAAGAAAGGCACTAAGTTGTTCTGGGTGAAAAGGATCAGGAAGCAGTATTGGTTCCCCAGGTGTCTGGGGACCCAAGACTAGGAATGGCACAGGGCCCAAACTAGGAGTAGAGAACAGTGGGGGAGATGGGAGGGTGAATGTGGCTTGGGGAGTCAAAGCATGGAGGGCTGTGCTATAGACTTACCCCAAGAGGTCTGAGGATGGGCGATCTCTGAGTTCTTTAACTGGGCATCAATCTGATCCTAATTTCATTTTGGAGATGATACTAGCCAGATTTGTACATTATTTAAAGATTAGAGAATATAATTATATTTCCATTTAAAGGCACTATATTCAATTTATTCATTTCTTCATTAATAAATGTTCCTTATATTCTTACTATATATGAATCTTTCCCATGTATATAAAATATTTTTATTTTTTAATTTTTAATTTTATTTACTTATTTTTTTTGTCTTTTTGAGACAGGTTCTCCCTGTAGCCCCAGCTGTCCTGGAACTCACTATGTAGACCAGGCTGGCCTTGAACTCACAGAAATCAGCCTGCCTCTCCCTCCCAAGTTCTGGGACTAAAGGCATGTGCCACCATGCCTGGCTCCATGTGTATAAAATATTAAAGGAGGATATTATAAATGAGCTTTGTCTTTTCATGAAACACACATTATATATTAATATGGTGTATTTGTGCATAATTGGAAATGGAATGCTGTAATACTATGAGAAGATACGTGGATACAACACTTTAATTTGTATATAGGAAGTGATAACTGAGGATGACCAGAAATTAAAAGTTAGGAAAAATTCTACCATACAGAAATCCTGAGAAAAAGCATTCCAGATACAGAGGACATGTGACAAGGGAAAGTATTTGACTCTTTGGGAATTATTTTCTGCACATTCTCAAAGACTATAAAATGGTTATTTCATGATTCTAAACACATGATGATTTACCATTTTTTGATCAGAGCTACACTGGATATTTTAATTAAATCTATTAATTATTTGTTTGCTACAGACAGATGTATATAGGTAGATATATTCATGATAGATAATTATAGATAGATAATACAGACATATATGTTAAGATAATTAATACATCCATCACCTCCAGAAGAATCCTTGCACTCTTGTTATTCTTTTCTCATGCCTCTCCTCCCTTCGGATGAACATTGGTCTGGTTCCTGTCACTATATGTCATTTTACATTTTCAAGATTATATGAATGGAGTTATGCTCTGTATGCAACTTCTATTTTTCTCTCAAACACCTCAGAAAATGGTTTGAGGACATCTTGGTACTAGATTACTAGATTATTCACTTCCATGCTACTGGTATATAGTTCAAATACCATAAAACATTGTTTAATACTATGCAGTTGGGTGATTTTTATTTATAAAATAGTGGAATCATCAGCACGATCTAGTTCAGAATAACTCCATCTCTCCCCAAAGAAATCAAATAGCCACTAGCAGTTAGTATAATTTCCTCTCAAAGCTCCTGTGAAATACTATTTTACTTTCTATCTGCATACATTGCTTTACTCTGAACTTCTGATACCACTGCATATAATATATGACTCTTTATGTATGGTTATCCTTTACTACTTTCAAGGTTCATCAATATTTTGTTCCATTTTTTTAGTCATAGGCGAATAATGTTGGTTACATCTTCTTATGAATTTATCAGTTGATGGGAACCAGGGTTGTTTTCAGCTTTAGGCTGTTAGCAATGTTTTTATGAACATTCCTGTACAAGGTTTTGTGTGTATATCCACAAATGAAGTTGCCTGTTTAATGATTACTCTACCTTTGAGTTTTGATGAACTGCCAAACTAGCAATGCATAACATCCATTTTATTCACATTCTTTCCAGAGCTTGTCATTGTCTATCATTTCTTTAAATTATAGCCATTCTAAAGGTGTGAAGGGACATCTGTTATTTCTTGAATGCATATAATTGCTGTGAATTTAGGGCATCGTTCAGTGCTAATTTGCAATTTGTAGTTATTATTTGCATAAATGTATTCACTTTTTAAACCTTTTTTCATTTGTTTTTAATTATATCAATTTCATTTTAAAATTATTTTATTGACTATTTTTGAATCTCATAAAATATATTTTGATCGACCAGGCATGGTGGCACATGCCTTTAATCCCAGCACTTGGGAGGCAGAGGCAGGCAGATCTCTGGGAGTTCAAGTCCAGCCTGGTCTACATAGTGAGTTCCAAGACAGCTGGTGCTACAGGGAGACCTTGTCTCAAAAAGACCAATATATATAATTTTTAGACCTCCTCCCTATCTGCACTCCTCTCATAGCCACCCCCCTACTAGATTTCATGTATTCTGTTAAATATATGAAGGCCTATGGAGTCAAATTTGTGTTCCCCAATTTCCTTTGTGTGGGTCCATCCACTGGAGCCTGGTTAACCTATCTAGTGTCAGACCCTTAAAAAAGAAACATTCCCTCTCACAGCAGTGACCAAATAGTTCCTCAGGTAATGTTGCGATTTCTTACCTATTTCCCCAATTCTATGCTGGGATTTTGTTTGGCTTGAGTTAGCATGGGTCTTGGGCATGCTATTACCATTTCTGTGAGTTCGTGAGTGGCTTCTCAACTGTCTGGAAAACTTTTGTTTTCTGTGGTTATCTATCATATCTGGCTCTTACAGTCTTTCTGGCCCTCTTTCACAATGACCTCTGAGCCTTGAGGTGTACTATTCATGGACAAGCACCCTGAAGTCTCTTATTCTCTATACTTTGGGCAGTTGTGGCTTTCTGGGTTGATCACCATCTGATTCATGAGAAAACTTTGCTGGTGAGAGTTGAGAGATGCATTGATATTCTCTCTGTCCCCTGTTCTGCTATGTTCCCTGGGCTTAGGTGTAGAGGTTGCATTGTAGATGTGTCATTTAGGGGTGGGCACATTCCAGACATTTATCGTCTGCATTTCACCAGTTGTGTAACTTTGTAATCATCTCCATCTGTTGCAAAAAGAAACTTCTCTTATGAGTAGTGCAAGGGATACTTGTCTGTAGATAGAAGAATATTATGTATTTTGAATATAGTAAGAAATTACATTTGTCTAGGGGTATGATAGTAGTAGGTTTTTCTCTACGGTATATGTCATCTCTAGCTATGTGTATTTGGCTGTGTTTATAGTACCACACATGAATTCCTTCCCATTGAGCAGGTCTTAAGACCAATTAGATAGCTGTTGATTGCCCCCAAGGTAAAAGTACCACTACTACATCAATAGAACTTAATTGATAGGCTAGTCATTGTTGTGGTTCATAGAATTTACAGCAGGGTGGGATCCTTGATTTGTTTTCTGTCTTGGCAGTTTTCATGATATTTTCTGATAGTATGAACGCTAATCTTCAGGGAGGAGGTTTTCAGGTCAGTTCCAGTTTGATTGCTCTGGTTGGACCATTTTTAAAGTGTGTTAGTAATTTTTTTAGAGCTCACAAAAACATGGGATATTTGCATTTTAGATACTGTATTTTGTCAGATTTGTATTTAAATGTGTTTTCTCTCATTTTAAAGGTAATCATTTTCCTTTCTTAGTGTACTTTGAAACAAAAATATTTTAAAATTTTATGAAGCCTAATTTATTTATTTATTTTTCCCACCTCCCACCAGAAGCCTAATTTATTTTATTTTTCC
>NW_008355275.1:3642411-3645113 GCF_000622305.1 Nannospalax galili
AGAAATCAGACTTAATTTATTTGCATGTATATATCAAATTGTCTAGTATCATTTTTTGAAATCACAGTTCTTTCTTCATTAAACTGTTTTGTCATCCTTGTCAAAAGACCAACTGACTATACATGTTTGGATTTATCTTGAACCTGCACTCTGTCTCTGTCCCATTGATCTATTCACTGATTCTTACTTGAGCAACAGTCTTGATTGATGTACATCTGTACTAAGTTATAGGATGAAGAATTGCAAGTTTCTGAACTTTGTTCTTTTTCAGAATTGTTTTGGTCATTATGGAAACACACTTACTTTTCCTAGTAGGTAGCTTTTCATTTGTGGGTAACCCATAATTTCTATTTGGGTTAGTACAAATACACTTTTTATGAATGTTGAGTATAAGGCTTAGCATAGAAATACATTTTTATGTCTCCTGGGTAAATATCAAACCGTTGAAGGACAGCCTTTTATTTGCAAGCTGAAGATCATATAAACATTATATATCTATCCCCAGGACCCTATTACATAGTTATGAAGAATAAATTTCAAATTATGAACAAATGGTAGGTAGAATAGATAGAAAAAGGAAAAATCAGGAAAGGTATTAAGTAGGTGAATGACTAAGTGAATTAAAAAAATAATTTTGCCTTCAGGAAACAAAATATCTTCAGGTTAAAGAGAGAAAAGGCACATTAGAATGTGTCTAATGTTATAGTCTTATCACATTTATAATTTCAGTTTATTGTACAGATCATCTTTTATGTCTAAGTGTAATATATGTTTTTAAGTGTCATCTTTTAAGCTCACTCATGATTCCTCAACCTATCCAAGGATCACAGGTTAAATATTTTAGTAGGCAAACACAAATATAGTTTTGCCATCAGAATTAATCACTATTTCAGACATAATGATTCACATTGCATCTTCTCATCCCACTGAGCAAATTAAAATGATGAAGGAAAAAAATTAATTTGTTTATAGTAGTGTTTTGTTGGGTGGGATGATGTCGTTGCTGGCAGGAAAGAGGAACATCTGATTTTTATGCATGTTCTCTTCAACTATTTTGTTTTTGAATTTTGAAATAAAGCATGATAGTTAAGTTCAGTGGAGCTGGCTAAGATTGGACAGGGCATTCACAGGTGTGGCAAGCATCTGATTCAACATCTTTCAGGGGTGAGATGCCAACACGAACACCTGGCTGTGTGTAGAAGTTGCTTTGTCTGCCAAAATCAATGCTATGAAAAGACGGACAGAATGAATAGCAGTCCAAGTGCTGAGCACTACTGAACACTGAATGAAGAAAGGGCCCTGCAGGTGAGAAATCCAAGTCTGGAAGCTATGGGTTTGAGCAAATATATTCAAATAGAGCAAGAAAATAACATTTGTTATAGATGATCTTACTATTTTTAAGCTTATATATAATCACTTATAATTTAGCAAGATAAAATTCCATTATCTTGTGATAACCTAATGTTTTATGCCTTTGTATAACATCAGGGTGGGAAATAATTTAAAGATAGATTGTTGGATATTTGAACATCCATCCAAACAGGGAACTAAACCAAATATTAATGTGCAGAGGTGACTATGAAAAACATGTCTTCACGGAATCTATGGTGGTGATATATCTTTGAATCCTATGAATCTTTGAATAAACTATAACAATTAATATATTATAATAAAATACAAGTTTTTTTTTTATAAAAGGCTAATACAATGTTAAATTCAGAGAAGCAGGAATGCCAAGCAGAACTTTGTAAAGGAAAGTCTCAATGGCGTAGGGCAGAATTTCATGGAGAGTGTAAGTAAAAATACAACCGGCATGCTTACTTGGGTAATTGTTCAGAAAGATTTTACTTGTGGGCTGAACTTTGCTGTCTTTTAAAATTAACTCCTTTGTAACAGTGCTGACCTGAAAAGAGCCAGGTCCCTGGAGGTTGCATCATGGAGCTGTTTGACCTACTCCCTGATATTGTCCTCAGTTTACAGAATTATACCAAGTTTGGTAGGTGACACTGCATTGTATTATTATTTCTTAAACAATCAAGCTCAACAAAGTTAAAATAAGAATTCAATCTCTATTTTGTTGTGCTTGGTTTTGCTGACTTTCATTGACTAATGGAATTTAACAAGAAATGATATAGCATCAGTTCTCGGTCCCTTCCTCCAAAGACTAATTTTAATTTCTCTCTCTCAAGCCCCTATGATCTACCACGTGACAAAACATCTGCCATCCTATGAGTGTATGGTTATGTGCTTGTTGTTATAAGACACTGAGATTGGGGCTTTACAAGTTAAAGGAACTCTTTACAAAGGATTATTGTGGCAGAAGTTAATTAGGTACTCATGGGCACTGTTGGAAACTACTGTGAACTAGTACCATGAGTTAAAATTAAAAGTATGCATTTAAATGTTTGAAGACCTTTAAAGCTACAGATATGTGAATATACGAAGGGATTAAAATTAAAATAAGTGGCTGAGGAGATAGCTCAGCAGTTAAGAGTGTGTACTGCTTTTCCAAAGCACCCAAGTATGGTTCCCATCACCCATTTAAAGAAAAAAATAAAACAACTGTCAGGTGTGGTGGTACACACCTTTAATCCCAGCACTTGGGAGGCAGAAGCAGGTGGATCTTTGTGAGTTTGAGGCCAGCCTGGTCTACATAGTGAGTTTCAGAACAGCTGGGGCTACAGGGAGACCCTGTCTCAAAA
>NW_008355275.1:3645268-3677608 GCF_000622305.1 Nannospalax galili
ACACCACCCAACAACCCACACAAAAAAAAAAAAAAAAAAAAGGGGGGGGCAAAAGGGGGCCCCTGTCCAAAAAAAAAAAAAAAAAAAAAAAAAAATGATGCTGGAAATAAAAGAAAATAGAAATACAAAGTGGAATAATTATGTGTAGAGTCTCATAGGATAAAAATTTCAATATAAATGTAACAGAAATATTGAATATTAAAATTAAAAAGGAGTTACTCAACATTGAAGCATGACAGGTTCACATTATATTGGATTTGCTAATAAAACATTTGCAGTGTTATATGTCAGAAGTCTAATTGAAAATATTTTCCTTGGCTACCTTGTTTTAAATTTGAACTCCCCTTATTTCCAGCATCACCCATATCTCTCCCCCATTTTATTCACCTCAGCAATGTCACTACTCTACACATCTTAAATGCTTCTTATCTGCCTTGCTCATGGTCCATCTCTCTGTAAGAATGTGTTTTACTGGAATTAGATTTGTCTATTTTGTTTGCAACTTCATTCATATTACTTGAAAGAGCAACTTGGCAAATTGGTGACACTGAATGAGAAAATAAATTATGGAAAAACGAATGAATGACTTGATCCAAAAGGAATTTATTAAGTAATATGCTAGAAAATGTACTGGGTATTGTTAACCTAATTGAAAAAATTATTGCAGAAATAATAACAAATAAATTTTTCAGTGACAGGAAAAAATGATTATTATTGCCCACAGAACACCCTCTCTTTGTTTTTCCTCATAGTGTATTTCTGACAGTTGTCTTGTGCTTTTTTCTGTGTGTATGCATGTTGACATGTTTTCTCTACTGCATATAACTTCCCTAATGGTGTAAGAAAGATGGCACCATTAACTTCAGTAGATCATGTCTTAGCAGGCTTAGAGAGAAAGAAAATGTTTCTCAAGAATATTTCAAATCAAACCTTTGAAAACACTGTAGTTATGTCACTTACTCACTCATTATAAGAATCACTAAAGTGGGTAGACAAGCACTAATAGGAAGACCAGAATCACATTCACACCAAGACTGGAAAGAAAGATGCTTAATGGCACTTTTTGTAGGAAGAAAACTGATGTTAGGCTTAGTGGGGATGACAACTTTCTTTACAAGCATAATAGCCTCAGTTTGAACTCTCAGGACACATGTAAGAAGCCTGGAAAAGTTGTGTTCGCTCATAACTCCAGCACTAGAGGATGGAAGGCACAGAGAAATGCTGTTCCTCAGAGTTCACAGCCAGACTAACTGAAATGGGGAGCTTCTGATCCAGTTGGAGACCCTGTCTCAAGGCCATAAGGAAGAGACGGACAGAAGACACCAAATGTCATGCTTTGGCTTCTGCATTCACTGCATTCATACATATGAGTGTGCACACATACACTCACATGCCTAAACCACACACACACACACACACACACACACACACCAGCATATAAATAAATAAAAAATAATAAATAAATAAAAGACTGCACCCGCACTAAAATGATCAGGGGAGAGAAGGACTTCCAAGGGCAAGGAAGTTGAGCAGAAAATATATTTCATGTGTATTACTCACTCAAATCCAATGGCAATCAGCCTATATTATGATTAAATACATTATTCAATAAATATCTTGTTCCTCATTGAACTTGAGTGTCACCTCAGAATGTATCTCATCATTTTGATATGATCTGGAAATCTATTGATTAACTAACTTTGCATCTTTTTTGAAACAAATTTTGGTTAGATACCAAGAAAATTTTAGTCTACCAAAAAGATCCTAAATGGTATGTAGCAAGTCATGTCATTACTGTCGTATCAATTAAGTCTGCTGTAATGCACTGGTAATTTTACCCTAGTCTAAGGAATGGGTACAAAGACAACATACCAGATGGGATAGCATTGATTTCATTAGTCACAGGGGTCATTTTAAAGATAATGACAGGGGCAGTGAACAAAAAGCACCTGGGGGTCCCCAGAAGCTAAAATATGGCACAAGTTCCTACCCTAATGAACTAGAGATGTAAAAGTTATGATGAAATTATAATGATATTTAATCTGAAAGTGAAGTTAGAAAAGTCATGAGTCTAGTTGTGTAGACTAATGGCTTTCTCCAGTATATTCTGATCTGTATTTTAGCTGTGATTGAGGATCTGTCAACTGAGAGAAAACTGAATCAGATGATTCCTGCTCTTCTACCCATTGACCTGAATCAGTCTTCAGGAAACCTTCTCAGTCACATAACTTTATTTCAGATCATTTTTTTCCTACTATTTGGTTCCCCCCATAACCCAGTAATGCATTATTTGTTTACTGATTTTGAATCAGGTGATTAAATTTTGGACACAAACTGAGATCACATTCAATGACCCAACCAGATGACTACTTCTACATATTTTTGTTTGTTAAATAAATTTTTTTATGTATTTTTTGATAATTTGTCATATTCATCCAACATTACCCTCTCTTATCCCAGGCATATTCCTTTTAAATTCCCTTGGCTTTCCAACAAAATCCCTTCTGACATTCATGTCTTTTGGTTTTATGTTGTGCAGGTCTTGAATTGGTAACCATAGTTGTTATGAGTTCATGACTGCAATGACCATGTCATGCCAGAGTGATAGTATTTCACAGCACTCTCGACATCCTCAGCCTCCTCCATCCTTTCTGCCCCTTCTTCACAATGTTCCCTGAGCACTGGGCTGAGGTATGGTGGAGGTGTTATGGGAATAACACAGATGTTCCTCTTATGGCTGAACACTCAACAGTATGTTGTTCTCAGAACTTGGACTGGCTATATCTCTATACTAACTGCTGTTCATCTCAAACAGACATTTCTCTGAACGAGGTTGAGGACAGCACTAAACTGTTGGTATAATAATAAATATTCAGACAGGAGTTTGGCAATAAGTTCATATCATTGTTATGCTGTGATGTGCATTCAATGCTCAATCATTTTCCTTCAGAGCTCCTCTAACACTCTTCATATCATTCTCCAGCCTCAAGGAAGGAGCTTGTTTTAGGCATCAATGCTTCTCTCCTATGAGTCACCACTATCACTTTAACCAAGACTAGGTATTTTCAAATAAAGCCTGTTAATTACCTTCCATATTCAGGTATTTTAATTCAACTGTAGGTAAAGAGGTTTTCTATTTGTAAAATTCAGAACGTGTTATTTTTTACAAGCAAAAGTGAATGTCATTTGGATAAAATATCTTGCAGAGATTTGAGCTGTGACCTACATTACTATAAATGTTTCATCTATTAAAAATAACTGAAGTATTTCAAATAATCATTTTGTAGGGCTGTGGCTGGTCATTACTCCCTATTTTCATGTTACATACCACATAATACATGATAGAGATTGGGGTGTAATACATTGATATGCATCAGTTGTTTAGCAAACTTTCCTGTGAAGAGTCATTAATTTCTTCCCAAATGATGTTGTTTATAGTTCTGTTCTAATGAATGATATTTTTCTTTTGTTTGCAGGTTTTACTTCACATTAGTTATTCTATTGCTATTTTTAAAATCTTGGTTCTTTGTTCTAGAAACAAGAGCAATCTGAATTAACCACTTTTGTCTGGCACCGAGTACAGACTGTGGAGAAAACGCATTACTTTGGGCTCAAATTCTTTCTCTGAGGTTGCTAGTCTAGATTCAGTGGTCATTTGAAGATCTACATAGTTAGTTCTACATGAGCTTTGTGGGTCATAGATAATTTTCTTAACAATTTTAACGTGTATTAACTGTGTATGGCTAGTACTCCTGTTATCTTGCCAGTGCACTGAGCTCAGTCAGTTCCCTGACCTTATATGAATGATATGGTTGGATTTTAGTTAGTAGTCACCAGTAAACTTTCTAGAAATATTTGGCAAGAATGTTTGCAATAACTCTTAAATGTCAATACCCATAATTTAGGTTCTAGGCTGGGCAGATTGTACTAACCAGATTCTGGGGGTGGTTGTTGTTGGCTTTGTTTGCATTTCTTTTTCTTTAGATTTATAGAAAAATACTCTGTAAATAGTAAGTGATTAAGTTTTTCTTTGAAATTGGGATTGTGGACCCATCCAGCTTCCGTGTCATGGTCCTAGTTGAACCAAGAACATGTTACAAGGCAGTGGGGAAACTGTGAGCTTACACCTGACTGAACTGGTTCGGAGAACAGAAGGTTTGTATTTCCCTCTTTAAGTCTCAGTCTTTAAATGAGTGTTTAACTTTGTTGGCTGACTCAGTCAACTGGACAGATTCTGAAAAACCTACTTGGTTTGTATCTATGGAGACTGTGCATATCATACCTGAAGAATGGAATTAAAAGGATGCAGGGTGCCCAGGGGCAGGCATGACCAGAAGGACCAGAGACAACATGAAGGACAGAACATCAAGCAACCATAATTATACCTGACCTACTTGGAAAATGAAGTTATTGGGTTTAATTGTTCCTGTTCTGATGGTGAAAAGTGAGAAAGTGGTAAAAACAAAAGGACCACAGATTTTCATCACAGTGCTATCACACTATCATCATTTACTGAATTTTCATGGATGTTTCCTTGCTGTGCTGACTCATTTGGCTATTGTATAGATGAGATAAAGTATATTACCAAGAGTAGATAAAAATAAGAATCCGTTTGATATGTGTGTCCTAAAATGAAGATTGGCAACCTCTGTCTAAAAGTAAAATGTGAAATATTTTAGACAACTATTGATTTTTTGAAATATACAGAGTAGTATTCTAGCCTTATTGGCATATTAACTTTTAAAAAATGCATTAGCTTGCCACAACTCTTTAGAGTCCTTGCCTCCTGATCTTCAGAGTATACCTCAGAGAATGCATTACATATTTGATATTTGATTTTCCTTGTTCATGCCATTAATGAGGTAATAGAAGAGTTTACAGGTGTGTAACATACTCTACTGCGCTTTCAATACCTCTTTTTTGTTGTTGTTGAAATGCCTTTTTAGGTCCAAGATACAGCTCAAAGTATACACACTGAAAAGCGGCAGGAATTTGTTTTGATATGAAGCATGACCCATATATTTCCAAGAATCTGATATAAGTTCTGGAACTTTTCATGAGGTAAATCTACATTACCTCCATGTAGGGAATTTAGAATTAATTGTACTGGGGTTTGTGGATCATCTAGGAACTCATTCATATTTACCACGTTTGGACTCAATAATGAGAGGGGAATCAGCACTATAGGGATTATGTGAATGGCTACTGCATTGAAGAAAAATTTAATGTTTCCCTAAGCTTTTGATTATCTATGATCTCTTATACATAATATAACATTATACATGATATATTTTAGGGAAAAGAAAGACTTATACCTGGACCAAATATGAGATTACACATACACACGTGTGTGTATGTGTGTGTGTGTGCATATGTGTGGATCAGTGTTACCAAGAGGTTCAAAGTTACTGTTTTCTATAATATGACATCAATTTGTACTACAATGTGGGCACTTGAGGGTTAGTGCCATATATGAAGGACTATCTTGTTGAAGCTTTTCCTGTTTCTTATGTGATTTTCACTGATATCTAATTCAAGAAAGGGTTTTCATTATGGTATACAATATTTAGAAAGCTACATTATACACACAAATATATACATATATTATATATACCATGCATGCCATATAACACACAGGTATATAAGTGATAGTCTCCTGGTCCATATATTTAAAATCTTCATGTACAGTTCTCAAAAAATAAAGCTCATCACTATCACCTGCTCTAAAAGATTGGGGGAATCTTTTATATTCTTCTGGGTAGCAATAAGGAGGCACCTAATTGGCATTTCTTTTCCACATTACAGCAAAACTTTGCAGGGGTATGAAAGAGCAAGTAGTGTACCCATTCCTTACATTGCCTCAACTTTTCCACGTAAGATCGCAGTCTCCCTCATTTGCATCTTTTCTGAACAAAACTTCCCAATTTTAGTAGAAGCAGCTGCAAGAAGATATGACTATGATGAACCTGAAAGGCACTGGGGCCCTCTTTCCTGTCACAGTCTTTCACACAGCCCATGAGCTTTTCATAGTCTTAAGAGGGAAGTTGGCACAAGAAGTTGCACTGTTAGAAGATCTGGCCTTGCAGAAATAGTAGCAACCTCCTTCTCCTCTCTCTGTGCCCCTTTCTCTTACCCCCAGCTCCTTTCCTTCCTCCCTCTTTCCACTATTTTTTTAGTTATCTACATAGTTTAGAGGCAGAATCTCACTATGGAGCCCTCTAGACTACTGTTCCTGTGCCAAAACCACTGGGAAAGGACCACTCAGACTCAGAGTGTTCTGAATTAGTGAAATTTATTTAGCTTGCTAGTGACTGCATTCTCTGAACTGTTTTAGAGAATGCAGCCCCTAGCTGGGAGACAGTAAGGTATTTAAAGTAAAAAAAATTTGTTTTTAGTTAAGGATTACAAGGTGTTAATGTTTTACAACTTATCCAGTTTTACCTTTAGATAACTGTAGTGTTTGTAAAACTTGAGCAAACAAGCAGATGCACAGAAGCATAAAGATAAGAATTTACTGCAGAGTCTTGAAGGCAATGCCATTGTTTGTGGTCAGCTCTCTCTCAGGAACCCAGCTTCTAAGGGGGAGGTGATGGGGCTTCCTAGAACTAGGTTTAGTCAAAGGTCAATCTTGCCTTATTCAGGGGAACAAAACAGAGAGGCAGTAACAGATGGGGTCACTCACGCTTCCACACTAGTATCAACTTGTGACTCTCCTGCTTCAACCCCTGGGTTCTAGGATTAAAGATGAGCTACCAAGACATGTCAGCTTTATATATATATATATATATATATATATATATATATATGTATATGGCCTATAGAAGATGATTTGTGTCCCCCAGTGTCCTCATCATATTCTGATCCTCCCCCAAACTCCCCCATCTTAGTACCTACCCACTGACTTCATGTCCTTTATTATTTAATCTTTTTTAAAAGTTCTATCAAGTCTCTAAATAGCTGTTAAGTTCACTTGATTCATTATGTCATTCAACTCCAGAGTTCCTCTATTTAGTTTTTGTCTGGGTGGCATGTCTATTGGTGGCAGTCAGATTTTAAGGTCACCCACTGTCACTGTTTTGGAGCCAACGTGATTATAGAATTATCCAATAGAATTTCTTTTATATTGGTGTCATTCTGTTTGGTGAATATATGCTGAGAATTGCACTTTCCTTTTGGTATATTTTTCCTTTAATGAGTATGAAATGAGCTGCTCTATCTCTTCTGACTAGTTTTTATTTGAAGTCTATTTTTTCAGATATTAGAAAAAATAGACTGTTTGTTTCTTATATTTATTTGTTTGAATATCTTTTTCCATTCATTTTTTCTGAAAGTGGTTCTTATCATTGTTGGTGAGGTGTGTTTCTTGGAGGCAGTAAAGCAATGGCTCCTGTTATCTAATCCATCTGGTAGTCTGCCTCATTTTATTGGGGAATTGAGATCATTAATATTGACCAATGTTTATTAATTCCTGTCATGTTGATCTTGTAGTGCAGTGTTCTTAGATGTATTTTGGTTGACTTCTCTGAGATAATTTATTTTTCGTGCCCTCCTGGGAATGTTTAATCTTCTCTTCTGACTGAAGCACTCCTTTGCATATTCTCTGTAGAGCTGGTTTTGTGGACATAAATTCCTTAAATCAGTTTTAATCATGGAAAAATTTTCTTTCTCCTACAACTACAATTATGGGGATGACTTTCATAAATGGACATAATCTGGTCTAATGACTTTTCATTAATCCTAGCAAAACCATGTGCTCTTCTGTCTTGTGACCTGAGCACATGACCTCCTTTCCTTGTCAACCTTAATTTGGTACTTCACACAATGAAAATTAATGAACAAATGTGGTTGTGCTTGAGAATTAACATGTCAAAGAGCTGAAAGTAGATGCACCCACCTTCATTGCACACAATGAAATTTGGAAAGGACTGTTGACCTTGGGTGAATGAGATATTATAGGGCAAGGAATGAAAAGGTCAGATGGTTTGTTAAGATTAAGGTGGAGCTAAATTTGTTCTTCCAAAATTGAAGCTGGGGAAACCATTTTGAATAAAATGATGGGTGGGGTCAAACTTGAGAATAGAATTTTAGAGAAAGGAGTTTCATAGATAGTTCTATCAGCAACAGTTCCTGTCGACAAATGGTTCCAAGAGATATCTAGAGGGAGAGTGTCCTCTGAGTTCAAGCCCTATTTTAAGAACTAAATTTAAGAGCCAGGCTTTTTGTTCAGGAGATGTTGCAGTAACACCACATAGAGCTAATAGTTCTGCCAGATATAATAGTCTAGGCTGGAATCTGCATCTTTCATGACTTGAAAGATGTCAGTCCAAGCACTTCTTGCTTTCCTAGTCTCCATTGAAAAGTCGGTTGTTATTCTTTTTGGTTTGCTTTTATAGGTGAATTGATCTTTCTGTCTTGCAGCTTTCAATAACTTTTCTTTGCTCTGTATACTTATTATTTTTATTAAAATATGGTGGGGGAGTTTCTTTTCTCATTCTGTCTACTTGGTGTTCTGTATGCCCCTTATACCTTGAGAGGTATCTGTTGATTTAGATTTGGGAAGTTTTTTTTTTGTTTACCATTATTTTGTTAAAAGTATTTCGTGTGCCTTTGATCTGGGTTTCTTCTCCTTCTGTACCTATGATTCGTAGGTTTTGTATTTTTATAGTGTATCAGAGGGCCTACATGTTCCATTCCAGAATTATTTTATTTATTTATTGTTTAATATTTCATTTCTTATTTTTATTTTATGTGTATGAGTGTATTGCTTACATGTAACTAGGGGCACCCTTGTTATCCAATGCCCAAAGAGATCAGAAGAAGGTGTCTGATACTCTGTAACTGGAGTTACAGACAGTTGTTAGCTGCCATATGAGTGTTGGGAATCAAACTCAACCCAGGTCTTCTGTAAATGAAGTCAGTGCTCTCAACTGCTGAGCCATCTCACCAGCCCTCACTGAGTTATTTTCGATTTGATGTTTTCTTTGACTGAGGAGTCTATTTTCTCAACCTGTCTTAGATATATAATATGCTCTCTTCCATTTTAGCAATCCATTTTTTATCCTTTCCTCTGGGATTTTTAAAAAGTTTTTGAGTATTTCATTTCAAGTTTTGTTCCAATGTAATTTTTCTTCAGAGATTCTCTTTATTGAATTCTAATACTATGTTGTGAATTATCTTATTTATTTCATTCAACTGTTTATTTTTCTCGGACTTCATTTAGGCTTTTATTCTGATCCTCTTTGAGTTCCTTGAACATATTTATAATTTTCATTTTGCAAATATTTTCTTGTGCATCAGAAGATTGCCATTCTCAGGAAACATTACAACGAGGGTGTTAATATGTCTTATTTATTTTGTTTGTATTTTTGCCATGTTATCTACGCATCTGGCTCTTTTTCAGTGGAGGCGTTTCTTGGAATTAGTAGGGGATATTCTTTCTGTTAAGTGAGTGTATCTTTCTTTGCTCCTTGCACAACTTGTTAGATTGTATTCCATGTAAGTGGTGATTGATGTTCGGCCTTAGGTCTACTTTATACTGAAATATGAATGGAGTATAAGACATGGTCTCAATTCAGCTATGGATAGGTGAAACTTTTGAGCCTGTGGTTCTAGAACAGATTCCATGTGGTCTTGGAGTGGTAGGGTAGGATGGATAGCTGTGAAGTGAGCAGGTTGGCAGACAGTCTTGTGTTGGTTTTCTTTATTGAAGAAATGGGGGAAATTTCAAATGTGTTAGGGTAACTCTTGACTAATTCTGTTTGGAGTAATGTACTGGCTTAACAGTCCCAGATATTTCTTAGAGTGTGTGGATGGCTATAAGGTCATGTACAGTTCTCTAAAACTGACCATCCTGGGCCATTGGGAAGTTTTTATGACTGAAGCTAGGCCTGGGAGAGTGGAATGGAGAAAAGAGAACAGTGGGGCAAGGGTCTCAGAGGTCTGAGGGAAATCAGGTCTAGGGTTTTGCAGCAACGTGCAGGAACTGTGAAGCCTGGGTGCTGGGAACGTGGACAGGGAAGTCTAGGATTGGGGAACTCACAAGTATGATAGAACTCACAGGTACAGCTGAGCTCAGAGGAATGACAGATGCATGAAGCCATGCAACTGGAGCAGCAGTGGAATGCTGGGAATAGAGGACTCACTGGGTGTGGGAACACACAGATCAGGGGAAATAGCCTTACTGGAACAATGTCCATGATTATCATTTTGCTTTGATGCACAGATTCCAGACCCGAAGAAGCAACCGAAGCTTTGTTGTCTGCCATTCCATATTGAATTCTAGATTTCATCTTGATAACATTCATGGATGAAGAGGTAAGATTCTGTAGCACTTTTCAGAACTTATGGATATTCATTTACATGATAGGCACTATAGGAGACATTTGTAAGTGTGCTTTTTAATTTAAACTTATGTCGATCCTTACAGAGTCAGTAAGTCTGCTAACAATAGTTTACAAATGAGAAAGTTGAAGCTCAGAAAGATAAAACAGTTTTTCCAAGGTTATACTTTAGATTTTTTCTGTCTCAAAATCAGTACTCAGAGGACTTACACTCAAAGCAACATTTGCTCTGACCTTGGGTCTGATTTTGTAATCTGGCTATCTGCTCCATTCTTGAAACAAAACCAATGTATTTCATGTGGTAAAGCACTTGAAGCCTGTTATCTTTAATACAACCAATTTTTTAAAATCTTCCCTTGTTCCTAGAATTTCTCTTTCTTATTCACGTATGGAGTAATGTGCTACCTGTCTACTTTTTTCTTACACTTTTAGCTCTTTTAAAGTCTTCAGTCTTACGATAGTTGTAGCCAGGACACCAAGCTGTCTTTTGCTGCATATTCTCTGCTCCAATACATTTAGATTACTGCTTACTATCACTCAGAGAATTTTATAGTATTGCACTATTCTCAAAATCCTAGTTATGAAAACATGTTTCAAGGCTAGAGAAATTTCTTGTTTAAGCCCAAAATGGAAAAAAAAGTGGGGTCATTGGCAGAAACTAGGACAAAACCAGAAACAAAGCAGAGCAAATCCCATCAGTTTCTTCGCTATTAAAGTTATTAACCTTCAGCGTTAGTTTACAATTTTTCCTGAATTTCTTTATTGTTTTCATATTTTAAAAATATTATCAGTGATTTAGAAGTATTTTGGGTGTTCTACATGAGTCTATTGTAAAATTCGCTTTTGGATCTGATGAGATGGCTCAGTGGCTAACGTATTTGATACGTGACCTGGCTTCAACTCCTGGGACCAACATGATAAAAGAAGAGAACTGATGTCTGTAAGTTATCCCCAGATTTCCACACAGGTGACGTGGCATGTCTATTCACACACATGCACACACATACACACAAACATACACACCCAACACACACAAAATGTAATTATTTTGCTTTCAGAAAAACGTGCTTTGCTCTAATTTACTAACAAAATTAAAAAGAATTTCTTTTAGTTTCCTTAGAAACTGTAAAAGAACATGTCTTGTCAGGTGAGGTGGATCTTTAGTTGGAACTTAAGACCTGTAATCATAGCTCTATTGGGCAAAGTATTCTACTTATTTAACTTGTATGAGCCTCATTTATGTGTTTTAGAAAGTTAAGTATAATAAAAATAACATACACATTTGTTGTAACTAAGCTAACACATACCGTGCATTTAGGACATATCAAATACTTATTAATATTGTGACTTTTATTGGTGACTCAGTAGAATGTGTTAGTAGATACACTATCATTATGCAGCTGATGATAAGATCTAAAAGAGGCTTGGAAAACGTGTATGTTGTGAGGGACGATTATACAAACTATCTTATGTATTCAATTTTTAGGATATTTTATGGATAAAGCCAGTAAAATCAACTTCTGAATCTACATGTCACTCATTGTCCAAGAGCTTTATATTGTTTTTCAGGTTTCAATTTGGCATCAATATCTTCAACACTTCCCCTCTGTGGAATACTCTCTGCTGACCACACATATCACCTGTATTCACTGTAGCAACTTTTCATGAAAGGTTTTATTACCTCTACACTGCAAGGAAGGGGACTGAGTTTCAGAGTTATTAATGTCAGCCTCACACAGGATATGATTTCGGATTGGTTTACTGTGGCTCAAAACTCTACATTCACTGTCCTAGACAATGTTAAATTAGATCTCTTCCAAAGAGGAAGCTCTACCCAAATAGTTAGTTGCCCATTAATAAAACTGATACATGTATGGTCATTGTGGGAAAAATCACTTTGAAGCACTGATTTCTTTATTTAAAATTCAATATTTTCATTCTATCACATTCTCATTAGTTATAATTAGTGTCTTTATCATTGATACAAGTCTATCAGAACACATTGTAAGAATTTAGCTGTTTTGTTTGAGGCTGTAGAACAAGCAAGTAAGGAAATTTGGCCCCAAATAATTAAATGTTTTACTTTAATAATATCCCAAATAAATGAAAAGAAAACTAAATCAACATACCCTCAGAACAATCACATAGTAGTGCAAAGAAGAAACAGAACACATTAAATATAAACAATAGACTAAGTTATTTTAGGGACAAAACCTAAATTCTAATTTGTAGTATAATATTCTATTTCATAAGTAGAAGCTCAAATATATTGTGAATTAATGGTTTTAATCAAGCTAAATTCATGTGTATATGAGAATTTGTATCATATATTTTAAGTTTAATACATATTCTGATGTGTGGGGATGTACAAATATTCAAGAATATCCATATTAACTTTTGGTTTTAAAATTCTCCCTTTTATAGTGAGGTAATAGCATTGCTTAATTATTATCTAATTCATTCTGGAGAGAATTAATCTATGATTGGAGAACCATGATCATCATTACTCAAACAGCTTTGAACAACCAATGCACTGGAATTAGAAACTGACAAAGTCAAAAGGAGCTCTAATAATTGTAATAATAAAGAAGGAATGATATCAGCAGATGTTGCACTACAGCAGTCAAGAAAGTCCTATTATTGACAGCATGTTACACCTTTAAGCAAATCACTGGCTCATTGTAGGAAATTTGGAAAACTGCTCAAAGGATATCAATCATTTGGCTTTTGTGGGAAAAGCCAGGTCAGAGAAGCTGAAACTGCAAGTATGGGAGACACTGTTTTTTCCCATTTATAGATAAGCTTTCATAATTGAAATAAAATTAATGGCTCTTTAGAGCCAGGAATTAGATGATTTAACTAATTGGTTGTTATCAGGAAGAGCTGGCATAATAGTCAAAGATCTGTTGTTTTACAAGTGTTAGTACCTAGCCATTAAGCATTTCATTCTTTTTCCTTTCAGTGTGTTTTAACACTGAATATGAACTGAAAATCATCTTCTTTCGTATTTCCACCACTATCACTTTTAATAAACTCAATAAGTGACAATAATGATATTCTTACTGTAGTTTCTGATACTGTAGTTTCTGTTGCTAAGTGTAAATCTAACATGAGTGAAATTATAGATAATAAGTCAAACATCTTCAGCTTTACATGCTTTATATTTAATATCTCATTTGTTATTTACAACCCTATATAATTAACAGTTTATTAAGCTTCATTAAGATAAAGCTAATAAAAGTCTAAAAACTAAAAAAAAACCCACATTATATAAGATATCTAGATGAGATTTTTTTGTTCCTAATAATTATCCTATATTACTTTTCCTTAAATATTTAAGAGTCCAACTGTAATACTAAGGAAACTAATATTACAAATATGCAAGTAATTGTTATAGTCATTTAATTCAACTGACATTCAATGCGTCTTTGAGGTGTTTGAGGCACAAAGATAACAAAGAAAAGAATGGTTTAAAGAAACACCTGTCCTTCAAAGAACATAGATCATTGTATGAGAGATAAGATGTGGCCAAATATAGACACAGTATTGAATGCCAAATATAATACAGGAAAAATAGAGTAAGATTTCAGAAGTGAGAGCAAATACTGGTAGGCATAAGTGTAATTGAAAGCTTAAGTGTGTATGTGTGTGTGTGTGTATGTCTGTGTGTGTATGTATGGCATACTAAAGTGTGTTTAGATTTTTGATTCTGTTATTCAGAAATGTGTTGATTTTATTGTTGAAATTTAGCATTTTGTTGTTGAATAGAACACTTGTTTTCCCTCTAATGCCATTGACCACTTACTGTTCTTATTACCAATCACATTGTTAAAAGGATATCTGTGTATGAATGTCTTTCTATTAGCATATGATGAATGAAGGCTTTTAAAAGTCCTCATGTGATACAGAAATTCCATTATTTTCTTTTTCTCCCTTTAAAGTGTAACCATGGTAGAATTGTTCATTGGATGAATAAACAAATTCCTTATCTTTCAGTAGTCCTGGGAGTTGAGTCCCTATCCAGTCCTCTCCCAGCTCCTGCCTCTGCATGCTAGGTTGTTCCTTTTGCTGTTATCCTCATTGGATTTTCACTTATTAGAAGCCATTGGAAAAATACATCTTTTAGCTAATTTCTTAACCTGCATCTTGTACGCATCAATGCAAGGGTCTTTAGACACCTAACAGATAGGCTAAAAACATTTCCACCACTACTGATATCTCAAAATGTTGTCAGTTCACTGTGAATTAGCTGTGATTTCAAGGCATGTTTAAAGTCTCACACCAAGTATTTATTTTTGAGACATGTTTCTCTCTGGACTAGTTCAATGACCTTTGACAGAAGGAAGTCATTTGAACTAATTAGAGAGCCATTGTTGATTTGAAATTTGCTCTAAGGTATGGTACTTTGAGAACCCTTTTCTCATCTGAGATTTAGGGGTTAAGAATTTACCAAAACCAGGTGACATTTTCTATTTTCTTGTCTAGAATCATTGTTGATAAATTCCAAAATGTTAGTAAGTGCTTGTAACATTGAACTTACTGTAGATGACAGTTATGTTGGTAGGATGGCCAGTGTTATTTTTAGCAGCATCTTCAGTCTTTTGCTCAGTGATCATTCCCAAATCCCATTCAGCACATTGACTTTATTGTGCTATCGTATCGGTCTATGACACCATAGTCTGTATTGTCTATGTAGCATGTAGCATCCTTCGATGACAATGATTTAGTAATACTCAGGAGTCAGTATGACTTATCTGGCCATTACTTCTAACCTCAATTCTGGATTCACTCTATATTTTTTTTTCCTTAATCCTGGATGATGTAGGCTACTGTTTCTAGCCCAAATATCTCCATGCAAGGTTTTCTACCTCCAGTAGTTGTGCCAAGGTGGTTGGACTAAAGAAAAAAGAATGAAACCGTGTCTTACACTTATATTTCTAACACATTTTTTAATCAACTTCATTGAGATTGACAGGACAAGCTTGGCATTTGCTTTCTTGTCCATGATCAGAGGCTTACTTGCCAAATTGTTACAGTGTAATTTTGTAGAGAAGGATTATCACATGAAGTGTGTTTATGAAATAGTTCAATAGAAAGAAACACAGATGCATATACATATACAGTTCCTATTTTCATTAGAAAATCCCTTTTACCACAATATCGGAAACCTGTGGGAAGATGGCATTGAAGAAGAGCCGAAGTCTTTTGGACATGACTTCTATAGCAAAGTATTTGAAGAAAAAGCAAGATTCATTGAATATCAATATATTTAACAAGAATTGTTTTTAAATTAAGTCTATGGAAAACTTTTCACAAAAGCAAAGATAGGCTCTTTTAAATTATTTAAAAGAAAACTTACTCAAGAGCACATCTCTGGTCACCTATTGAAAAATGCTTTATAGTCTATTTGTAGAATCTCTGAAGAATTAGTACAGACTGTATCTCCACACCTATTGTTATAAGTTTAGATTTGTCATTAGAGAGTGTTTTGGGTGTGTACATATGTGTGTGTATGCATCTCTATTTGTGTCTCTGTGTGTGACAATGTATGGATACGTGTTCACAAGTTTGCATGTGCAGTGCTTGCACCTGTGAAAGCCAGAAATCGATGTTTGGTTGTCTTTCTCAATTGCTGCTTACCTTACCTTTTCAAAATATTATTTTTATTGATTCTTTGAGAATTTCGTGCAATGCATTTGGATCATATTCAGACTCCTCCCATCTCCTCTCAGATCCATTCCACCTCCCCAGCCCACCCCCTCCTTATGCCATCTTTCTTTTTTCTAAAAGCATAATGAGTCATAGTTGTGTGCCCCAAATACTCTTGGCTGCGTGTATAGACCCTGGCGTCTGCTCAACCTACCCAATGTCATATCCGTAAAGAAAACTGACACTTTCTTCCAGCAGCTATCAATTGCCAGTAGTTCCTCAGTTGTGACTTGAGGTTCCACCTTGCTAATTGAGCCTCTGAATTCACTGAACCTAGAGTGCTCCATTTCAGCTCAGATGGCTGAGCTGTGAGCTCGGGGTGTCTATCTGCCTGTGCCCCACTGCACTAGGTTATAATGTGTCTGCTGCTATATTGTGTCACTGGCAATAAAACAAAATGGGAAATATCTTTGTCTCCAATGATTAAATTGAACAGTTGAAGTGTAGCCTTTGCTCCTTGCAACACAGGAATGGATAGGAAAGCAAGCGGCATCTCTGTTGGATGCTCTGTGGAGAGAAAAGCAAGGAATAATAGATGGTTTCTCTGATTAGACATATTTCTTAACTTTCATGTCATCACCATTTCTCATATTGGATATAGGCTTTCCAAAACAGAAATTATACAGTACAACTTCTTGATTTTTTTCTCAGTATAGAGGAAAGCACAAAGCTTTCTATCTACTATTCCAGAGTCATAAGTCTTTAAGTGGAATATCCAGCCAGTCTCTAATGAGATTCCCAGGGGAATTTAAAGGAACAGAGATGGTCTTTCAAGCTCTTGTGCATTCTACTTTATTTAAAAATTATGTTTGTAAGAGAGAAAAGATAGTGATAGAAATGGAGAGATACAGCATATCCTGAGTTCAGGCAACTGTAACAAATTACTGTAGAATTGGCTTGAAAGAAAAAACACCTATTTCTGACCATTTTGAAAGCTGATGTCTGAGACAGGATACCCGTACGGCCAATTCTGGTGAGCTCTTTCTTCTGGGTTGCATATAACCCGTTTCTCCATTCCTTATGTTCTTCATGTTAAAAGAAGATGGTGCCTGGATCTCTGCTTTCTTCCAATAGGGGCACTAACCCCACTCATGTGAGATCCAACTTCATGACCTGATTACCTTTTTAAAGCTTCATCATTAAATACCTTAGCATTAGATTTTAACACATTAACTTTGGAGGGGACACAAGCATGTGGTCCATGACACTATCAGTAAACAATGGCTTGGTATATTCAGAATGGCCAAGATTCTCTTGGAGAGTTGGAGTCTGAGGCATGTAGATCAAGAATTAATCAACCTGCCTGAGCTACACAATGAGCTTGAAGTCAGCTAGGACTACATTTAACCTTGCCTCAGAACAAAACAATAAAACCAGACAAAAAGTCTCTTCTCAATTCTAGGCTGGGCTTATCTTTTATTTTAACTGACCTATACAATGAAGAAAGAAGGTATTACTGAGTTCTTGAGGCAGAGTCTTCCTATGTAATTCAGGTTACCCACAAACTCACAATTCTTCTGATTCATCTGCTGCAGTGCTGGAATTATAGGTATTTAACATCTCCAAGGAGCTTCTAAACTGGGATTTTAAGAACACCTAAACTTAGTTTTCATTCTCTTGAAATTCTGCTCCAGTTTAAGGAAGTTCAGGTACAATTGCACACTCAGTTCATAACCTATACTAATCTGCAGTTTCCATTCCATACCAATTAAACTATCAACTGGCTAAAGTCATATGGCTCACTTCACAGAAGGCTATAACCAAAACCAAATTTTTGGTTTAAAGAAGAGTGAGCCAACAAAATAGCTGCTATCTAAAGATAATAAGCTCGGAGATATTTTGTTGTGAATTAACAAGTGGTGAATATAAGTAAACATCTTATTAATCTTCAGCTTTAAGAAAAAATAAGTAAGAGAGATGACAAAGGCCTGTGCAGGAACTTTATGTGCATTGAGCCTTACCAGTCAGGAACCATGAACAACATGTCCCCCGACTTGAGCATCTACCTGTTCTCTGGGATGATAATGGGAGAAGGTGAAGGAAATTCAGAAGGGAGGCATCTGCAGCCCTGAACCTTACAGATCCTATAACCTTCTCTAGATTATCTCATTGATGCCAGGTCATTTTCTTGTTAAATTCATATTTATTTAATGCCGATCTTTGTGGACTCGAAATAAATAATCCTAAAACTAAGTATAGGATTCAAAAGTTCAAGAATTGATATCCTTTTTGCTTTAATTCACTTTGGATATACGAATGAGCTTGACTGGGGGCATATGACAAATGACTAGGATTGCCACTGGGGATTACTTGCCCAGTGTCATGGATTAACATTATATGTTACAAATCTAAATGCACATTGTTATCAGTTAATGACTAAAGCTAATAGAATCTGTACGAGAATTTGCAAACAAGTCATCAATGTTCCTGGCTCATAGAGCTATTGTAGTAAATAGAGCCAGATCTGGATTCAAAGATAGGCCAGTATGAGTACCAATCTTGCAGGCTGTAGCCTTTGTTATTTTGAGGTGATAACACCTGTCTTGGACTCAATTTTCACAGTTGTTTATATTGATGAAAATAAGAATACCCGGCCCATGAAATATTTTAAATGTGATAAAATCTGTAAATACTTCGCATACTAATCAAAATAACAAATACATATTTGTTTCCTAAGTGCCACATTGATTAAGCACTTTACCAGAACTAATGAATATTATCTTCATATAAACACTATATGGTGGGTTCTGACCTGGTTTTCAGATTATGAAAAGAAAGCAAAGAAAGATTTTTTAGAAATATTTGAGATATAATCTCATGCTGTAGTCCAGGCTCACCTGGAACTAGCAAGTGTGGCATTGAACTCACAGCAGTCCTCCTGCCTCAGGCTCCTAAGTGGTTGAATTGTGACTAGTAATTTAAGATCATACTAGGCTTTTTCTTATCATCTGTGGGATTGAGGGCACACACATGTGTGTATATATATGTGTGTGTGTATATATATATATATACACACACACACAATGTACAGCTATATGTGCATTCATATCTTCTGTATAAAGTAAAAAAAAAATAGTACCTTGAACAATATACATCCATTTGAAATAAAGTTTACAGATGTATTTTGCCAAACTTTGTTAAGAAAGGACTGGCCATGTAAGTAAAACAATTTATGTGATTTTTTTTTTACTTTTTAGAAAAATTATTTGTGGGGTGTCTCCCTTTCCTCGTGGGTCATTGGCCACTGGTCCACTAGGACAAAGGGAGCAGAAGTGACGAACGGGGTCAGGGATGGCCAGTGAGCACTGACGAAAGAAAGCCCTTCCAGGGAGGCAGGTTCAGTGATACAAACAGCTCCAGACTCAGTGAAACAGCTCCATTTATTCAGTGGGGGTTAGGGAAAATATGGTGTGGAGGCAGTAGCCAATGCTGCAGCTGATAGGTGCTCATAGTATGCTTTATTTACATGTGGCAGTAGGCTCCTATCATCTGACTATTGGGCAATGCCTAATTATCATACAGAAAAAACCTGGAGGTAGTTTTTACTCCAGGTAACTATGCCAAAGTTCATGTTTTAAATGAGGCCAAGCATCCATGCTTGGCAGCACTTTCCAGGTAAGTCAGGCAGGAAGCCCCTGCTGAGAAAGGAGCCAACCTCAACAGCAGGGTTCCCCAACAATTATTTATTTAATAACCACCTAATTAGAAGCATTCCATGACAACAGCATTGACATATTCAATAACAATTTCCAGAGCTAAGATACATCTGTTTCAAGACTTGCTGTAAAATTTTAGGTTTACAGTTGAATTAATACAGTTATACAATATTGTACTCTGTATAAACCCTTTAAGACATAAAATTAAATGAGGTTTTAACCTTTTAAAAAGATCTCCATTTCATTATTAAAACACACAGTTTCATACAGAAAAAAAAATTTAATGCAATTGACACTAAGATGTGAATTTTAAGAGCTATGCTAAAACTGAGTGATTGGAATAAGAAAAAAATAACTTTTCTAAATGATTGACCCAAAGTGCAGATATGTCTAAATATTCAAATTTGATAATAAGAGGCTTTTATGCTGACTCATGCACTTGTGCAGAGATTATCAGCTTCTATCTTTGGGCTTAGCCTTACAGTCAATGACGAATACAAATTGATTGCTGTCATATACAGCAGCCTCAGTGGAATAAAAATTAAAATCTGGTACATGGTAAGTTATAAGCTGAGGCTTCTGATTTCCATCAATAAGGAAATCCACTATACCCATAAAGGGATTGACTAGATCAAACACCTGGTTTGTAGACTTCCTTCTTTACCATCTCAGTGTTATAATTCTACAACTCAGAATTTCTAGTTTGTCATATTTAACACTCCAAAGAGCCTACATGGGCCATAGGTGGCAAATGAAATGCTATCTGTAGAAGTCCATCACCCTTCTGATGTCTAGAGTATCCATGTTCAAGCATGTTTCACCTGATTTAAAGGGAATTTGATCAAGTTTCCCATGACAGTGGTTTTTATTTCTCCTTTCTACTTATACCTCCTCTTTAGACCATTTCTTTTCAGTCTAGAATTATGTAGTCTGTGGAGCTTCTATTAGTTTTTCATCTTTTCTCTGTGGTCTCTCGTTTTTCATTTTTCAAAGCATGTTCTTACTAGGAGAAAAGGAAAATCAAAGTCTATGTATTTCCTGTTTGTTACTTGAGGAGTTGTCTATAAATGTAGTATAGGAAAGTACCATTTCCAACCAGTGATATCGTGTAAAATGATATCACACCAAAACTGGATCATGGTACAACTAGCATATGAACTCTTACAAACAAGCTCTAGGTCTGTGCTCCTATATGCTACCCTATATTGCCTTTCAGTAAGATTGTTCAGACGTTTTAGTGAGACTTGTCTTTAACTCCAATGTCCTTGAGAAGGCCATGTAGGGACTGTTGAATCAAAATGGGACTTAATACATTATAATCATGGTACGTACAAGAATAAATTTAAAAAAAAATCCTCCTGAAATCTGTGGTATGGCTGCATAGCTACTTAAGTTGCACCCTCAAAAATCAAACTCCTTTTAATAATTAAAATCATTCCCTAAACTGATGAGGTTAGGAGTGGCATCTCACATCTAAACTCAGGCTTTTTGCAATATGGTAGACATGAACCTATTAACCAGCTACCTCTTTTAAAATGTTGCACACTGATTCTTCTTTTCAACATTAATTCAATCATACAGTAATTGACATTCCACCATGACATCTAGTAGTGTATATTTATTGTTGAATGGAAGACAGCTTTAAAAACAACTAAAATAAATCATCAAAGTCCATTAACAGAACCCGTATTGTGATCTTTGGATACTAGATTGAGTTTTATCGTCTTTGTTTGTTCAGTCACCACAGGGAGTACCATCACCATGAAATTAACAATGTTCCATCTTATTAAATAACATTAAGAGAATTAATGATTCTGAATTCACATTAACTCTATCTGTGAATAAAATCCTATAATCAATTTCTATTGAAACTATTTTATAATCCCAAATATGACTTATATAAACAGGAAATTAATTGGATAATTTTAATCTTTTTTAAAAAGTTTCCTTTTACTTTAAGTATAAAAAATTCTCCTATTGTGCTTATTTTCAAACTTTACAATTTGGATCTTAATGTAGTTCACATTAATGAATTAATTTCATTAACTGTGGCTGGAAAGAGAAAATAAAAACGACGCTTTTGTTGTTGTTGAATTCTTATCTCAAGTAAGTACAAAGTAAGTTAAAGAAGTTTTGTTCACTGATTCTCTCATTGCCCCCAAATTATGGGATAATGTAAGGTTTTTTGAGGATGAATTTCGAATTCAAGAACTTTTCTGTCTTTCAATAGAAATGGGCATGAAAATGTAATAAACAGGGAACGGTCATTGAGTGCTTGCTGAATCACAGCCACTGCTTTCTTCAGTGTTTTTCACTTCAGTGTTTTTACAGTCTGATCTAATCTTTCAGCAACACAGATGAGTCACATATGTTTACTGATCTACTGACCTCTTGAACTTGTGATTTTATTTCAACTCACCACCCCAAGGAAAGAGAGAGACACACAGAGAGATACAAAGAGAAAGACACAGAGAGAATTTTAGCTATAATAGTCTCGAAATTTTTCTCTCATTAGTCTCTCTCTCTCTCTCTCACACACACACACATTTATGTGTGTGTGTGTGTGTGTGTGTGTGTGTGTGTGAAAGAAGAAGGTGGGCCATATGACTATATAGGAAAAGGAAAGGAATAGGACTAGTGGGAAGGTAGAAGGAAATAGGAGATGGAAATAGGGAATGAAGCTGGTCATAACATTGTAATTTAGGTGAATGAAAGTATCAGTATAGGGTTTGGCGAGGTGTCTTAGCAGGTAAGATCTCATACTGCTTTTGCAAAGGCCCCAGGTTTGGTCCCAGTATCCATATCAAGTGTCTCACAATCACCTATAACTCCAGCTTTACAGCATCTGATGTCTTCTGCTGATTTTATCAGACACCTGCACTCATATGCATGTACCACACATGTACTTATAATTAAAAAAAAATAAAGCAGTAATGGGGCTGGAGAGATGTCTCAGCAGTTAAAAGCACTGGCTGTCCCTAAAGAGGACCTATGTTTCATTCCCAGCACCCACATGATGGCTAACAACCATCCTTAACTCCAGTTCCAGGGAATCCAATCCCCAATTCTGACCTCCATGGGCACTGCACACATATGATACACTTACATACATGCAAATAAAATTTTCATACACATAAAATCAAAACGAATAAACTGAAATAACAAGAAAAAGAAAAGGGCATTATAAAGCATAAAACTTTGCACAGTGAATATATGCAGAAAGTCAGTAGGACCTATCTGCAATATATCAGAAGCTCCCAAAGGAGATGTTTGGATTAATAACTGTTTCACTTCTTTCTTTCTTTTGAACATATTCATGAAGTTTCTAAAACTATGCATAAGAAAAAAGTCAACCTCCAATTATACTAGTGAGAAATTAAAATGATTCTTAAGAACTAGAGGAAATATCACACATATTAAGATATTTTTAAAAAAGAAATATTGCTTATATATAAATAATGGTTTTAGTTTCAAAACAAATTCATTCAGAATTAAGAAAAGAGATCAAGGTACAAACAATCTGAATAAGGAAATATACATGATGTTTTAATGTGACACAAGTGGAGGGGTGTCAAGGATATTAGAATTTTTTTTTAAAGTGCTAGAACTTTGGATAAATTAATTTCACTAAGTAAATTCACTAAGAATTTGCTTGTGCATTTTTAAAAATTGGAGTAGGATTTCTTTTAAAAATAGTATTTCAAATATATATATTTTTATTCACACAATGAATTTAATCATGTTTAAACCCCATTCCCCCATCTGTACCCACTTTCTCCACCCTCCTCCCTTCCACATATTGGATTCTGTCATATATGTTAAGTCCCATCTGGTCAAGCTTTTGTACCAAGATGTCCCTTGGTGAAAGTTTATCCACTGGAGTCTGGTCAATCTATCTAAAGTCACATGCTTAAAGAACATCTACTCTCCCTCACCCAGTAATAATCCGTTGCCAGTAGTTCCAGCTAAGATTGGGGCCTGCTGCTAATTTCTATGGCACTATGCTGGATTTTTGTCTGATTGAGTCAGCATGGGTCTTGTGCATGCTAACACTATTGTTGCAAATTCATATAAGCAAGTTCCCAGAGACATAAAAGCCTCTTTTTCCTTATGTACATGCCCCAACCTTGGCTTTTGCAATCTTCCTGTCCCCTGTTTTGCAATGGTCCTTGGGCCATGGGTAGGTGAGTTTAATATAGGAATGCATTAGCATTCTTTCTAATACCTGTTCCTCTATGTTCCATGAGCCTTAGGTGTAGAGATCCCACTCTAGATGTGTCACTTAGGGCTGGGCATCTCTCAGACACAAATTATTTTTATATGACCAGTTCTAGACTCTATGATCCCCTCCATTTGTTGCAAAAAGAAGCATCTTTGATGAGTGGTATACAGTATATTTGTCTGTAAACATAAGGATCCATATTTAGCATTTATCAGCAGTAAGAAATTGCATTTTCCTAGAGAATGACAACAATAAGGTTTTCTCTAGGATCTATGACTGCTCAGACCATGTGTATTTGGCTATATTTAGGTGTCACCCATGTTTTCCTCCCATTGAGAGGGCTTTAAGTCCAATTAGATAGCTGCTTATTATCCCTGAAATAAAAGTGCCACTACTGCACTGCTATAGTTTGTTGTGCCAGTTTTTGTTGTGATTATTAAACTTTGAAGCTGGGGCTGGACCACTGGTTGGTTTTCTCCCTTAGCAGTTTGCATAGTATGCTTTAGAACTATGAGAAGTAGTTTTCAGGAAGGCGATTCTGTGTCAGTTCCAGCTCCATTGCTCTAAGTCATATATACAAAGTGTGTCCTGTCTTCAGCAATAGGGTTTTACCTTCAGTTTTGGGGAGGTAAGAGCTGTGGTAATAATTTTTGTTATTTTGGGGGGTCTCATGGACTACCCTGACAATAACTCAGTGGGAGGTTTCTCGGGTCTGGCACCGTGTTTCTTGTTATATAGCCTTCAAGTATACAAATACACTCTTGTTCAGATATTTCAAGGATTTTTTGGGGGGCAGGATGAATTAATACATTTCCATCTGGTTTTTCACACTACTAAGCTTTATTTAGCTCTCTTCTCTCTCCCTGTGAACCTCCCCAGTTAAAATGCTCCTGTTTCCTCCTTGTTTCATTTCTATATTTATTCTGCAAAGAAAAAGAACATTCTTTTGAGTCAAAGTACAATTTTCACTGAATAATACAAACAATTTTATTTATTTAATTCTAAAAATTTATTCTTATTGTGCTACCTATGGTAATATGTCAGTCAGAAAGCACATTTCAATCATCTCAAATGATTAGGATTTTGTAGAACATACAGCAAATTTCTCAGAACACATTTCCCTTAAATTTGAACCTTCATCTTCCAAGGTACAATATAAGCTAGGATTCCTTATCTCAAGTAAAATATCTGGCCAAGTTTAGTGTGAGATTCAGGTATAATAAATGCATAATTTCTGTAATCCAAGAACTTTCTGTCTTGATTTTGTAGTGCTCTCTACTTGGCTGTTCAGTTGCATAGTTTTATCACCATATGTTACCAAACAAATATCTGTATGATGGCACAAGTATGAGGCAAAAACTTTTCTTTCTTTCTTTCTTTCTTTCTTTCTTTCTTTCTTTCTTTCTTTCTTTCTTTATCTTTCTTTCTCTCTTTCCTTCCTTCCTTCCTTCCTTCCTTCCTTCCTTCCTTCCTCCCTCCCTTCCTCTCTTTAACTTTTTTTTTGTGTCTACATTAAAAAATCAGAAAGAGGACATGTAAAAGACTTAAAAGTACAACTCTACAACTCAAGACTCTGGAAAGGCAAGAACAAATCAACCCCAAGCCCGGTAGACGAGAAGAAATAACCAAAATCAGAGCAGAAATTAATGAAATAGAAACAAAGAAAACAATAAAAAAAATCAGAAACTTCTTTCTTAAATAAATGGAAAAAAGCAGCCCACCTAACTGGGCTGCTCAAACACCACCTTAAGAAGCAGCTCAATGCAAATATAAACAGCCTGTGTCTCCAGCTCCTCCACCCTCTGCAGCTGTGAAACTTGAACATCAGCAAGGAGACCTAAAGGAACCAAAGACACTAAGTATTTGGTATATCTAAAGTTGCAAAAATACTGCTATGATGTGCAAGCCATTCACCCATTGCTCCACAAGGTAGGGTTGTTTCCAATATGAAGCAAAGAGCTATCGCTTCGACTAAGACATGCTCCTAGTCTGTTCCCATGATAGACCATGCTATTATTTTGTCTTTAAATCTGTGCTCTGCAGAGACAGGTTCTTTTGAATGTATGGCCGAAACACCCTTTTTGAACTTCTGTTTTTCTTCTTCTTCCCCTCTTTATGAGGACAAATGTAAATTTATTGAAGAAAAGTGAAAAATAACTCCTTAGAGTAAGAAGGACTCCAAAGCAGGAATGGCTCACTTTAGTTGTTTTTTTCTAACCCTAAACAATGTTTTATTTCAGCATAATATTTTAAAAGGTATGATTCTTTTACTTAATATAGACAATTAAATAAGTCATTTGTTTACAAATATTTTTTCCTAAGTGCGTTTGTTCTATTGCTTGAATAAAATGAACTGAAGAAAACAGTGAAAAAGAACAAAAATAAATTAAGTCTACTGAAATAAAGCTGTTCATGATGCTGTTATGCTATTAAGAGCTGTGGAAGCATCTCTCCAATTGAAGATGAACATACAAACAAAAAATGTAATCCAATTACTTGGTGTATTGAATAATGATAATCTCCAGGTAGAATTTATAAGGCACAGAGAATGCTCAGGTATGGGGTTGATAACTGTGTTAAAATTAAATAATTCAGTCCAAAAATGTCCATAAATAGGAAGGAGTGCATTGAATGTGGAATAAGAGAGCCAGAGAATATAATTTTTCTAGATAGTGTGACTTACTGTGCTGTCAGACTTTTCTCAGTCTTTAAAAATACTGGTCTTTAAATAAAATGTTGTTTTGGACCTTATATATTTCTTTTGAGGGGGCAGGGCAGGGGTGTGCTGATCCATTTGGAAGATTTATAATTCTGAAAAAGAATCTTAACTGTCATCTGGGTTATGATTTCCCTGCCTGTTAAATGCTGATTAGATTTGCATCTAAAACATGGACAAATTACAGGAACTCAATGAGTTAACATATGGTCATGAAATTATATTTTCTAGATTGTGTAATTGTATGTCACTATTTTTATCAATCCCAAACTCAACAGTGGACTTTCTAATAAAGATTTCTCTCCTTTAAAATTTCTCTCTAATATTTTGACATATCAACAACCATAGTTCAAACAGGAAGGGGAAAATTCTTGCTATGTAAATGATAACTGCACAGTGGGCAGTGAGTTGGAGAAAATAAGGATTTTGGTATAAAAATGTGAAATAAATGACATAATGAACAATTGATTTCAACAGTTTCTCTATTACTCAGAACATTTCCTTTCTCCTAATTCTTTACTGAGGCCAAAAAATAGTGCCATGGAGCCTGATGTTGGTGCAATGGAGCAGTATTTCTGAGAGCTCAATACCATGGGGTTCAGAATGTCTGGAAGGTAGAAACTCATGTAAAGTGTTTCATGGATTTGTACTCTGCTTGGCAAGCTAGACTGGCAAGTTGTAGAACAATGTCTTCTTCCAGGGTTTGGATTCACCTGCTTGCTTTAATCACCACAAATGAACTTGACTGTTCACGCTCTGCAGGAGGGGAGGGGCAAAGTCAGTAGTGTTTTCCATCTCACCAGCTGGCCTGAGTTGTACATGGGGGAGGGACTAGGAACAGGAACATGGGAAATGAGAAAGAAAGGGGTAACTCTTACTATCTTGAGAAATTATACCTCTTTTTATTCAAGGATGGTGGGAAGATGGGGGCAAATGGCTTTTGCGCCTCCTAGAAGTAGTTTTAGCAGCAATTGACTTAGTTGGCACGGTATGGCAAAGCTGAGGATGAGTTTGGGAAGAACAATGGTGATGTCTCTGATAAGGGGAAGGAAACTGGTAACTGAAGGGAAGTTGGGTGAGGGGACCATGTTGGGAGAAGAAATTTTAACATGGTGGACTATCTACATAAGGCTGGCAGGAGTAGACACAGTGGCATGGATCATACAGTGGATAGTGAGATGTGTAGTTAGGATGAGGCCACCCAAGTGAACGATGTCAGTGGAGGAAATCCCTGGGTGGAAGTCCTCTTGTAGTTTCCATAGAATGGCACATTGCTTGAGTGGTGAGGTACATCACATGAATATGGAGATGCTTTAAGGACTGTAGAAGGTCTAGAGCAAACTTTGCAAGCCCTGGGAGTAGCATACCAGGGCAGAAGTTTCACAGAGCCGCTTCAGAGGTCACTTGGCTGCTTCTTTGCATAATAAAAAAATCTGTCATGAAAGGTACAGGTGGTAGCCTGGAGGGAGAGTAAAGATATAAGAAAGAGAGGATTGCAACAAGAAAGGGATAGGAGGCTGGCCTCTTCAGTATTGGCCTCTCACCTTGCCTGTAAATTGTATAAAAGAGAAAACCAAATTGAGGTGTTAGCTTGCTGTTTTGAATGGCTAGGGGGTCAGAGGGGAAGAGAACCCAGATTAGATTGATAATACAAGGCTCTTCCTGGGACCCCAAAACCTGGAACACATGGGAGAATGCAGGTTGTGAAGAGGAAAGGAGTAACCTAGAAATAGCTAAAGATGTCCCTAATGTTTGATCTTTAATACAATGAAAGTAAAAATCCATGTTTCAGCATGATGATGGAGGCCTTAACAATGGTCCCATGTGAGAAACTATAACAATCAGAGATTACTCTACAATGACGGAGCCCCTTACCACCTGGCTATGAGAATATGGGACATGGGAGCATATGATGCTAGTTTAAGTGCTATAGTAGCATTAAAGCTGAGCTATATAACAACCCATCTCTCCTTGAGACATAGGCTGCATAACCTTAGACAGTAAAGGGGAATCAGACACTCAACAGAAAATGTGGCAAGATTTGTGTCTAGCCCAATTTCCTAAAGATAAAATTGACAAAAGCCAAATTCTGTGCTAAGAATCTTTTGCAATACTTTAAAATTTGAAGAACAGTTCACAAAAGGTATAGAGAAGATGAACATTGTCCCAGGGTGGATATTGTTCCCTGAAGACAAAATAGGGAACATTTCTTTCTTGAGAAAGGTTATGCTAGGAATGGAGGTAGTTTGTCCAGCCAGGGGCACCCCCAACAGCCATATGTAGTCAATGTAGAGACAACAGATATAGCTACAGCCAGGAGGCAGACCCAGGGCCTACCTCACCCAAGGAACCAACAGTTGCATCAGGAGCAACAGGGGCCCTTTTCCTTCTTGGCCGTGTTCAGGGTCAGGCAAATTGAACCAGCCCCCATTGAGTTTATGAAGGATAAGGAAATGCAGTGAGGCACCATGTGAAAAGGATAAGAATGGCTTCAAAAAGGCAACTGAAGATAGTAAAGAACTAACTAGGCCAATGCCTCTTATCCATGCTATTGTACCCAACATAGATCTGTCAAGAAAACAATTGATACAAATGGATAAAATTTTTTCGTGTTGTATTAGATCTTGCTTATGTTTCATTTAGTGTAAAATGTTAACCTTTGAGTATTTTGCAGATACAGAACCCATTTGAAAGACATCGGTCACACCTGCAGAAACAAGGATGGAAAGTAAATTCACAAAGGTTAAAAAGGTCAGGTAAGGTACAAGTGATATCTACCAGTATGGTTGAAAAAACTCTACAACAGCCTGGGCCTATAGATGCCAAAGCGCAAACAGACATGATACTAAAGACTACAATTTTTAAACGAAAATTCCAGTATGAGGGGTGGGTTATCCCCCATGACTTGTGGACCAGGAAGACTCCAGAGGCCCTCAACACAATAAAGGGTATTGCCACTAATGTTATCTGCACACCAGAAGAAACCAGTAAGACTATATTGCTGAAGATGCCGCGTGATGTGAGCTGGAGAAAGGGAGAGATGAAACTGGGACTTAGCTGGATACTTCTTGCTGCTGGATAGCTGGATTTCTTGGTGCTGGAAGGTGCTATGCAAATGACTGAGGGAGGATTGTCCCCTATAGTCCTGCTTAATGATGGACCATGCATGCTGCACTATTGACGTGCCAAGCAAGATGTGCCTGCTAGTGCAATAGTGGCATGACTATTATGTACTACCAACAAATTTCTGATGGGATGTAAGACCTGCTCTTTGGGGAGGAATACACATCTGATACTGCCAACCCCTGGCAGCAAGAGAAGTTATAGGCCCCAGGGGAGAAACCACTGCAATTGTTTTGTTAGATGTATATGACACACCTGCTAAGTTACTGTCCAAGCATTTGTGTTTACTCCCATAAGTTATGTTATGATAACAGTTAATTTTTGTTTAAATGTTCCTGCTTCTTTCTATTTATGTTTTTTATAGCAGAAGACATATCACTGAAATGGGACAACAGTTAATTGAAGAGAAGATAAAAAGGCCAGAGAGTTCAGTGTCTTGCCACAATGGGAAAAAGATCATCCTATAGCTGTCATCCCCTCCAAGGCTCAGGGGCTGTTGCAAAAGAGGATGGTGGGAAGAATGCAAGAGCCAGAGGAAGGGGTGGGGTGTTGCGTGGACCTGTCCTCCACCTAGGAAGCTAGACTGGCAAGCTATGGATGCATGCCTTTTTCCAAGGTTTGGATTCACCCCCTTACTCTAAATCACCACAAACTACTTTGATTGTTGATGCTCCTCAGAAGGCAGGGGGTGGATACAGACAGTCAGTCATGCCTTCTATCCAACCAGCTCACCCAAGTTGTACATAGGGAGGTGACTAAGGATAGGAACAGAGGAAGCTAGAGAGTGGGGTGTTGCTTTTGTCATCTTGAGCAGCTGCTGATAGGTCATAGGGTCTCTGTCATATTGTAGAGGGGAGACCACCCCTGCCCACATTTCTGTTATTAACCCCCTCATCCACTGCTCTTTATTGAAGCCCAAAAAACTCTTTAGTTCCCCAAACTGTAGTTTGGAGAAATAATATCTTGTTTTGTCATAAGGACAGTGGAAGGAGGGGTCCAAACTGTGTTTGCACCTCTCAGAAGAAATTTTAGCAACAAAGGCTTCTGGTGGACCTATGGCTACAGCCAAGGCATTGACAAAGGAGAGAGGGCATTCAGAAACATCAACTCAACTGCTGTTTGTGAGCCAATAGTTAAGATTTTCCATGCTAGTGTTCTCTCACCACCTCTAATATGATATTATTTTCCCCTTGTTTCAAGAAGGAGATTGTTTTGGGGCTGGAGAGATGGCTCAGCGGTTAAGAACATTGGTTGTCTTTTCAGAAGACCCAGGTTCGAATCCTAGCACCCACATGGCAGCTAACAACTGTCAGTAACTCCAGCCCTAGGGGATCTGACTGCCTCTTCTGACCTCAGCAGGCATTGCACGACATGGGTGCACTTACCTACATGCAGGCAATTCATGCATACACATAAAAAGAAAGAAAGAAAGAAAGAAAGAAAGAAAGAAAGAAAGAAAGAAAAGAAAGAAAAGAAAGATTGTTTCAATATGGTATTCACTCTAGTACTGAATCTGATGACTGCTTGTTTAATTGAAGAGAGTAAGGAAACTAGGGATATAATTTATATTTTGAGCCCTTGCCTAGCATGTGTGAGGCACTAAATTCATTGCACAGTCTCTAATACGGAAGGAGAAAGAAAGAGAGAGAGTGGAGGAGGAGGGGTACAGAGGCTGGAAGAGACAGTTTAGCTGGTAGAACTGGGTCGATCAACTTCCATATATATTATATGTTTTAATATATTTAGTTTGGGTAAGTGTCTCCTAAAGGCATGTGGTTAAAGGCTTTGTCCCCTTGTAGTGTTATAAGGAGCTGGTGGAACCTAGCAGCAATTCCTTATGAGTTTGCAAGCATGGCCACCAGGATTGTGGGTGCCTGTTTCTTTCTCTTCCTGTTTCTTTCTCCTTGCTTTCTGAGCATGAGATGAGTGGTTTAGCTTCCCTTCACACTGCCACCACTTGTACTAGCAGCACAAGCAATAAAATTGCCTGATCATGGATTGAAATTTCTAAATTGTAAGTTTAATAAATATTTTTCCTCTTGGTAAGTTAATTATCCCAGGTATTTCTAATAGCAAAGTTAATACAAATTATTTATTATATGATCCAGATATCTAAATAGTAAAGGGTCTGATGTTTTCAAAATGGAAACTTCCTTTATATAATTATGGTATATAGTACCATAAAATACATGCCATAAAATTAAATTTTGTGTTGTTCTTCAATAAACAAAATGCCCTATCTTGTTAAAGGGAATTACGCAGGGTATTTGGAGGAAGCTTTCTAAATAGGTCTTGAAGAATGTTGCAAACCAGACAGATACAGGGAAATACACCAAATATGTATGTCCCCCAATCTCATATGCTATACCAAAGAACCACATTACAATCTGCAATCACAATTTTTGTTCAGAGTTCATAGGTAGAATTCAGTAGGGGTCATAATCAAATTTATCAATCCATGCCCTACAAACTTCTCTGTAATTAAAAGCCTTCTTCAAGTTCAATAATTACAGATACTCTGTCAGTAATAGTATTAATCAGTTGCAAAAATAAAAAAATAATATTTATCAATAC